>NW_012114141.1:10652832-10675926 GCF_000951035.1 Colobus angolensis palliatus | reverse complement strand
TCTTTCTTTCTTTCTTTCTTTCTTTCTTTCTTTCTTTCTTTCTTTCTTTCTTTCCTTCTTTCTTCCTTTCTTTCTTCCTTTCTTTCTTCTTTCTCCTTTTGTTCTTTTCCTTCCTTCCTTCCTTCCTTCTTTCCTTCCCTCTCATTGTCTCTTATTTTTAATGCAGGGTCTTACTCTGTCACCCAGGCTACAGTACAGTGGGCCAAGACAGGTCACCACAGCCTTGACCTCCTGGGCTCAAGTGATTCTCCTGCCTCAGTCTCCCAAGCAGCTGGGAACACAGGCATGCACCACCATGCCTGGCTAATTCTTTTATTTTTTTTTTGTAGAGATGGGGTCTCAAATTCCTGGCTTCAAACAATCTTCTTGACTCAGGCTTCCAAAGTGCTGGGATTACAGGCATGAATCACTGTGCCTGACCCTGAAATTTTTATCTTACCACCTGGCACCAGAATTCCTCTTAAGGAGAGAATGGTGTTTGTTTTGGAAAAACAACTTGATAAGCCACTTCAACTTGGGGTTGAAGGTGGGACCTTGAGGGCTGAGTGTTGGCAGGAGTTCAAGTATCAAAGAGACAGAAATATGCTGCTCTGCATGAGAAATTGGAGGGAGGAAAATGAAGAATAGAGACAAGAGAGAGGATAAGAAAAAGGGAGACCTGAATTGGTGGGAGGCTGGGCTTACTCAGCGTGAAGGGTGTTCCTGTTAGGAATGCATTCAGCAGGAAGTTATAGAAAATGGGACAAGGGTACAGACAATTAGGAGCTTATTTTTGTCTGATAGCAAGTAGTCCAGAGGAAGTTGGTTTTTGGCTGCGGTTCAGTAATGGTGTTGTGGCCTCACAGACACCCAGCTGACCAAGGGTGTCAGCCATTGCACTTTAAAATCTATTGCAATGTTTGTGCAAAAGCCATGCATTCCATGGGTGGCTCCCAACCAATGGCTTATGCAGCAAGGATGCCAAGATCAATCCACTCCTGGAAGACCTGGGACTCTTCAGACAGCCACATTTGGCTTGAAGACTCCTGGATGGCTTTGCTGAACTTGCCTTAGACTGTAGAGCAGTCTAAGATGCCTTCACCCAATCTTCTCTCCCTCTCTTCTAGATGGAGTAGGATGTCATCAAAATCTGGTGGCTTTCCTAGTCTTATTTGGCCCCTTCCCTATTTTCCCCTACACAGGCATATCCCCTAATAAGATCTTTGCCCATTTACTCTTATCTAGGCATTTGCTTCCTGAAGGACTTAAACTAACACCATTAGTAACACTGAGATTTCTCTGGGCTTTCCCCATGGTTGCAAAAAGACCACCAAAGTTTGTACCATTACATCCATCTTCAAAAGCAGATGAAGGAATGAAGAAAAAAAAACTGTGTCCAAGCTGGGCATGCTGGCTCACTCCTGTAATCCCAGGACTTTGGGAGGCTGAGGTAGGTAGATCACTCGAAGTCAAGAGTTTGAGACCAGCCTGGCCAACGTGGTGAAACTTTTTCTCTACTAAAAACACAAAAATCAGCCAGGCATGGTGGCAGGCACCTGTAATCCCAGCTACTCAGGAGGCTGAGGCAGGAGAATTGCTTGAATCTAGGAGGTGGAGGTTGCAGTGAGCCAAGATGGCGCCACTGCACTCCAACCTAGGCAACAGAGTGAGACTCCGTCTCAAAAAAATAAATAAATAAAATAAATAAATAAAAATTAAAAACAAACAAACAAAACCACAAGATGTACCCATTACATCCATCTCTTTTATCAGAAAAGCAAAAGCTTTCACAGTAGCCTCCACAGACTCATATCCTAACATCTGATGAAGTTCATTGGAGCATCCTTTCTTGAGCATCTTAACTGTCACATGAGGCATTGAAGAAACAGGTCAGCACATGTAAGAGTTGCTTCTGAGAGCACATCACACACTAAAAGAAATTGCTTCCAAAAGAGTATTTTGTGTCATAATCCAACATCTCGTGTATTCATTCTTGTCAGCAGTGTGCAAGAGCTCTGCCAGAATTTGTGTAATTTGGGGAATATTCAGTATTATTTTAAAATGAAATGTTTTTACGAACACTGAAACCCCAAGTGATTTTCCTAACACTAATGACGCTAATAAAGCCTTTACCATATAGCTGTTGACTCAGAGGGCTGAGGAAATTTAAGAGCAACTGTGTATTTCAACAGCTCCTGGAAAAAACCCCTGTATTTAATTTTGTAGCGTTTAAAGCTTCATTAGAGCATTTATCATTTTGTATAAAAAAACAAGAAAACCATCAAAAAGCCATCTGACCTGTATACAATGCTTTCTTGAATAAGCCCTAAAAAATGCTAAGATCACAGGAAATTATTAAAATGTATCTTTCCCAAGACATTTGTAATTGGTAGAATTTATCCTACCAAAATGCCAGCTAGTATAGGCCTTTAAAACACAAGCTGCTCTTTGGAAAATATAATTTTGGATTCCACAAATATTTATTTAGAAACTTCCACGTGCCAGGTGCTGGACTAAGATTTGAATGAACGACACGGAGTTCTCCATCTTCAGGAAACCATCTTCCAGTGGGGTTGCTATGATTTCATAAGTCCCCTAAATTTTGCATGTTGGAAACTCAATCTCGAAATCCATATGTTGACTGGAGGTGGGGCTTTTGGGAGCTAATTGCATTTGGATAAGGTCATCAGTGTGGAGCCACTGTGATGGAACTGGTGACTTCGTAAGAAGAGGAGGAGAGAGCTGAGTGAGCTGACTCGCATGCGCTTTTGCACTCCTGCCATGTGATCCCCTCCACCATGTAATTGTGCAGCACAAAGGCCCTCGCCAAATACGCTCAGACTTCCCAGTCTCTGGAACTGTGAGAAGTACATTTCTTCCTTTCTAAATTACTCAGTCTCATGTATGGTTATAGCAACATAAACCAGACTAAGACAGAAAACTGGCATGGAGAAGTGGGACTCTTGGTAATAATGAATATTTGAAAATGTAGAAGTAGCTTTGGAACTGGGAAGACGCTGGAACAGTTTTGAAGCAAATGCTGGAAAAAGGCTGTATTGCCATAAATGGAACGTTAAGGGTGATTCTGGTGAGGGTTCAAAAGAAGAGAGGACTAGGGAAAGTCTGCAACTTCTTAGAGTGAAGTGGTATGACCAGAACGTTGGTGGAAATACGGACAGTACAGACCACTCTGATGAAGCCTCAGATAGAACGGCAGAATAAGATATTGAAACTGGAGTAAAGGTCATCCTTATGACATTGTGGCAAAGAAGCTGGCTGAACTATGTCCATACCCAAGGGCCTTAGAGAACATGGAACTTAAGAACAATGAACTAGGCTATCTGGTGGGAGAAACAGTCTAAGCAGCAAAGCCCTCAGGCTACTGCATGGCTACTTTTAACGCTTATTGTAAGATATGAGAGGAAACAGAGTGAGAAAAATTTGGAAAATGTGCAGCCTGGCCACATGAAGAGTAGAGATCAGTGCAAACAGAAAGGAGCCAGAGGCTAGTCATCGAGATAGGAAAAGAATGACTCCAAAGGCATTTCAGAGACCTTTGAGGCTGCTCCTCCCATCACAGGCCCAGAGCTCTAGGAGATGAGAATGGTTTTTGGGGACTGACCCGGGGTACCCTCCATGGGCTTCCTGCCTAGGGCTGCCTCAGATCTGTGCTTCAGATCCATAGAACCAACCGTATGCAGTTCCAGGCTGAGAAAGCCACAAGCACCCAACTCTAACCCTCAAGGACTGAAGTGTGAGGGCATTCTGGTGCTCCTTGACCACCCCAGCCATGGCTCAAGCAGGTCCAGGTGTGACTAGACCCACAATTCCAGAAGGCACAAGTCAGAAACTTTGGTAATATCCACGTCGTGCTAATTCTGCAGGCACACAGAACACAAGAGCTGTGGGGCATAGCGCCCTCTGTGTAGATTTCAAAGGATGTCATGAACAGTCTGGCTGCCCAGGCAGACTTGTTGCAGGACAGGACCCACCACAGAATCCCTACTCAGGCAATGCCAAGCAGAACTGTGAGGTCAGAGATGCTACAGAGAGTCCCCACCAAGGCAATGTCTAGTGGAGTAGTGGAAGCATGGTCACCACAGAGTCCCGCTGGGGTAATACCTAATGGAGCCATGGGAGTGGGACTGCTGCCAAGAACAGATCCATAGAACAAACAGTGTGTAGTTCCAGCCTGAGAAAGTCACAGGTACCCAACTCCAACCCTCAAGGACTGAAGTGTGAGCAGAGCCCAGCAATGCTGTGAGGGTAGCGCTGTTGCCCAAGGCTTTGGGGACTCAACCCCCACACCAGTGTGCTCAGAATGCAGGACATGGATTCAAGAGAGAATATTCTCCAGCTTTAAGACTTAATGTTGTTTTTCCCATTTGTGTTTTGGGCTTCCTTGGGATCAGTTACCCCCTTTTCTTGCCTCTTTCCCCATTTTGGAATAGAACTGTCTATCTTATGCCTGCCTCACCATTCTATTTCGAAAGTAGATAACTTGTTTACTTTTACGTGTCCACAGCTAAAGGGGACTTTATCTCAAGATGAATCATGCTTTAAGTCTCACCCATATATGATTCACATGAGATGCCAGACTTTGAACTTTTGAATTGGTGCTGGAACAAGTTAAGACTTTGGGGCTATTGAAACGGAGTTAATGTATTTTGTGTGTGAGAAGGACATAAATTTTGGAAGCCAGGGGTGGAATGCTATGGTTTGCATGTGTCCCCTAAATCTCATGTGTTTGAAGCTTAATCCCCAAATCCATATGTTGATTGGAGGTGGGGCCTAGGGGAGCTTATAAGACAAGGTCACCAGAGTGGAGTCCCCAGGATAAAACTGATGGCTTTATAAGAAGAGGAGAAGAGGTCTGAGCTGGTATGCACACTCTTGTCTTCTTGTCATGTGGTGCCCTCCACCATGTTATGACACAACAAGAAGGCCCTCACCAGATGCTGGCACCATGCTCTTGGACTTCCCAGCATCTAGAACTGTGATAAATACATTCATTTTCTTTATAAATTACTCTGTTTATGGTATTCTGTTATAGCATCAGAAAACGGTCTCAGGTGAGGGTATGATAATAAACAAGCAACTGAGTAAATAACAAACAAATTAAAATATGCAGCAGGTGCCACAAAGGAAAAAAGCTGGCACTGTGGTAGATTGGTCAAGAATGGCATTTCTCAGAAAGTGATAGGGAAAGAACTCTGAGAAGAGGGGACTTCCCTTGGTGTGTACTGCAAAAAAAGAGAAAGCTAGAGGACTTACCTGGGAGAGGCAAAAACTGGGGTGAGATGTGATCTGATTTGTGTTGTGGAAGTGGACCGACAGAAAAACAGGAAGCTACCAGTGGGTGACAGTAGTGGACTTAGAGAGAAGTCAGTGAACTTGCTTTCTCTAAGATGTAAAATGGTTCTGAGGACAAACACAGATATCGTGGCTACTGTTATTCCTGGAAGTAATAAACTGCCCTTTGTCTCTGACTCAGGATTTTGTGCCTTCTGTAAGCACACAAAAAACTGTGGCAGACTAATTTGCAAATAGGGTAAAATTTCACATTTTGATGGTTCTTTGTTCCAACCATAATCTGGACTCTCCCTTAACCCTCTCATGTCTCCACACACAAATCTCACTGCTCCCCAAGTCCTTCCCATCTGAGTAAGTGGCATCACTATCCACCTAGATGTTCAATCCTGAAGCCTGAGACTCATTGTTAGTTTCCACCAACACATTCACTCCCTCAGCACATCTTGTTGGTCCACCAAGAACATGAGGGCAAACCCAACTCCTTTCGTGCTTTTGAAGCCTTTGCCATGTCTTGCTTACATTCTACTGGCTAAAACAAGTCATGTGACCCAGCCTAAAGTCAAAAAGCAGGGAAATAGACTCACCCCTTTAGTGAAAAGAACTACAAAATCACATGGCAAACAGCATGGGCACAGGGAGGGGGTGATAAATTTGGGACATTAATAAAACCTATCACAAGCACTAAAGTGAATGATTTTTTTTTTTTTTCCTGAGGAGAAGTCTGCTGTTCAAAATAGTCCATAGACACTTAACATAGCATCTACTCTGACTTCAAAAGGGCTTTTTGAGAAACTGCCAAGAAGAAAGGCTATTTGCAACAGAGTCCTCAGCAGAGCTGGAAATAGGGTATTTTCTGGGACCTGTGTGTCAGAAACACAATGGCAGTCAATGACTGGCTGTAGAAGTTTTATATCACCACAAACCCCCTTGTCTTCTGGCTTTGAGGTCTGGCTCAGACACAGAGCATACCAGCAGGAGTGGACATTCTGGGCCAGGGATTCCCGAAGCCTCATAAGCCTGTCACTGGTGGTATATGAGATGTTGATTTCAGGCATGTGTTAGCTTAGACTCAAGTAGTCAAAATAAATGTCATTTTAAAAAATATTTTACTTCTACTTTTTTTTTTTTTTAGACAGGGTCTTGCCCAGGCTGGAGTGCAGTGGAGCAATCATGGCTTACTGCAAACTTGACCTCCTGGGCTCAAGTGACCCTTCTATCTCAGCCTCCCTAGTAGCTTAGGAGCCAAGCCTGGCTAATTTATTTTTATTTGTTGTAGAGACAGAGACTCCTACATAGCCCAGGCTGGTCTTGAACTCTCATGCTCAAGTGATCCTCCTGCCTTGGCCTCCCAAAGTGCTGGGATTATAGGCATGAGCCACCATATCTGGCTTTTTTAAATTTTTGACAACTTTATTGAGGTATAATTTACATGCCATAATATTTACCCAATTTAAATATATAATTTGCCGAGTTTTAGTAAATATATACAGTTGCACAGCCATCACTACAATCCAGTTTTAGAATACTTCAATTATCCCAAAAAGTGTTCTCAACTTCTCTTGTACACACAAACAGTCAATCTAGAGTTCTACTCTATCCCCAGGCAACCACGGATCTGCTTTCTATCTCTATGTATTTGCCTTCAATTTTCATGTAAATTGAATCCTACAATATGTGGTCTTTTTGAGTTTGGCTTCTTTCAGTTCATTTCTGAGATTCATTCACATTGTTGCATATATCAGTAGTTTGTGTCTTTTCATTGCTGAGCAGTTGTCCACTGTTTTAAACACATAACCATCTTTGTTTTTAAAAGAGGGTTGGTCCAGGTTCAGAGTCTTGGTAATCAAGAGTATCCAGCCAAAATTCAGTGACATTGTTTAGGTTTTATCTTATTTATTTTCAGAGTATTTTCTATTTATAGCATGTGGTACTGGCTTTCCATAAATGGTTGTGTATTAGTTATCTATTGCTGCATAACAAATAACTCCAAAACTTAGCAGCTTAAAATAATAAGCATTTGTTACTTACCATATACTGAATGTTTATTTCCCCCCAAAAGTCATATGTTGAAATATGATAATATTAGGTGAGACCTTTGAGAGGTGATTAGGTTATGAAGGCAGAGCCCTCATGAAAGGGACTAGTGCCCTTATAAAGGATATCCCAGAGACATCCCTTGCCCCTTCTGTGATAGGTTATAGCAAAAAAACAAAAACAAAAACAAAAAAACAGTGGTCTAGAAATCAGGCCCTCACATTTGCTGGATCTGCCAGCACCTTGATCTTGGACTTCCCAGCCTCAAGAACTGTGAGAAATCAATTTCCATTGTTTGTAAGCCACCCAGTTTGCGGTATTTTTGTTATAGCAGCCCAGGTAGACTAAGACATTATACCAACCAGTCTCTGAGGGTCAGAAATCTGGGAGTGACTTAGCTGGGTGGTTCTGGCTTTGAGTCTCTCCAAAGGTTGCAGTTAAATTGCAACTAGAACCGCAGTTATTTGAAGGTTTGTCTGAGGTTGGGGGATTGTCTTCCAAGATGGTTGATTCACAGGGCTGTTGTCTGGAGGTCTCAGTTCTTCATCACATGAGCCCCTCTATAGAGCTGTTCATAATGTAGCAACCGGTTTTCCCCAGAGGGAGTGATTCAAGACAGCAAGAGAGAAGTTATCGTGCCTTGTATGATCGAGTTTCTGAAATCTCACAAGGTCACTACTTTTGCTTCATTCAGTTCTCTAGCAGTGAGTCACTACTATTAAGTCTAGCCCACACTCAAGAGGAGAATCAGGCTTCACACCCTAAAGAGAAGAGCATCAATCTGTGGACAGTCGTGGTTTTAGACCAAAGTTCCCCTTTAAAATATATTTAAAAACCAAAGTTCCCCTTTAAAATATATTTAAATTAAAAGTGAGCCAATTTAAAAAATTAATAGTACAGGTGATATACAGAATCAAGCCCATAACACACAAATGACTAAAGTTTGGGAAAATAATTTTAGGCCATGACTTATTAATAAGTAAGTAAAATTTTAGTTCTCACAAACCCTTATTAATGTTTGCAGAAAACTTTTGTAAGCCAAGGGCCAGAGTAGGTAAAAAGTTCTTTCCATTAGGTTATTCTCTTACTCTCAGGGTTTCTCACTGCCTAAGAAATTAGGGGCTGGATGCAGTGACTCACACCCATAATTCTAACGCTTTGGGGGGCTGAGGTGGGAAGATTGCTTGAGCCCAGGAGTTTGAGACTAGTCTTGGCAATATGATGAGACCTTGTCTCTACACAAAAATTTAAAAATGAGCCAGGTATAGTGGCATGTGCCTATGGTCCCAGATACTTAAGATGAGGTGGGAGAATCACTTGATCCCGGAGGTTGAGGCTTCAGTGAGCCGAGATCGTGCCACTGTACTCCAGCCTGGGCGACAAAGCGAGATCCTGCCAAAAAGAAAAGGAAAGAAATTAAGTGTAATCTCTTTATCTTGTTACACAGAACCATATGATAGGGTCCAAGCTCATTTCCTTTTCCTGTCTCCATGTGTGTTTCCTATCGTCTGGTCCAGCACTTCTCAAAGGGAGTTCTGTCCAATTTCAGTGAGTATTACAGGATTTGAGGCCAAATGAGCTTAGGAAACATCGAGTTAAAGAAAGCAAAACTGGTGTATTTACTGAAGGACTTGTCAGAGCCTTTTCTATGCCAGTGCACATTGGAAAATTCCAAGAGATCCTCACATATAGCATTTCCCCACATTAAAAAAACTATACCCCCCTCCCCCTTGTTTTTCTGTGTGAGCATCTTGTGGGACTAGCATGTTAGCACTCCTGTAATGCTGTTGTCAACAGAGCTGCTCACTGTTTTCCTAACGTGACTCACATCTTCTGTGCTGTTGGGCTTGTGGCTCCTGTTGCCTGGCAGACCCTTTCATGGCAGACAGAACTACTGGCCCCAGTTCCTTACCGCTCTCTGCTTTGCCATGTGATTTTGCAGTTCCTCCCACTAGAGGTGGAGTCGGCTTCCCCATCCCTGACTTCGGACTTGGTCATGTGACTTAGTCAATGAGTGTCAGCAGAAGTGACACAGCCAAGGTGTGGGACGTGCCTTGCAGTTGTTGAGTTTGTCTCTGTATCGCCAGGAGAACGGTGCAGATGAGCAGATGAGGAACAGACCTGGGCCTCACACAGTGAGGAGCCAAGCCCAGCAGCGCCCTCAGCATGAAGCAGAGCTGCCCAACCAAGCCAGCCTAGATTGCCCAGCCAAGCAGCCTACATCAACCAGCCCCAGGCCAACCCACAGACACATGAATGAGTTTGGGGGCGGTGTACAGTGCAGCATAATTGTGACAATAGCTAACTAACAAACCTTCCCCTGAAGTCCATCCCCGCTGGTCCATTCCACTCTCTCCGCACCACCACCCCCGCCACCTTGATTGTGCATCCTCTCTTCTTTGAACCCCTTAGCATGCCCCAGGCATGCTCTCTCACAGCTCTTGTCACTCCTCTGGTGTCTGCCCTATACCCCTTATTTGGCGTATCCTGCCTGAGGACAAGAGTTACGTCTTTGTCATCTTCATGTCCTATAGTGTCTACTGCCTTGCACACTACTCAGTGAATCTTTGTTGAACCAAAGTCAAATTTAATTTATTTCACAATTTTGACTTTGCAGGCTCTGATAAGAAATCAAGCATTGATTTCTTATCAGCAATCGAAATCATACACTCGTCAATGTAAAGAAAAAGGAAGCATCCAAAAAAGAGCACCTTCTGTTTACTGGAGTTTGTATTTTCCCCAGTTGATAACCTCCTCTGTTTATTACCCTCAACAGAAGTTGCTGACAACACCCAGGAAGCACCTCCAAGCTTAAGAACTGAGGAGGCAGCCGCTCTCCTGCAAGCTCTACTTCCATCAGAAGTTGCACCTTTATCCAAATTCCTCTTTATGGTTTCTCTGCTGACTCTGCGGACTGAACTGAAACTCTGAAAGAGCTTCAGGGGAAAACAGGACCATAAAAATGGAAACAAAAGGAAGAACATCTGCTCCAAGGCTCTGCAGCAGTAACAACCCTCATTTTCCCCAAGCAGCACACAGGACCAACAGCTAAGTTTTATTCTGATTTTAAAGGGACTAATTTGGAAGACGGGCCATTGGTCTTCCCTAACATCTATTTTCCAAAGACATATCCTGTGCGACTGTCTTAGTGGTGAACAATTCAGGGATGGGCAACAGTTGTTACAGCCCTCTCTGCATCTTGGGCAGGGGTCTTGTGGGCCAGGCAGTACCTTTGTGCCTGTCCAGCTGCCCAAATTTGCATGGCCCACAGTGCTCCGGCAGCCTGTTCTCTGTACTTCACACCCTCTGTTGGCACACCAGGTCACAGATCCCTGGTGGAATTGCCAGCCACAGAGACAATTTCCATGCTTTTCAAAGCCCCAGTCATCACAAAAGCAGCAAATTGGACAAAGCTCTTAAAATGGGGGATAAAAGAAGGAGGGAACGGGTGAAAATGAACCAGCAGACCGCTTCTGTCTGCCTGAGAAAGAGGCCTTCAGCTGCATTCTGCTTCTGTCTTGATGTTTTCTGTTCAATGCTGGTCCCCCGTGGAGTCATTCTCCAGCAGACACATTCACCTGCGAAGGTGTCCTAGTTTGGCCACATCCAAGTAAACATGAGGAGCTGGTTCAGACGTGTGTTCAGTTCATTTACAGAGCTGCCTGGAGATAACTGCAGCCACTACAGGCACATGAGAGAACATGAACTTCAAGGTTCTGCTTGGAGATTTAAGAGACTGTGTTTGGTAAGAATCAGAGAGGGTTCAAGGCGTCCAGGCTCAGGGCCACTCAGCTTCCCCACACCCTCCTCATCCTTCATGCTAGTGATGGGCTGAGGTTAGCACTGTCAATTACAAGGACATTCAGCAAAAAAACTCAAAAGAAGAAAATCTTGATGACAGCAGCAGTCGGCAAACCTTTTCTGTAAAAGGCCAGAGTGTAAATATTTCAGTTTTCATGGGCCAGAGAGTCCCTGTCATAACAATTTTGTTCTGCCACCTTCTGCCAAAAGCAGACATAGAAAATACACAAACAAGCATAGTTGTGTTCCAATAAAACTTTATTCACACGCGCAGGTGGCGGGTCCTGTTTGCAAACTCTGTTTGGAGTGTTGCCCTCAGTCGCTCGTATGGAGAGTACAGAGTGATGTACATTTGCCTCTGCTGGCAGAGAACAAAGAATTCCTTTCCACAGCAATCCCAAGGCATAATCCTACCTTGGTTTTGATTTCCAAACAATTATATTTATTTTTTAAATATAAATGTAAAACATCTCCCGTGCTCAGTGGTTTTCCTCTGCTGACCTCTTCAAACATTACTGACCCCATTCATAAAAACATCTTCTTGGAATATCTCAGGGCAGTGTTAGAAGTGACCCCAGGACACCCAAATCAATCCCCTTGTTATACTGTCTGTGGAACTGAGGCTCAGGCCACAACAGCAGTTGGTGACAGAGCAGGGACAAAGCACATTTGGCAGTCCATTGTGGGTCATGGATTCACGAGCACTGTTAAGCAATGCCACATACTGTTGTTGGCAACAACAATATGATGAAAGGTGTGTACGCATCTTAAATTTCTCATCACATCATAAACTCCACAAGGGCAAGATTGTATCTTATGTTACATTTTATTAAGTTCTTAAATGAAAATAACTTTTTATAAAAAATAGTACACGCTTTTAAAAATTAATGAAACAATTTGGAAACATATAGAGTAAAAAGGGAAGATCTCGGCAGGGGCGGTGGCTGAAGCCTGTAATCCCAGCAGTTTGGGAGAACAAGGCAGGTGAATTACTTGAGGTCAGGCGTTTGAGACCAGCCTGGCCAACATGGCAAAACCCTGTCTACACTAAAAATACAAACAAATTAGCCGGGGGCGTGGTGGCACATGCCTGCAATCCCAGCTACTCTAGAAGCTGAGGCAGGAGAATCACTTGAACCTGGAAGGCAGAGGTTGCAATGAGCCGAGATCATGTCACTGCACTCCAGCCTGAGAGACAGAGTGAGACTCTGTCTCAAAAAAAAAAAAAAAAAAAGGGAAGGTCTCCTTTCTTCCATCCCCATCTCCTCGCTGGCCTCCGCAGAGTAACCACATTTTCCCCCAACACATTATGAAAATTTTCAAATACACCGAAATAATAATTTGGCGGTCAGTACCTGTATACCCCAAATCTAGATTCTACAATTGCTATTTCACATAATTTATCACATATCTGCCAGTCTATCCCTGTATCTATTCACCCATCAATCCATTGTTTTAAATATATATTTCAGAGTAAACTGCAGACATCCGCAATGTGCTCCCAACAATCCCCCCAATACTTCAGTATGCATAGCATCAACTAAAGTTTAATATTTTTTATGTTTTTGTCTTTTAAGACAAAAATCTGTATCCAATCAAATATACACATCTTAAGTGTACATTCACTGGTTTTGACAAATGCAAGAAATAAACATAAACATCACCCTAGAAAGCACCAACCCCCTTTCCAGGCAACCATTGTCCTGATAATTTTCTACCGTAGATTATTTTTTCCTGTCCTAGAGCTTCTATAAATGGAATATTATATAGCTACACACACATGAATGTACTCTTTTGTATAGGATAGCAGTTTTTGGCTGACTTCTACCTATACACCCCCACACACCCACACAGAGGTCTGTTCACTTTCTTTTTCCAGGGGCATCATGCCTTGTGTATGTCCTGAGACTTGCTGAGTTGTCAGGATGTGACGGTGTGGATCAGAGTGTCTGGTTGGAAACACTAGCTGAGCAGCTTTGGACAAGTGATTTAACTCATCTGTGCTCCAGTTTCCTCTTCTGCAAAACAGGAAGGATATTACCAGTGCCGACCTCTTGGGTTGGCGTGTGGCTTACTTGGCCAATACTTGGAAGCACCTGGAACAGGGCTGGCCCACAGTGAGGGGACTGCCTTGAGGCTGCTAGAGCCACCTTCCTATATAGCACACAGAAAGCTAAAGCTTCCTGTTTTCTATTCCTAAAAGGACGTGCCACACAGTGGAAGTAAGAGGGATGAATTAACATAGTCTCCATACAGAAGTTTCAAGGGAGCTTACATCCCCTGGGTGGCCTGGGACAGAAAAGTGTGGGAGAGAGGGAGCTTGGCTGCCTTGCCTTGGGCTGAGATAAATTCAGATTAACATACACCCCATGTCTTCCTTGCAGGATCAGGCTGAGGCTGGGATGTCACTGAGATCACAGCCTTGCTTGGCATCTTCTCTTCCGAGTGCTGCTCTCTCCAATTCCTTCCAGGCGTCTCCTGGGAGCACTTCCATAATCAATCCCTTGTTCATGATCTTCATCTTGGGCTGCTTCTGGGGACCCCATCTAAGATGAGGCTTTAGTCCATTTATGCTGCTCTATCAAAATACCTGAGACTGGGTAATTTGTAAGGAACAGAAATTTATTTTCTCATGCTTCTGAAGGTGGAGAAGCCTAAGATCAAGGTGCCAGCAGGTGCAGTGTCTGGTGGGGACTGCTCCCTGCTTCCAGTACAGTGGCCCTGGTACTGCATCCTCCAGAGGAGAGGACATCCTCTCACATGTCCTCCCATGGCAGGAGGCCGAAGTGCAGGCAAGCTGAGTGCTGTGAGAAGCCTCTTTAATAAGGGCCTTAATCCCATTCGCAAGAGAGGAGCCCTCAGGCCTAAGCAGCTGCTAAAGACCTCACCTCTTCATACCATTACATTGGCCAGTAAGTATCAACATCTGAATTTTGTTTTTTGTTTTTGGTGGGGGAGTAATTACATTTTTTTTTACTTTTATTTTAGGGTACACATGCAGGTTTTTTAGGCAGGTAAATTGTGTGTCATGGAGGTTTGGTGTACAGATTATTTCATCGCCCAGGTGATAGGCATAGTACCCGACAGGTAGCTTTTCAGTCCTCACCCTCTTCCTTCCCTCCACCCACAAGCAGACTCCACTGCCTGTTTTCCCTTCTTTGTGTCCACATGTACTCAATGTTTAGCTCCCGCTTATCAGCGAGAATGTATGGTATTCGGTTTTCGGTTCCTGTGTTTGTTTAGGATAATGGCCTCTAGCTCCATCCATGTTGCTGCAAAGGGCATGATCTTTTTCTTTTTTATGGCTGTGTAGTATTCCATAACACCTGAATTTTGAATTTTGGCGGGGACACATTCAAACTCTAGCAGATGGTGCTCAATGCATTTGTTGATGACTCCTAAGACTCAGCCACACCTGCAGGCAAGGCCTAGCCAGGCTCCAACCCCCTGGCTCTACAGCACAGCCAAGGCAGGAGCCCTGGGGGAGGAAGCATTTGCAGGGCAGGACTCACCGCTCATCTTCCTGGGCCTTCTTTTTCTTAGGTAAAATGGGAGGCGGGTCCCAGGTTATCTGAAAGATCTCATTAAAGGACCCTGTGAGTCAAGTGGGGCTTCATCAGAGTCACCTTATGTGAATGTGGCTATTAACATAAACTTGTGAAAGTGAGGGAGGCTTGGAGATAATTCAGACAGTGAGCAGTGCCACAGCGGGCCTGAGCGATTTAGAATGATTCTAAATGAAGGATTTAGAAATAAATTGCACTGGCAATGCAGGGGAAATCCCATCATCCCTGGGGCCTTCCAGGACCAGCTTCTTCTTCTTCTTCTTCTTCTTTGTTTTTTTAATCATTATTATACTTTAAGTTCTGGGATACATGTGCAGAATGTGCAGGTTTGTTACATAGGTATACAAATGCCATGGTGGTTTGCTGCACCCATCAACCCCTCATCTACCTTAGGTATTTCTCCTAATGCTATCCCTCCCCCAGTCCCCTACTCCCTGACAGGCCCTGGTATGTGATGTTCCCCTCCCTGTGTCCATGTGTTCTCATTATTCAGCTCCCACTTATGAGTGAAAACATGCTCCGCTTGGTTTTCTGTTCTTGTGTTAGTTTGCTGAGAATGATGGTGTCCAGCTGTCCAGCTTCGTCTATGTCCCTGCAGAGGACATGAACTTATCCTTTTTTATGGCCACATAGTATTCCATGGTGTATATGTGCCACATTTTCTTTATCCAGTCTGTCCAGTCTATCATTGATGGGCATTTGGGTTGGTTTGCTATTGTGAACAGTGTTGCAATGAACATAGGTGTGCATGTGTCTTTATAGTAGAATGATTTATAATCCTTTGGGTATATACCCAGTAATGGGATTGCCAGGTCAAACGGTATTTCTGATCCTGGATCCTTGAGGAATCACCACACTGTCTTCCACAGTGGTTGAACTAATTTACACTCCCAGGAACAGTGTAAAGCATTTCTATTTCTCCACATCCTCTCCAGCATCTGTTGTTTCCTGACTTTTTAATGATCACCATTCTAACTGGCATGAGATAGTATCTCATTGTGGTTTTGATTTGCATTTCTCTAATGACCAGTGATGATGAGCTTTTTTTCATATATTTGTTGGCTGCATAAATGTCTTTTGAGAAGTGTCTGTTCATATCCTTCGCCCACTTTTTGATGGGGTTTTTTCTTGTAAGCTTGTTTCAGTTCTTTGTAGATTCTGGATATTAGCCCTTTGTCAGATGGATAGATTGCAAAATTTTTCTACCATTCTGTAGGTTGCCTGTTCACTCTGATGATGGTTTCTTTTGTTGTGCAGAAGCTCTTTAGTTTAATTAGATCCCATTTGTCAATTTTGGCTTTTGTTGCCATTGCTTTTGGTGTTTTAGTCATGAAGACTTGTCCTGAATAGTATTGCCTAGGTTTTCTTCTAGGGTTTTTATGGTTTAAGTCTTTAATCCATTTTGAGTTAATTTTTGTATAAGGTGTAAGGAAGGGGCCCAGTTTCAGTTTTCTGCATATGGCTAGCCAGTTTTTACAACACTATTATATACGGAATCCTTTCCCCATTGCTTGTTTTTTCAGGTTTGTCAAAGATCAGATGGTTGTAGATGTGTGGTGTTATTTCTGAGGCCTCTGTTCTGTTCCATTGATCTATGTATCTGTTTTGGTACCAGTACTGTGCTGTTTTGGTTACTGTATCCTCAGTGTAGTTTGAGGTCAGGTAGCATGATGCCTCCAGCTTTGTTCTTCTTGCTTAGGGTTGTCTTGGCTATGTGGGCTATTTTTTGGTTTCATATGAAATTTAAAGTAGTTTTTTCTAATTCTGTGAAGAAAGTTAATGGTAGCTTGATGGGGATAGACTCATTCTATAAATCTATAAATTACTTTGGGTAGTATAGCCATTTTCACGATACTGATTCTTCCTATCCATGAGCATGGAATGTTTTTCCATTTGTTTGTGTCCTCTCTTATTTCTTTGAGCAGTGGTTTGTAGTTCTCCTTGAAGAGGCCAGGACCAGCTTCTTTGAACCAGCTTCCTAAAAAACAGGAAGTTCTCAAAGTCAGCTTCCTGGAGATGGAAGCTGAGGGCCACAGATTGTAAAAGCCCTGGCCTCAGGGGACCCTCTCCAGGTTCTGAAAGGGGCTTCTTCAGACCTCTGTGTGTGGAGTCATTTTGTTCTGAAGAGCAGCTCCTTCCTGGCCCTGCACCTTGAAACTCTCCCTGGGATGCTACAACATAAGGGGCACATGTTCTAGACATGTGTTTATTTCTCTTTTGCATCCTGTCTTCATCCCCTCAGAAGGTCTGTCTTGAGTTCCTAGAACACTCTGACTCTCCCAAGCCAGACTTTGCCAAAACCAAGATACCCACTTGCCTGAGTGGAAGAGGTGTTACTGAAACACCACGGGTTCCATCTGGGTCCCATTACTCACCACACAGAGAGCCAATCACTGAGACAACGAGTATCACCAGGGAAGAAGGCTTTTTATTCAGGTGACGTTATCCTGGAGAATGGCAGATAAGTTTCAAATCCGTCTCCTCAATGGACTAAAATTGGGGGTTTATATAGATGGGAAGGAATGGAACTGTGTGTGGGAAAACAGAAACTAGGGAAGGGTAAGGAAAACAAATAAAGCGTCTGGTGTCTTACTGTCTGGATGCAGTGATCTGGTGAATTTCAGTCCTTTGCCTAAGGGTCAGTTTCCTGAAGAAGGAACTCAGATGAGACAAATAAAAGTTTCAAGTTTTAAGATGGGAGTGTCAATTGCTATGTTTATTCAAGAAAATCATAAAGGTCAGGCATGATGCCTTGCACCTGTAATCCCAGCACTCTGAGAGGCTGAGGCAGGAGGATTGCTTGAGGTCAGGAATTTGAGGCCAGCCTGGGCAAGATGGTGAAACCTCGTCTCTACAAAAAATACGAAAATTAGCCTAGTATGGTGGCGCATGTTACCACATGTGTGGTCCCAGCTCCTCGAGAGGCTAAGGTGGGAGGATCACCTGAGCCTGGGGAAGCTGAGGCTGCAGGGAGCTGTGATCGCACTTCAGCCTGGGCAACAGTGAGAACCTGTCTTAAAAAACAGAAAATGTAATTTACATATTTAATTTCCATGTGTATCATATTTGAGTTGTATAGGAAAATAAAGATCCTGTTGCATCTGAAACATGATCTAGAAAACATGTTTATACTGGTAGGAGAATCAGTTGAGTCCAGGAAGTTGAGGCTGCAGTGAGCCATGATCATGCGACTGAACCCCAGCCTGGGCAACAGGTTCATTAAAAACAAAAAACAGGTCAGGCACAGCGACTCATGCCTGTATTCCCAGCAGTTTGGGAGGCTGAAGCAGGTGGATCACATGAGGCCAGGAGTTTGAGACCAGTCAGGCCAACATGACGAAATCCTGCCACTATACTAAAAACACAAAAATTAGCCAGGTGTGGTGGTGGGGACCTGTAATCCCAGCTACTTGGGTGGCTAAGGCATGAGAATTGCTTGAACCCTGGAGGTGGAGGTTGCAGTGAGCTGAGATTGCCCCACTGTACTCCAGCCTGGGCTACAGAATGAGACTGGTGACCCAGTCTCAAAAACAAAACAAGACAAAAAACAAGAAACCCCATAAATATCAGTTACATGGGACAATAGGGCTGGATTCAGAGGGGAGCCCAGTTTTCAACTCTTCTTCGAACTTCCTGCTTCCTCAAAAGGCCACTGAGCTGGGAAAGATTTGGGACTAAAGGCCTGTCTCAGGAGTCTTACCCTGAGCTAAAGGCCACTTGAGTTGGGGCCATTACTTACCTTGGTTGGAGGCGGGTAGCAATGTTTGCTGCACATTGGAGAGCCTTAACATGCCTCTTACGGAGGAGATGGACGCTGGTGCAGGGTCGGCACTCTGGTGCTGCATATGTTGCCAAGAGCCTGTCTGCTCCTACCAGGCCAGGCAGCATGAGTGATGCCCCCACAGCCCCTCCCTGTGGACTTAGGAAGGTGGCCTTCCTACTTTTGCACACAGCAACTTAGGGCAAATCTGTAAAGCATATTTTGCATGTCGAAGCATAGGTCTATTTGGATTATCCTTCTTCTATTT
Organism: Colobus angolensis palliatus; assembly: GCF_000951035.1. Taxonomy (NCBI): domain Eukaryota; kingdom Metazoa; phylum Chordata; class Mammalia; order Primates; family Cercopithecidae; genus Colobus; species Colobus angolensis. The sequence goes on along the minus strand of NW_012114141.1, from coordinate 10,657,205 downwards.
TCTCTTGACAGCTTCCTTTCCAAGAAATCAAGAAAGAAAACAAAAGCTAGCCACAGGTGGTGGCTCATGCCTGTGATCCTAGCACTTTGGGAGGCCGAGGCAGGCGGATCACAAGATCAGGAGTTCAAGACCAGCCGGACCAACACAGTGAAACCCTGTCTCTACGAAAAATACAAAAAATTAGCTGGGCGTGGTGGTGGGCACCTGTAATCCTAGCTGCACATGAGGCTGAGGCAGGAGAATCGCTTGAACCCGGGAGGCAGAGGTTGCAGCGAGCTGAGATTGCGCCACTGTATACCAGTCCAGGCAACAGTGCGAGACTTTGTCTCAAAAAAAAAAAATAATAATAATTAGTCAGGTGTGGTGACAGGTGCCTGTAATCCCAGCTCCTCGGGAGGCTGAGGCAAGAGAATCACTTGAACCCAGGAGGCAGAGGTTTCTGTGAGCCGAGATTGTGCCACTGTACTTCAGCCTGGGTGATAGAGTGAGACTCCATCTAAAAAAAAAAAAAAAAAAAAAGCTGAAAATATTTATAAGAAAAAAAAGGGAAGAAGGAAATTGCAGAATATGCAACAACTAAGTAGTAGGTAGTTGGTCTTCTGGGAAAAAATATTACATCCTATCTGCAAACCTTTGTTGATGATCTGAGTGGTCACTCTCTTGATACCATGAGATAACACTTCACACTCACTATGATGGCTACAATCAAAATCACAATAGTTGGCAAGGATGTGGAGAAATTGGAAATGTCCTAAGTCATTGCTGGTGGAAATGTAAAATGGCGTAGCCACCATGGGAAACAGTTCCGAAGTTCCTCAGCTAAACATAGTTACCACAGGACCAGCAAGTCTACTCCTAGGTATATACCTGAGAGAATTGAAAACATATGTCCACGCAAAACTTGGACATGAATGTTCATAGTAGCATTATTCATATTAGCACTAAAGTAGAAACAACTCAAATGTCCATCAATTGATGAATGAATAAATAAAATGTGGCATATCCTACAATGGAATATTACTCAGCATAAAAAGGAATGAAGTATCAATACATGCTACAACATGAATGGACCTTAACAACATGCTAAGTGAAAGAAACCAGACCTAAAAATTCTGTGATTCCATTTATATGAAATTTCCAGAATAGGCAAATGCACAGAGGCAGAAAATAGATTAGTGGTTGCCAGGGTCTGAGGCCAGGAGATGGGAAGTGAGAGCTTATGGGCACAGAGTGTCTTTCGGGGATTATGAAATGCTCTGGGAGAAGACAGTGATGATGGTTGTGTGACTTCATGTATGTACTAAAAACCATTGGAATGTACACTTCACCAAGGTGAATTTTATGGCATGTAAATTACATCTCAATTTTGAAAGCCTCTTCATTAAGAACACAAGAGCTTGCTCCTGTAGCACATATACTAAAATTGGAATGATACAGAGATTAGCATGGCTCCTGCACAGAGATGACACACAATTCGTGCAGCAGTCCATGTTCATAAAAAGAACACATTTGCACTCCAACTTACACATCCCCCTGATCATCTTTGATTCTATTAATTTTTCCCCCCTCTGGTAAAACCCCCAAGACGTTTAATACTACCCTTTTCTAAATCGCTCACCAGAGTGACTAGAATGGTGTCTAATAAATTCTTTTTTTAATAATGAAAATGCAATGATTATTTTCTATTTAGGGCATCTGTTGAAGAGGGGGATTGTTACACGATCATGTTCCTGCCTTAAACAGGGATTTAAACAGTTTCTCTGATCTTTTAAATATTCAAAACGAGTATTTTTGAAACTGCTGTTTAAATGGAGAAAGTAGGATTTAAGAACGTGCAGCTTCAAAGCTGGAATTCATAGAGCCATAGAGAAGTTTATAAAGCTGTATCACATAATAAAATTAAAGTGTTCCTACCAATTATAAGGGCATTCTTTTGTGACTAAAAGCATTTCTTACAGTGTTCAAACATTTCTTAGTATACTAAAGAGAAAGGGAAACATTTTACATGTAGACTTTATTTTACAGGAATGATAGTGCCTTCTGGGTATTACTTCACTGGGATTTTTAAAAATCAAGGAAATACATATGAATGTGCTTTGCTCCCTCTGAAGAAATGTGACATATAAATCCAAAACACTGTTATCTTAATTCAATAAAACTTTATGGAAATGATATAAAAGCACCTGGTGAATTCTACTTTATGCTCTAATTACCTACACAAAACATTTTTCACTCACTCCATAAAAGGGTTATAGCCCTATTTTTTTTTATTTATGAGAGCTTGAAATGAAACTCACTTCCTAGTAAGGAGGTGATTTGCTGTCAAATCATGGGAGAAGGATTGTTTGACCATGAAAGTTGATAGTTATATCCACGTGTTCCTACTCCGCCTCACCACACCACACTCTGGAGCAAACAACTCCTTTTTCTTTTTTTTATTCTAAACTGCTCCTTGAGAAGTCTTATTTATACAATTTTATGCAAGCTAAGGGGAGCACATTGCATTCTAGGCTTCTTTTCTTCTTCCCCTCTCTCTCCTTTTTCACAGAACCTAATTATTGGACACGTGGCTCTCTTAAAACAATCAAGAACAGAAAGGCAGGTCCTCTTTGCTGATCCCTCTGGCTCTGAGGAAAGGCAGGGTTTAGCCCTGGAATATTTTCTGAGCAATAACCAGCTTGAAGTGGGCTCTGCCAATAGAGTCCTCTGGGGCTGAGTTATCTCTGCAGGACATAGGAGTCTACTCTGACCAGAGGAGGGGTGAGACCTTTTGCTGGGGTCCCTTGGCCTGCTCCAAGTAGACCTCCCCACCAGAAATCTGCACCCCTCCAGCCCCTTTTGCCTCGCCAGGAAGTTTCACACTCGCTTGTCTGGCCCTGAAACAAGCTTCCTCTTTCTCAGATGCAAGGCCACCTACTCGCTCTGGAATTCCTTCACAGACTAACCAGGCCCTCCTTGAGCAGGCTCCAAAAAGAAAAATGATTAATGTGGCTGATACGTATATTGCAGACTGTCCGTCAACAGGAGTGGAAAAAACCACCTTTGGGGGCTGTCCCTAGGCTTAGGCACAACAGTGAGTTCCCAGCTTCAAAGGAGCTTTATCTAAAAGCCATTTTTCTCTGGAGCTGAGAGGAGCAGGGAGAGCGGGCAGCCGGCCAGCCACAGCTGGAGAGAAGACTCTAAAGCCCTGTTGAGCAACAGCTCCTTTGCTGGGTTGCCGGTTCTGGTTTTATTTTGGCCGTGTCAAATTCTGGCTTGAGTTTGTACTGATGTTGCCAACTCATTCGTTATGCCCATAAAATAATAATGCCAGCAATAACAACAATGAATAATAATAACAACAGCAGATCCCGTTTACTCAGCACTCACCACGTGCCCGATGCTGGGCTAAATATTTAACCTAAATTTTCTCATTTAATCCTTACAAACTCCTAGAGGTTTAACGACCTCTCTAAACCCAAGTCAGCCATGAAATTTTGTCTGAGTTCAAAGCCCACTGACGACTCTGCTCTTCTACATATGGCCTGGGATGTATTTTCTTTTTCTTTCTTTCTTTCTTTTTTTATTTTTGAGACGGAGTCTCGCGCTGTCGCCCAGGCTGGAGTGCAGTGGCACGATCCCGGCTCGCTGCAAGCTCCGCCTCCCGGGTTCAAGCCATTCTCTTGCCTCAGCCTCCCGAGTAGCTGGGACTATAGGCGCCCACCACCTCGCCCGGCTAGTTTTTTGTATTTTTAGTAGAGACAGGGTTTCACCGTGTTAGCCAGGATGGTCTTGATCTCCTGACCTCGTGATCTGCCCACCTCGGCCTCCCAAAGTGCTGGGATTACAGGCGTGAGCCACGGTGCCCGGCCCTGGGATGTATTTTCAAATCCCCAGAGGACGGAACTTCTAAGAGGCTGTTACCCTGCCAGGCCCTGGAGGCTGGGAGGTCACCGAGGGGCTTTCATTTTTAGGGAGGTCCTATCCACAGAGAGATGGCCAAGCAATGTGCCCACCTCTTTAAGTTAAAGGCTAAAGGAAACGTCACACTCTCAAATATTAGAAGGAAACATAAAATTGGTGAATATCAGAGTAAAGCAAAATATGCCTTTCATATAGTAGACACTCAAAATCATTCTGTGAAGTAGAACCCCCTATTTTTTTTTCTCCTAGACTTACCGCTTTTGTGCTTAGTAGACCCTTTTGATGTCTGTGTAGGGGAGGTATTGCCCAAGCTTATTTTCTTGGTGACATCTTGCGTTCTTGAGCCATAGATTTTCAGGCCATGTAAAATGTAGGTGGAAACACAATTTCTCCCTGAACTTCTTTTTCTCTATTATCCTGATATTTAAAACATTCCTTGATTAAGCTTTTTTTTTTTTTTTTTTTTTTTT
>NW_012114141.1:10558598-10652612 GCF_000951035.1 Colobus angolensis palliatus | reverse complement strand
TTCACTGTGTTAGCCAGGATGGTCTCAATATCCTGACCTTGTGATCCACCTGCCTCGACCTCCCAAAGTGCTGGGATTACAGGTGTGAGCCACTGCACCCAGCCGATTAAGCTAGTTTTGAACGTATCATAGTAATGTGAACCACAAATTAGTATATTTTCCAGGGCTGGAACATTTATTGAGGTTTCAGAACGTAAACATTTCCCAATAAAATCTGCAAATTAGTATTAGCAGAGTCCATAAATTCGTTTTAGAAACAGGTACTAAATAAATCCTAAATACATAAAGAATAGAAATGAAAACAGGACAACCTATCAGAGTTTATTTTAAATGTAATCCAGAGAGAAGATTTCCACTTGGGCGTTTTAGCAGCACACCCTGGCTTCTAGGCCGAGTGCACCCCTGTGGTCAGTCACAATCCCCTCGGCTCTGTTGCTTAGTCAAGGAGCAAAATCAATGGCCTGTCCTTTCCTTTCTCCCCATTCCAGCCCTGTCCCCCAAGTCTCTCCATGCAAAGAATCCTTTGTACTTGTACCTAATTTTCCTTCAGGCCTTGTAACTCTATTTCTTTGGTGACACCTGTTTTACTCTAGTAGGGCGAGCAGGCACAGGTAATAATGTGGATAATTCAGACCAAGCTGCTGCATGGATTCTGGTAGAGACACACAACAGGGACGGTGCCTCAGCTGGCCTGTTGGCCCCCCAGGACACCCAGGGAGGCTTGCGCCCATCCAGCTGTTGTGGGATAATCCCAGCGCAAAACCTCCACATGGTCTAAGACGGCTCGCGGAACCCAGCTGGCCCAGAGCTCTTCACAACAGGGCTAAGTTACTTCCCATCCTTACCAGCCATATCCTCCACCTCCACCTGCTATGCCCTAGGATGTGTCTCCAGGCTTTGGCTGAGCTCTGTCTTCTTCCTAAAAGCCCTTCCTTTCTGACGTGGCCAGAATCCTAAGCAGCGTTCCAGCCTGAAAGACAGCTTCCCTCACAGGCTTTCTCACTTCTCCGCAGCCATAATGAAACCTCTTCTGCTTCGCTTTCTCCCTTCCTCCTTCCCTTTTCCTTAATAATTTATTATGGGAAACCTCAAACATATTCAAAAGTAGACAAAATAATATAATGAAATTTTGTGCTCCTCTTGCCCAGGTTCAACAATATGAATGCATGCCCAGCAAGGTTTCACCTGTTCCCATTGGATCATTTTGAAGCAAATCCCGAATTTCATCATTTCATCCGCAAGTGTTTCAGAATGTATTTCTAAGGATTCTTTAAGAAAAAAAACTTAACACAATGCAATTATCATACCAAATACAACAATTCCTTAACATCATTACCTTTCCCCAACTGTCTAAGAATTTTTTTTAATAGTTTGTTTAAATGAGAATCCAAGTAAGGTCTATGCGTGGCAAGTGACGGACTGGTTTCTTGAGCTGCTTTGAATTTATGGCGCCCCACCTGCCTCTCTCTAATTTCATTGTTAAAGATCCAGGGTCCCTTGTCCTGCAGAGCCCCCAGAGTCTGGACTTTGCTGAGGGAGTCCTAGCGCTCCCCTTTGACGGTCCCTCTGCTTTGGCATCTGGAGCCCTTGGAGTCACTGGGGGGCCTCCGCGGACTTGCCTAGGAGGCAGGGTCCTTGAGGCGAGGTCCTTCCCCCTCAGTCCCTCAAGAAATGTCCTTTGAAGTCTGTGGCAGGTGTGACTTAGGATCCTGAACCTTCCGAGTCCAGAGGTGTCCCTGCCTGGGGCCCACACCTCAACTCCCACAAATTGGGGCAGAAACTCTTCAGCCTCTGCCAAGACAGACCCTTGTTGGGCCCCTGGCCTCCAGCCAGGAGCCCATTTTACGTGGAATCTGAGTGAAAGTGAAGTGCCTGGGCCGCCCGGATTCTGGCCTTGCCTGGCTTTCTTCAGTGTAGCTGATGCCCAGGCTGCCACAGCACAGGTGCAGGCGGAGTTCCAGGTCTGCCCCTCCTTCTCTAAGCCAAAGACTGTGAGAGGAAATTGCCATTTCTGAGCATGTTAGACTTTCTCTCCTCCCCCTTTCCCTCTTACCTCTGGGTGGGTCTCCTTTCCATTTGCATTGCATTTACTTATGTCTCTATGCATTGATATGCCACAGGAGTGACAAAAGGACTTAAACAATTCAAGAGAACTGCCATGGTGCAAAATCCCATTTTTAGAAGTCAGAAGTCTGATACCACCTATCCCTGTTTAACCATCCAATTCATTCCTGAAATTCTTGCTGCTAAGGACAAAGTCATTTAATGAAAGAAATTTTTCCCATTAATTTTAATGGAAAAAAAATTACGATGCATTGTCCCCCAACCCAAGATACCCAGATACTTTTCACAGGTGGGAAACTCTTACCCATTGAACAATCAAAGTAAGTAATGCAAGTAATAGACAACAACACAAAGGTAGAGGAATCTAGTTTGTACCTAAAATGCAAGGTAATAAAGATTTTTGGAACTTACCAAAGGAGCAAGAGTAGTTGAGGGAGGGCATCATTCTTTGGAAGGCTCATTCTTTCTTCGTGTTTACTTCACCAATTTTCTCTTTTTTTTTTTTTTTTTTTTGAGACAGAGTCTTGCTCTGTTGTCCAGGCTGGAGTGCAGTGGCCGAATCTCAGCTCACTGCAAGCTGTGCCTCCCGGGTTCACGCCATTCTCCTGCCTCAGCCTCCCAAGTAGCTGGGACTACAGGCGCCCGCCACCACGCCCGGCTAGTTTTTTGTATTTTTTTTTAGTAGAGATGGGGTTTCACCGTATTAGCCAGGATGGTCTCGATCTCCTGACCTCGTGATCTGCCCGTCTTGGCCTCCCAAAGTGCTGGGATTACAGGCATGAGGCCACCGCACCTGGCCCTACTTCACCAATTTTCAACGTTTGGGCTCACAACTATTTTGCCTGCAAATGGTGCTTTAAGCTATATGCAGGTAAACATTGCTAGAGAAAAATAAAGGCTGAGCACAAGAGTGCTTGGCAGTGTGGGAATAGCACAAATGTACAAGAAACTGAGAGCTATAGAAGGTGCTGGCTCCTCCTCTCTCTCACCGGGTTCACATTTGCAAGGCACACTGAGTCCGTGCAAGCACGGTGCACAGGTGCACAGCTCAGATCTGTTCCATATGATATTCTTCGGCGAGACACTGTTATGTCAACTAAATTCTGAGTGTGGTTTTGCCTGCCTTGGATGTCAGAATATCACATTTATAATATCATATTTATTTAGTGTGCTTTTTGGATAAAAGGATATTGTACTGAAAAAACAAAAAGCCATTGTCCAAAATGTGATTCCGGAGCCGTTATGTTGAAGAGTTAACGCCACAGTCATTATGTGAGGAAAACCTGTGTGCCTTGGTCTTTCCCTGAGCTTTTCTTCTGCTGCGAGTCCTGATTTCCTCTCAGGCAAATACATGCTTCAGGTAGACTAGCGTAAAGGTCAGGTTCTCAGAAAGCCAAACGAGAACAGCCCCTTGATACTTATATTACCAACATCATACTTATCTGGTTCTCACCCCTAAGTTCATAGTTCTTCAAATCACTGATGCATGCAACCAATATGGATGAGTTCCAAAAACAAGCAGAGTGAAAGAAGCCAGATAACAGAACACACATTACATTTGTCTGAAATCTGGAGTCGGTAAGTCAATCCAAGGAAACATAAACCAGAGCATGTTCCTTGTGGGTGGGAGCGGGGGACTGATAAGAAAGAAGAATAAAGGAATTTTCTGGGATGAATGAAATGTTCTTCACTTTGCTTTGGCTGGTGGTTACACAGGTATCTGTAACTGTCAAAATTCACCAATCTCAACATCTAAGATCTATGCATTTTATTGTAAGTTGGTGCAAAAGGAATTGCGGTTTTTGCCACTGAAAGAAATGGCAAAAAGTAAACTTTTGATGCCATTAAAAGTAATGGCAAAACCCACAATTACTTTTGCACCAACCTAATTAATTTTAATGGTGAAGACCTCAATTACTTTTGCACCAACCTAATATGTTTAAGAAGTTTAAAATAAATTAAAAAAAATTCAAGAATCTCTTAATATGGTTATTAAATGTGTGCCTGAATAAACTTTATAGGCTTTTAGGTGGGAAGGCTCAGGTGTGATTCCAGTTCCATGATTCACTGCTGTAGGATCTTGGGCAAGCTAATTGACTTTTCTTAGCCTCAGTTTTCTTTCTTTCTTCTTCTTCTTTTTTTTTTTTGAGACGGAGTCTTGCTCTGTCGCCCAGGCTGGAGTGCAGTGGCGCAATCTCAGCCCAGGTGGATTTTCCTGCCTCAGCCTCCCAAGTAGCTGGGACTACAGGTGCCTGCCACCATGCCTGGCTAATTTTTTGTATTTTTAGTAGAGATGGAGTTTCACTGTGTTAGCCAGGATGGTCTTGATCTCCTGAAGTCGTGATCCGCCCGCCTCTGCCTCCCAAAGTGCTGGGACTACAGGCATGAGCCACCATACCCAGCAGCCTCAGTTTTCGTATCAATAAACCAGTGGTGAAAACAGTAAGTAGCTCATAAGGGGCTGTGCACGTTAAATAGGCAAATGCCCACAGAGCTCTTAGTAAGTGACAAATAGTGTCATGTTCCTCATCTCCTCTGAGTACTTTCAAGGGTACTCATTGAAGTTCCCGTATCCACCTCCTGTTGTCACTATTCACACTTTCCCATTGCCTCCCCTCCAGTCTGTCCCATCTTTCTCACAGGCTGTCCCTGCCCCCCGATCCACTGGCCCTCAGTTCCATCAGCCCGGGCCCCGAGTGCCCTTCTAGTGTCTTTATCTCCCCTCTTGCCAAACATCTTTGGTGCTTTCCCAGCGGGTTCCTCTGCCAGCAGGTTCTGTTGCCTGCCATCCAGCCTTCCGCAAAACTGTTGCGTACAGAGCCTTCCTCCTGGTATCCAGGCTTCACCTAGTTTCCTTCCATTCACGCTAACAGGGAATTCTCGTGCCTCCAGCACATGCCTGGCCTTGCCCAGCCCTGCGTCTTTGTTCACAGTAGCCTATTTACCTGAAATAGACTCTTCCATTGCTTCCACGTCTGAAGGACCCAGGAAGGCTTCCCTGACCCCACTCCAGCCTGCAGCAGCTCCTCCCCTGTCTGCACGCTGTAGCTTTTTTATGCAATTCAGCTCTGCTTTGTTCAGCACATGTACATCTTTGTTCGGTAGTTGTTTTTGACAAGTGTTATCTTCATATAGTGAAGTAAATGTTCCAAGAATGAAAGGCTTTTATACACTTCTGTATTCCCCTCATTGTCATGTACCTACGAAGTCCTCAGCACATATTTGGTGAATGGCTCTTATTGTCTTTACAATTTCAAAGCCCTTACATGTTAGCAATCTTCACAGATTGCCACAGCAACACTTTGCAGAGCCAAGGGCAGATATGCAGATACTGTCATCTGCTTGTGACCAATGAGGAAGCCAAGTACAGGCAGTGGGGAGGGTGTACAGAGCCACACACCTCGCATGAACCCAGGCCAGGCTTTCTAACTTCCTAACTTCTCTGTATCACCCTGTAAGTCAAGACGTTGTCAATGGTATTGCAGAGTGAGGAAGAGAGCACTGAGGTTAATGGCATCTAACAGTTATCATTGTGAAAAAAGACTGTTTTACTTAGTCTGTTTGTGCTGCTATAACAGAACACCATAGAGTGGGTGACTTATAAGGAACAGAAATTTATTTCTCACAGTTCTGGTGGCTGGGAAGTCCAAGATCAAGGCCCCAGGATTTGTCTGGCAAGGCCCTTCTTGCTGTGTCCTCACATGGCAGAAGACAAAAGGGCCTTCATCCCATTAATAAGGGAGTTGCCCTCATGGACTATTCATCTGTTAAAGACCCCGCCTCTTAATACTATCACATTGGCAACACCTAAATTTTCTTTTATTTTCTTTTTTTTTTTTTTGAGATGGAGTCTCACTCTGTCCCCTAGGCTGGAGTACAGTGGCGCAATCTCAGCTCATTGCAAGTTCTACCTCCCGGGTTCACGTCATTCTCCTGCCTCAGCCTTCCAAGTAGCACAGGTGCTCACCACCACACCCGGCTAATTTTTTTGTATTTTTTTAGTAGAGACGGGGTTTCACCGTGTTAGCCAGGATGGTCTTGATCTCCTGACCTTGTGATCCACCTGCCTCGGCCTCCCAAAGTGCTGGCATTACAGGCATGAGCCACCGTGCCTGGCTGGCAACATCTAAATTTTTGAGGGGACACATTTAAACCATAGCAGTTACCAAATTGCACACAGATTGATGGCAGAGGTTAACTTACTTAAATGATTTTCTTTTCTTTTCTGCTCCTTCCTGCACACTGATATTTAAATGTTTTTAAGGAAATGTTTAATTTTTGGTGCAGGGTCCTGGCAAAGTTAGGGATGAGGTAAAAAAAGATTCTGAAGAACTCCAGTCTAAGCCTAACACCCTACTTATTGGAAAGGAGAGTCCGAGAAAGCTTCCGTAGGTCGAGGTAGTGAGTCCAGCCATGGAGGTGCACAGTCCTCCAATCAAATAAACCCAGAGTGGAGCAGCATCCTGACAGACCCTGAGTCACCTGTTTCCTCCAGCCAAGGATAGAAACAGCCTGTCTTGGGGCCACATGTGCCAAAGGTTGAGACAACGCTTGGTGGTTTGGAGATATTCCCAAACTTCTTCCCCAAGTTATTTCACCTGTGCATCTTTCTCTTGTTCCATTTCCCTAGGGCAGTGCAAACCATCTACATTAACGTATTCATTTTCTAGGGCTGCCATAAACAAAGGCCACAAACTGGGAGACTTCAATGTATTACATATATTGCCTCCCAGTTCTGGGGGCCAGAAGTCTGAGATCAAGGTGTCAACAGCACCACATGCACTCTGTGGGTGCTAGGGAAGGGTCTGTTGCAGGTCGGCCTCTCTCTGGCTCTGGGAACTCCTCGGCTGTGGCAGCACGACTCCAGTCTTCACATGGTGTTCTTCCTGTGTGCACACCTGTGTCCAAATTTCTCTTTTGTAAGGACATCAGTCATAATTGATAAGGAGCCCTGCCCAGTAGGTACCTACTCCAGTGTGACCTCATCTTAACTAATGACATCCGCAAACAACCCTGTTTCCAAATAAGCTCATATACTGAGGTACTAGGAGTCAGGACTCAACATATGGACTTTGGGGGACACAACTCAACCCATAGCAGTTAATGTTCCTCAAACCTCAGTCACTTTTTAGACCACCTTTGTAATTGTTCTCTTGACTAATATGAGACCTATACTACTCATTTGCCATTAGCTCTTTTTTTTTAAACTTAATACTCTATACCATGAACAGAAAATCAGTATCACATGGCATAAAGAAGTTAATTATAAACAGAATACATAAAATACATTAAAAACATAAATAACATAATGTAATAAATATAAAAACATGACTATTAAAATAAGTGTTTTGGCCGGCCACGGTGGCTCACACCTGTAATCCCAGCACTTTCAGATGCTGAGGTGGGTGGACTGCTTGAGCCCAGGAGTTTGAGACCAACCTGGGCAACATGGCAAAACCTTGTCTCTGCAAAAAATACAAAAATTAGCCCAGGGTAGTGGTACATGCATATAGTACCAGCTACTTGGTTGGCTGAGGGTGGAGGATCACCTGAGCCTGGGATGTCGAGGCTACAGTGAGTTACCACTGTTCTCCAGCCTGGGCAACAGAGTGAGACCCTGTCTCAAAAAACAAAACAAAAGAGAAATAAATAAAATAACCCTTTGTCAATGTATTACTCCAAATCTTTTTCCTATCTCCTGTAGCTGAAAACTGACTTTGGAAAACATGTACTATATTTAATCTTGATGGGGTCTGAGGGGCATTTCTAGAAATCACATAAAAAGTCAAGAAGGCACTCTTAGCATGAGAATCTCAGGCCTTCATACGGTGGAAACAGAGAAAGGCTGTGGTCCATTAGGGCTTGGTAGGGGAGGATGAGGTCTAATTACTCTACTGACACAGTACACAGATCAGAGGATCAGAGAGTGACCTTACAAATCACATTCATAAGAGGCCCAGAGAGGTGAAGGCCAGACAGCACCAGGGCCCAGGCTGGATCATGATCCCTGATTCCCACTCTCACATCAGTGAAGCGAACTCTGTGGTGCGGCAGCTGGATAGAGCTTCCCACAGCAGATTAAAGATGAGGTTTGCACCGCACCTGGGTTCTGTCTTGTGGGTGATGACACACCTGGGTGTTGGCAGACTCTTGGTGGTCAGGCATCTTTCTGAGCTAATTTTGGTTTATTCTTATTAAAAGAGACGGGCACGCTTAGCATCAAGATGGTGCTTCCAATTGTCCTCAAACTGTTTGCTAAAGAGAACTGTGTTGTTTTTTGGTTGGTTGCTTTTATTTTTTGAAAATATAGTAGTTGCACGTGGTTGAAGTTCACACCATGCTAAAAGGTATGTGGTAAAAAGTTTTCTTCCCAGTGCTAACTCACAATACCCCAAATCCCCTCTTGGAGGCACACGATTCCTCTGTCTTGTGTATCCTTCTAGAGCTGTGAAGTTGGAGTAGCAGCTTTAACACAGGCACCAACGAAATATCTGAAACAAATTTCACCAGAATTATATCACTTCTGGGAACAACCCCTCAGTCTCCACGGATCCAGTGTTTCTATCCTGCCCCTACGTAACTCATTTTCTTTCTCATCCTCTTTTAATTAAATTATAGCCTTTTAAAAGTATTCCAGGTGAAGAATACAGGATAAGAAGGGGGTGGGCAGCTGCAGCCATGCCCATGGGCTCATGAAGGAGACTCTGGCTGCCCAAACGAGGGGATCAATAAATCTTGTCAGAATAAGAATTTGGGAAAGGACAGGGTAGATAATAACATTTATTCAGCACCTACTATGTGACAGAATAAAATATAACATCATAGGGGTGTTTTCGTTTCCAGTCTGTAGAAAGGAACCCAGGGGTGAGAGGTTATGGAACTGGCCTCAATCCCCGCTCGTCTGATTCCAAAGCTCATGCTCTCTTGTCCATGCATCCTTTTGGGGATGGGAAATCTGCTGGATTTCCTTCCACTTAAGGGAACAATACATAGTATCCGGCAGATTTGGTTCCTTACGGGATAAGCTTCATCTTTATCTTTGCGGCTCTTCTGCAACTGTACGTGGTCTAGGGATGCAATAAATGCATATTGAGTGCCTGAGATCACCAAGGAAGAGAGAAGGAGAGAAGACACAGGACAGAGAACCAGGGATCAGAGATATTCAAAAGTGTGGAAGGTCACCTTTGGGGCACGTGAGATTCGAACCAGAGCCCAGGGAGAAAAGAAGTTCAGGCAGGAGGGTTAACAGCATGGGCTGCTATGGAGGCCTGAAGATCAGCTTCTAGAAGATGCTGCTGGCTCTGATGATTGGCGATCTGTGAGTGGATTCAGTAAAGTGGCAGAAAGGAAGGCAGATTGTGTGTGTGTGTGTGTGTGTGAGAGAGAGAGAGAGAGAGAGAGAGAGACAGAGAGAGGGAAGTGCACTTAATGCCGACGTTCACCTCATGTCTTGTTTTCGGGCTACTGCAACTTGATGAGGTTAGATTTACCAGGCCTTCATTCCGAAGCCTGGCATCTCTCCCAAGAGTGCCAGTTCTGCCTAATGAGAGCAACTCAAGTGAATCCGCAGGAAAGAAAAAGGAAAGTGACGTTTTAATTTTATCCAGCCTGAAACACAACTGTACGCAAGGAATGTGCCTGTGATTCTGAATCATAAATGTATCAATGCCTTATTTTATGGAATAGAAATGTGCTCTGTCCAAATTGGCTGTGAAGTGAATAAACATTATTTTTCCACTGAATCCAGCTATAAAACGACTGGAAATCTTTCCGTGGGGATTGGGGGGAAAAAAAAGAAAAGAAAAACGGAGAAACAAACCCACTGCCAGAAGGAAGAGAAGACAGAGCTGACCACGGCCGGCTCCTGCAGGGCAGCGGTGACTCCGCGCTTTTCTGGGACTGATTTGTGTTGCCTTCTTCCAAATACCCTGGTCTGTAAGGATTGCTTTAACTTCCTCCTGCTTTGTTTTTCCCTTGATAGGGAAATACGGGCTATTATACCCAGTGGAGCTGGCATGCAATATTTTGCTGTGCCTGGGGTCCATTTGACACAATGCTGAACGTTCCTTAGGTTCAAGGGTTTTGGCTGCATAAACTCAGTAATTTCCTACTTCATCAGTTAGTAAATCCACAATCATATACATCGAGTTGACTTGGACTGGGAGGTGGCACAGCACTGTGCCTTAGCACATGGGGCTTTACAGCCACACAGACCTGGGTTTGAGACCCAGCTCTGCCACTTAGTGGCTCACAAGCTTGGATCTATTAAAATCTCTGAGTTTTAGTTTCCACATTTATGTGATAGGGATAATACACACCTCAGGGGATTACAGAAAGCATTAAATGAAATTACGTGTTTGTACACACACACACACACACACCTGTGTTTGTACACACACACACACACACACACACCTGTGTTTGTACACATACACACCACGTGTTCCATGCTTTATACTGAATATTTACTGGGTACGTATTCAGCGGGGTAGTCATTGTGATGATGGTGGTGATAATAACAATACACATACATTATCTTGCCCCAGTAGATTACCCTTTTTTATTCTGCCACAGAGATCTATTTCCATTGCCCAAAGGCACACAATTTTCACAGCTTTCTAAAATCTCAAGCCTTCTACATTAGTAGTACTAAAAGAATTTTTTCCCCATTGGAAGGGCAACATTTTAAAATCTACAGATAAGAAATGCTACCATATGCTTGAGAACCTCTGTCTTCCACAAGTCACATCACTGCCCAAGAATGTACCGTCCAGGGTGTCTCGTTACTTTGTTAGCCAAACAAAATGTAGCCAGAACTGTGGAATGTGTGTGCTGGCCCACGTGCAACTGTTTGTACATGTGATCACAACTAAGGGGATCTTCTACAGAGAGATGGGAAGGTATAAGGAAGGGTCTGGAACCCAGAGGGCCGAAATCCTGACAGGGTCACTCTTCCTAGCTGGGTAACCTTGGGCAAGTTACTTAACCTTGTTGTGGCATTTTCCTCACTTATAAACTGGGGGGTGATTATGCCTCTCTTACAGGGTTTATCCTGTGGATTAGAGGAGGAAATGGATGTAAAGATCCTGGCACGGGCCAGCATGCTAGTGATTCTTCTCTTCCCCTTCTCAGGACACCCCATATTGCCTTTACTGGTAATTCAGACTACAGGATTTCCTCAATTTTCAATACTCATGGAGAAATACAGTGGCACATATATCTAAATTGCATAAACTCAGTAGTTTTCAAAACCTGAGCCATGTGAAGAGTAATTCTTCTACTCAGAATGGCAGGAGATCTGCTCCAGTTATAGTAACTTGACTATGTTGTCAATAACGAAACCTTAAAGTCTAATCATACAGTGAAATGTATTAATACCAGACAGCCCACTATTTCATCTGTAATTACTACCTTCCATCCTCCTCTTGCCTTTGAACACTCATGACCAGGATGGATTTCAGGATCCATCACTTAATCAGTTCCTTGCAAGTTCCTTCATTAATTCAGTTTCTTAATTCTCTTATCTGGCTGTCTGCCTTCTCTTGCTTGTGTGCTGAATGTGGCTCGACAAAGCTACACAGCTTGGCTGACTAGTTTTAACTTCTTTTAGCTCATGAGCTCACACTCCTCGTGGACACTCAACCTTGGCTGGCAATCCTACCATGTTTCTATAAGGTTACTCTTCCCTTCCTGAGATGACTATTTCTTACTTTCTTCTCAGCCTCCCACATTCCCTTCCTGCCTCCTAGAAGGTGATCTTGCTTTATTCTTTATTCAGAAAATAGAAACTGTTAGGGTGACTCTCTCATCTTTCCATTTCCAAACAACCAAATCTCCCTGCATCTACACTAGCCCACAGGATCTTCCTTCCTGCGATGACAGAAAAGTTGCCCTTCCTACCAAAAGGCTTGTGCCCCTCAGTGTGACCCCGCTTAGTGCTCCAACTGTAATGTGTGTGTGAATTGCCTGGGGAGTTTGCTAAAATGCAGAGTCTGATTCAGCAAGTCTGGGCCAGGGGCCCACGATTCTGCATTTCTAACCAGCTCCCAGGTGATGTCAATGATCTGAGCAGCAAGTGGACCTTCTCATCCCTTCTTTCTCTTTTAGGTCATTTTTATCATCGTAAGCAGGCTCTAGTAGCTTCCATTTTTAAAGCTCCTCCCTTGATCAAATCTCTCTCTCAAAGTACCACCCCAGTCCATCTCCTTTTATTTTATTTATTTATTTTTTTTGAGATGGAGTCTTGCTGTGTCGCCCAGGGTGGAGTGCAGTGGCGCGGTCTTGGCTCACTGCAACCTCCGCCTCCCGGGTTCAAGTGAGTCTCCTGCCTCAGCTTCCTGAGTAGCTGGGATTACAGGTGCCCGCCACCACACCTGGCTAATTTTTGTATTTTTAGTAGAGACGGGGTTTCACCATGTTGGTCAGGTTGTTCTCAAATTCCTGACCTCGTGATCCACCCGCCTTGGCCTCCTGAAGTGCTGGGATTACAGGCCTGAGCCACTGTGCCCGGCCCAGTCCATCTCCTTTCAAAACAATTCTTACTGAAACAATTTTCTACCCAGGCTGCTTCCACCATTCCAAATTTTACCTTTTTGCTATGTCTTTATTTTTCTTCTGATCACAAAAGTAATGCACATTCACTTTTAAAAATTTAAATTTACCAAAATATATCATACAGAAACGAAACTCTATCCTCCCTTAGGTAAGCCTTACTTATCATGTTTTTTTCACCTTAAAACATTTTAATTTGGAAAAAATTTACACATAGAGAAGTAAAGATAATATCAGAACAAACATCTGTGTATTTGTCGTATTTATTGGCTGCATCTTTATAAAAAAAATCAGAGATAAAATTGAAATATTTTCTATGTGCCTATCTAGTATTATTTCCTCCCCTCCTCAAAGGCCACCATCGTGAAGTTGGAGTGTGCATTTGTTAGGTTCAGATCAGCTGCACACATCCGAAACTCCAACACAGCGGTAGGTTAAAGAAGATAAAAACAGACTTCACAGGAAGGTCTGGGGTCTGGGTGGGATGAACAGGGCACTTCGGTGCTCTGGTCTCAGGGACCCAGGCTCCCGCTACCTCGCAGCTCCACCATCTTGTAGCCCAGGGCAGCAGCTCCAGGGCCTGCATTTCAGCAGCAGGAAGTTAGTTTAACTCTGGGATGGCTCTTACTGCTGCAGTTTTCCATCATGAATTTTACTTTGCATATACTTCCGCTATTGACTTCATCAATAATTCCAGTTGCTTTATTTTCCCATAATTCCTCAGAATACTTCATCTATTGATGGTATTTTTTTCATTAATAGTATAGGTTTATCTAATCATATTCATTACCTTTTTCTATATTAGATCAACTACCTGTATCTTATTACCGTGTTGAAGGTCTTATTATATATGTTGGATATTAAAATTCAAATATAAATATAGTCAGTGAAAAAAATAGTACAGGTTTATCATTATTATTATTTGAGACAGAGTCTCACTGTGTTGCCCAGGCTGGAGTGCAGTGGTACGATCTTGGCTTACTGCAACCTCTGCCTCCCAGATTCAAATGATTCTCCTGCCTCAGCCTTCCAAGTAGCTGGGATTACAGGTGTGCACCCACTACCACTGGCTAATTTTTTTATTTTTAGTAGAGATGGGGTTTCACCATATTGCCCAGGCTGGTCTTGAACTCCTGACCTCAGGTGATTCACTTGCCTCAGTCTTCCAAAGTGCAGGTATATTATTTTTAAAATAAGCACACTTAAAAATGTTTTAACATGTCATCTCAGGACATTTTGGGCAGGACAGATAAAAAGCCATGTGATTCACCTGCAAGGCTTGGTTCGGGTCTTCTTTGTCTTCTCATTCTACACTGAATCTCCCCAAGTAATCTCATTGTCTCTCATAATTGCATTCCCCTTTATACTCTGATGATTTCCAGTTTCATAGCTACCATGCTGGACTGTGCTCTCCTGAATAGGAGGCTAGTATATCCAGTGACCCAACACTTCTACTTGGACGTATTCAAGGTACTTAAATCTCAACAGGTTCAAAACTGAACAACTTTGGTCTTGCTGCTCCATATTCCTGCCCTTGTTGACAAGGTCCCAATGGGCTCACCAGCACCACACCTACATTCTAGATCACAGGAAAGAATAAAGAGGGAGTGAAGGGTGGGCCGCTTCATTTTACAGGATGAGATTTGCCAATGTGCTCCCGTCACTTTGGTTCACTTCTTTTGACTAGAATTTTGTTCCACAGCTATGCCTAGCTTAATGAAATGTATTAGTCATTGCTGTGTAACAAACCACTGGCTTACTGGCTTAAATCAATACCTTCTATTATTGCTCACAAATGTAAGGATGAGGTGGACAGTTTATCTGGTCTTGGTCGGGCTGATGCAGCATCTGCTATCAGACACACATTGGATAGGTGGCTCTGATCTTGGCTGGGTTCCTGCATGTACTGGGGGATTGGTTGGTCTAGGATCGTCTCAGTTCTTCTCCACATGATCTCTCACCTTCTGGCAGGCTAGTCTGGGGTTTACTCTCAAGGCATGAAAGGAATCCAAGAAAGTGGGGAAGTGTGTAAGGCTTCTGGAGGCCAAGGCTGGAAACTGGCACAAGATAACTTCCAGAGTCTCCTGGTCAAAGCAAGTCACGAGGCCAGTCAAGTGGTGGGGAACAAAGACTCTACCTTTTCATGAAAGAAGCTGCAAAAGATGTAGATACTGGGAAGGACTGGGACCATTTTTTGTAATCAACCTATCACGTGGAGGTTGGGGAATTTAGTTTCTAGTGGGGTGGCCACATGCCCCACTGCAACTCCAATAGTTCCATTTACAATAAAAGGAAGAAAAGGAGAATGGATATTAGGGATAATTTATAGACTCTGCCTCAGAAGGAATTATAGTTCCCCATTCATCTTCCCTAAATAGAGGATATACTCTCAATCCCTTGCCATAAATAATAATAATACCACTCTGACAAAATTTCTATTCTTCTTAACTACAGCCCATTTCTGATTCTCCCTTGACTATGCGGACCCAGCAACTTACCCTGTGACCTCTTAATCCACAAAACAGATCAAGTGCAAATTGCTTACAAACATATTGGGGGTTTAATACATAGTCTCTAGATTATTTTGTAGTACCTAGCAAGGTAGTATCTTTATGTAAATGTACTTTAAAAATACTCACTTTATAAAACTTTGTTATATTAAAAAACAATTTTTATATAAACCTATTTTTTCTCTCTCCCATCTATTAAAAAATTGTAAGCTATCCATGTAACAGAAATTTACTTGTAACCCCATAGATCTGTATAAACATTATCATTGCCCTCAAATCCAGCAGCCCAAATCCGGACTGACAAATACACCCTAGTATTTTACTACACCCATTAAGAACACATGGGAATTTGGGGATTCTTTAACACAGGCATATGTTTTACATTTAAGTAAAAATGCACAGTCATGCTGGAATTTAACATAATTTCCTCATAGATTGCTTAAAGTGAATGGGGTCTCTGGGGAATTAATAATGGCTTCTGGAGTTTCTCACCACAGGTTTCTAATAACTGACCATCCATTGCTTTGATTTTCAAATCACAGAACTTGAGAGCTGTTTGGTGGTGAGCACAAAGTCAGTTGTTGGTCTAAAGGACAGAGACTAAAATTGTCAAAGTTCATGGTGGCGGCCATTGTCGTCACATATTTACCTTTGTCAGTAGTTTCAAGTTGGAGACTGAACAGACAGTGAAGAATGTGATCATCTTACTTCTAGGCAATTTTAGCCCAGCGGCAGGCTCACCAGCAGAGTGTGACCTCGTACTGCCCGCCCCTTTGTACAACTATGGATTAAGTACAAGAATCTTGGTTGGTGCTTCTCAATGTGCTCAGAGGCACCAATTGTAAAGCATCTGTTACTTTTCTCTTGCATAACTTGACATGAGTTCTCAGGGGGCCTCAATTTCCTATAAACCAGGATGTGATTGTCATCCTGAACTCTAACCCCCTATCTAATTTTTAAAAAGATGGATGAGGGTCATGTTGCGGGGAAGGAAGGGATGCTGTGAGAGGGGGACTGGGAGTCACACGGCTCCAAAGGTTGCCAAGGTTAGTGGGTAAGCTTTCCTTCCGTAACCAGAAATGAAAACTCTGACACTGGGCATTCTGGAGTAATTGGGATTGGCCCCCACTTTGACTGTATGGATCTATAAACATGTAAGACAGATCGGTAGTTACCACATCTCCTCCATTTTCCTGTGTGGGTCCATGTTTAAAAATTCACACACGTTCCTTTTAAGAAATCCTCTCAAAAAGCTTATTAGTCTTCAGACTACTCCTGTTCCCTCACAGAAAGACATACATACCTTAAGCCATGTTCGGAGATGTAAAGAAAGGCTGCAGTTGGTTTAAATCCCTCAGAGGCCTTCAGAAGCAGGAAATGAATGAAGAGGCCTAGGTGTGGAAGCCAGAGAGAGTGGCAGGGTTTCTCAGACAGTAGAGTGCACTTCTCTTCTAAAGGGATCATTGTGCATCAAGGAAAACACTGTCCTTAAGTAAAACATTTCTACGGGAAAAACTGGCATTGCCTATGAGCTTCCCTTTGAACTCTGAGCACCAAAGCTCACGTGACCTACAGTCTTGGTTTGTCCAGAACCAAGGGGTTCCTGAGACCTAAGACTTTCTGTTTTAAGATAACCTTAACTCACATTACCAGTGCTCCTGGTGGAACGCGAGAGTGAAAGGAACGTGAACATTCCTTCTACTTAGCAGAGAATGAAAGTTCCCGTTGGCTCCCAAGGTGGCAGCATGGATGTGGGGAAATGCAAGGCTACCGTGGAAGGTCTGCAGAGGCCAAGCTACTCTAAGCTCCTTGATGGTCTCAACTCCCAAAGATTCCAGATCTGCTGTAGCTTAAAACGTTAGGGTTCAGACTATAACTAGGTCAGCTCTTCGTTGCCTCTGAGGACTAGCGTAGGACTAGCTCAGGTATAGGCTGTGCTCATTCGGCTCGCAGTCCTGGTCCACATATGAAAGTGTCCTGTACAGTAGGGACACTCTGACAGTTATAAAGCCACCTTGCAATAAAATGCAGGTGATCAGGATACTCTGGTAGGGCTTTTTGGGTGTCATTTCAACTGTTTTCAGTATTAAGTATGAAGGCCTCTCTTTTTAAAGATACATTAAAAAGTTGCCATGCCTGACAATAATTAACACCCCTTTTATTGTAGTACAGAAGTTCAGGGGTTTTCCAAGTGACCTGTTTCCCCATGGCTGGTCAAATCTGCGTGCAGTACCTCTAAGATTAGAACGCTGGTCCCTCCTGTTTGGTCTCCCATCTAATAGCAAGTCCCCATTTTCTTCAACATTTTTTTGAAGACGGCAAAACCCCACCACTTAGGAATTGGACTCCTCCTTGACTTTAAGACTGAATGATGCCAATTCATTTTTATGGTATGCCCTCATAGTCAAAGGAAAGGTGTATGTGGTTTTGCAGTTGAAAGCAAGGGCTCTGGTGTCACATGCTTGAATGGCAATCTTGCTTTGGCACCTGGTTAGCTTTTTCTGACTGAGGGCCACCTACAACCCTTAAGGGGTAGGTTGAGCTTTTATTAGATGACTTATTATAGCCTGCTATAGTACATTCTGAATACATATTATTTCCTTTCTTTTTAATTCCTAAGTAAGTTTACATGATGAACTTCCATGTTTACTTCCTAATCTTGGAAGAAGAAGAAAAGACTGACTACTTCTGCAATTGCTATCATCAGTGGATTCATGTAGAACAGATAAACAATGTTCCACTTATTTGCAGCTTGATTACAAATTAAGAACACAACCTTTTGAGCAATTTAAGATCAACAAATATAATCTCAAACCATTTCCTCAATAACCAATGGTCTTGCCTCTGTCAAGGATCTGCCAACACTTCATCCAACATAGCTACAAATACTATACCTGGCAGTAAGTAGTGTGAAAAGTTTAGTATTATTATGGTACAAAATAATTCCTAACTTTTAGAAATGTTATCCCTGTATTTTTAAACAATTTTGTTTACTGAGTGTCAAATTGCTCTTAAATCTTATTTTACACGCATTTTAAAAAATTTATTGAAATTGTATTGCCTGCTGTGATTATAGATTTCAAGTAAAATTACCATGTTATTTGAAATCTAGACTTAAGCTCTACTACGTTTGTTGGTTTCTCTGGAGTTTCTCTAGTTTTTAACATTTTGAGGGCTGTGTACATTTGTCATGAAGTATTAATAATTCATAAAGTTGGGGAGAGAAGTTTTATAGCCTCTTCATATGACAGATTGGCACTAAACCTAAAAATGGGTCACAGGAAAACAAACAGGTCAGTGACTAGAATTTCTACTAGAGTTGTTGTAATCTTTGGTTCCTAAATATCACAAATTTTGTTTTGTTTTTGAGACGGGTCTTGCTCTGTTGTTCAGGCTGGGGTGCACTGGCACAATTATGGCTTACTGCAGCCTCAACTTCGTTGATCCTCCGACTCAGGTGATCCTCCGACCTCAGCCTCCCGAGTGGCGGGGACTACAGGCGTGCACCACCATGCCCAGTTCATTTTTGTATTTTTTTGCAGAGACTGGGTTTTGCCATGTTGCTTAGGCTGGTCTCGAACTCCTGGGCTCAAGCGATCTCCACCTTGGCGTCCCAAAGTGCTAGGATTACAGTGTGAGCCACCAAGCCTGGCATAATAACACATTTTAAAATGGTCTGATGTACAAGTAGATGTGAAAAATGGAATGTAATATATTTATTATTTAAAATGCACGTTGGCTGGCTACGGTGGCTCAAGCCTATATAATCTTAACAATTTTGGAGGCTGTGGTAAGAGGATCACTTGAAGTCAGGAGTTTGAGACCAGCCTGGGCAACATAGTGAGACCCCATTGCTACAGAAAAAAAAAATTAATTTAAAAATTGCCTATAAAGATTGCCCTTAAAGTATTAGTATTATGGGTTTGGTTTAATCAGCCAAAAGTAGGGGAAAAAAGTAGTTTAATAAAATTTTATTTTCCATGGTTCAATGCTTTTAGTGCTGAATTTTTAAACCTAAAGCATTCAAGTAAAAATAAAAAAGTTTGTGGTAAGAAACTCTGTAGGCAATTAAACATTCTGAGCAACTTTCCAAAAATTAGTGTTGTACTATATTGAATTTATTTTATGTTAAAGAAAAAAATGACACATAGTTATTTGTTTCTCATCCAGCCCCCAGTCTATGGTGGTCTGTATCAGGGACTGGCCAACTATAACCAATGGGCCAAATCCCATGCCTATAGTGCTAAATAAAGTTTCACTGGAATATAGCTCTGCCCAATGCATTTATGTACTGTCTGTGGCTCCTTTTGCTACATCTAGAGGGTTGAGTAGTGCATCAGAGACCATGCAATGTCCTGCTATGCTGAGAAATATTTTTAAATAAAATGAATGGTAAAATCGTTATTAAAAAGACAAAATTCTCAGGTACTTTGGTTTAAAAGTGGCATTTGCAATATTTAAATGTATTTTCTTAGGATTTATTTTTAACTAGTTAAAAACAACAAAAACTGTATCTTTTGAATCAGGCATTTTAAATGTTAAAATATTTAGAGGTGGATGACTTATGTTTATAAATCCTACTATTCAGCAGTGAAGGTGTTAATGGTTCCTTAAATGAGACCAAGCGTATGGTAGGGTCTGTAACTGTATTTGGTGGAGCAAGAGTAGGAATTTCCACCACGCTTTGCTACACAAATAACCCTGAATTATCAATCGGCAAGTCAGCGTGTTTAGAAACTACACTGCCGACATGTTTCCTCTGCCTCCTAGAGCTGCACACTAAAAGAGCCTGAAGGTGAAGCCAGACAGACACCCCTGTCATTGAATCAGCTGACCGTGACCAATACAGTTGAGTTTACTTCTTTCGCTAAAATCATGGAGGAAAAAAAAAAAAAAAAGAACAAAACAAAGCTTGAGGGCAATCACTGTAACAATTTTGAGAGAAATAAAGTTGAAAGTGGCTGAACACAACGATTAGCTAAGACTTCACTTTCACAAGAAGGCTATTTTTGGAGTTACATATTTTAATTGTTGATAAAGAAGGTTGTAACAGAAAGAATGTCCAGTCAATATGTAAAATAATGTCAATCTACTGTAACAACCATAAAATCATCAGGCTACTGACAGCTGGAGAAATTCCACATGCTAAGCAACTCAACTACAAAGAAATATTAGAGCTTTGAGATGAAAAATACACTTGAACCTGTAATTGAATTAGACAAGCCTCACTGCATGTAGAGCTACAGCGGCCACCAGGACACAAAGCAAATGTCGGGTTACCAGAAGTGCATTTATCAGCCACAGTGATTTATTGAGTGCTTTAATAATACAAGTGTACATCAACTGATCCACAGTCAAAAGTGGCAGGTCCCTAAGAAATTTACAAGCACTTTAAGTAAATCAAAATACATATTATTTTGTTCAATCCAACAGTCTTCCGCGTGAGGGACAGAAGGCTAGTGATAAACAGAGTCTCAGTAATGCACAGTGATTCTGATTGAAGCTTTTGTACAAAAACTTGTTCCCAGTAGCATGCACCCACCAATAAAGACTTCAGTACAAAAAATTAACCCTAAGCACTACATTTAAGTAGAAATGAGATATAATTCTGAATGTGTTTTCCCAAAGATCACACAAAAGGAAAAAAAATCAAAATCAAATAAACAACAAAAAAAACAAAACCACACAGTAATACAAAGCTTTGTAAGAAAGCTCTTACTATTACAGCTCCAACATTGTTTGCACTGAAAACAAAAGTTCCCATCTATGATGAGGTGGGAAAAAAATCCCAGATCTTTCAAGTTAACAGAAATCAACAAGGGAATAAAATGAGAGAAAAAAGAGAGTGTGGGAGAGAGGAAGTGGGGCAGGAAGAAGTGAGATGGGAAGATGGACAACATACCATCACAAAATGGTTCCAAATTTAATAAAAATAGGAAAATAAGAACCGAGGTCTGGAGGGGTGGGCAGGGCTACCGATGCACTTGGTGAATGTGCTTGCACAGGTCCCGCAGGAGCAGCAGGCAGCAGGCCCCTATGTGGCGTACCGCTTGGTCCACTGTCTGGCCATCCGGTCGTGCTCTGCTCTGTTGGTCATGTACTGTGTGGCGATGCTGCCCACCAGAGGGTCAGCTGCAAGGAAAGCAGAGTTGGGAGTCAGTAAATACTAGCACCGTGGGGGAAGGAGTGTTCAGAAACTTGTAAGGAGTGGGAGGGGAGGAGATGAGAAGCTGCTGTTCTAACCTGGACCACCACTGCTGTGGCTGAGCCAGTGACCTGCTGCTGACAGACTACATTTCACACCAGCTGCCCGAAGAGTCAACTCTCTGTGTTTTACTGATAGCTCTTGTCATATTTCTTGACAAGTCTTATTCTCTTTCCCTGTCCCCGCCACATACTTCTCACCTTGCTTCCCTTGTATTGGTTTTTTTTCTTTTGAGACAGGGTCTTGCTCTGTCACCCAGGCTAGAATGCAGTGGTGTGATCACAGCTCACTGTAGCCTTGACTTCCTGGGATCAAGCAATCCTCCTCCTGCCTCAGCTTCCTGAATAGCTGGGACCACAGGCATGTGCAAAATGCCTAGCTAATTTTTAAATTTTTTTGTAGAGACGGGGTCTCACTACGTTATCCAGGCTAGTCTCAAACTCCTGGACTCAAGTGATCCTCCTGCCTGAGCCTCCCAAAATGCTGGGATTACAGGTGTGAGTTGCCTGTCTTCAAGTAGATATTTCATGGAGGAAATGCAGGTGGGCTGTGGGCGGGGCACTCCAGGGCTCTTGATGAGCTCTCTTGGGAAGAAGCCTGGCGGTCTGGACAACTCCTTACCCTAGTCTAGCACCACAGGCAGGTAGGCAGGTGGCATTCTCCTGCCAGATTACCTTCTCTGAGGAGACGTCAGAGACTGAGCTGGACACAATCGAAAGACGGGAGAGAGAGTCCACTTCTTCCTCAAAATTTGGGAACATCCAATCTATATAGCTCATTATTACAAAAATACTAATAGATGTTAATAATAGCCAACACTCACCATGACTTACCATGTCCTAAAACTAATATGTTAATGACATGGATTTCTGAGGAGCTGACACAAGAGGAAACTGGAGCATAAGGAGTCTGAGTCTCTTGCCCAACGTGGAGCAAGGGGTGGAGCCGGGCTTGGAGCCAGAATTCACCCTCTTAACTACAGGGTGCTGGGAGATAGCTCTCTATCCAGAATACTGACTGGGTCAACGTTTAATTAAAAAAATTGGGGGCATGGTGGCTCATGCTTGTAATACCAGCACTTTAAGAGGCTGAGGCAGCAGGATCGCTTGAGTCTAGGCGTTTGAGTCTGTAGTGAGCTATGACTGTGCCACTGCACACCAGCCTGGGTGACAGAGTGAGACTCTCTTTAAAAAAAAGACCAAAAAAAAAAAAAAAATCAAGCAATTAAAAGAAAAGTAACGTAGGTTCCTAAAGATGCCAGATTCTACTCTTTTCCCTCCAATTCTCTAATTTCACTCTTTCCCCGATTTTTATTTCCCCTTTTTTTGGTATTGGGAATTTGGGTGTATTAGAGCAGTCAGGTAAGAAGGAACTAATAGGGAAAACGAGAAAAATCATCAAAAGCTAATGCTTAGTAGGAAAAAAACTGTAAAGAATATGGAAGTATGTCTGTGGCCCAACACCACCTGCGACTTAGGAAGATCCTGAGACTAAGCTTGTAAGGCACTCATGGTCATACGTTCTCAATACGAAACGTATAATAGAAACACCACCTTTCAACCCATCTGCTGAGGCTGATGATAACAAAGCCTTTGAAAGTCTGCTCAACAGGACCCTGCTTCAGTGTTCCTGGAATTGTGCAAATCTTATAATAATTATTCTAGGGAGAAGCCAGTTTCCTATATTCACTTATATCACAATTAGTAGACTACTTGGTATGTGAGTTTGTTCAAAACTTTTGCCTCTCTGCCTACTCTTTGTGATTCTTCTCCTTCATTTTCTCAGATGTTGAAACCAAAACTCTACCATTTCAACCAGTCAAGATTCAACAAGATTTAAACCAGCAATACTAAATGCAGACACAAAATATCTGGCAATTGGACAGGATATTTTTTAAAAAATGTAGCCTTTCAGTTAAGCCTAAGTAATGACATTAGAGCATTAAGGGTCAAAGTGAAATCTGAGTCACATTTCTCTACCTTTGAAAAAAATAATCTTGTTCTGATTCCTGGCATTCTAGAATGCAAAGAGTATGATGAAACATGGGTATCCTTAATAGCTTAATTAAATCTCTATTACTCAAGATAGGTGTTTAATTAAATAGAACTTAGTGAAACACACTGAAGATTCATTCTAACTTACTGATCAAGGTAAGGCTCAATGTCAGAAGAATGACAGTGACGTATATGTTCCACCTCAAATTGTACCCACATTCAGCGTGTACACACTGGGAATAAGACAGGTCTGCCATTTCAGCTCAAAGGGGGTGGAGGGAAACAAATGAAGAATAAAGGGAACAAGAAGTTGTGGGGTGGGAAAATGTGTCATATCAAGTGTTAACAGTATTTCAGTACAGGCAAAAGGAGAAGCAATGAAAAACAAGTTAGAGCGCTGGTAACAGCGTGCGTTGTGCAAACTGTTTTTTGCATGCTTAAATAGCATTTAATTGCTTTCAAGGTTCTTTTACGTTTTCAAATTTGATTTTAAAAATATTTTTTCCACCTGTAAAATTATACACACTAACTATAAAACCTGTAATTAATAATTTAGAAAACCACCTCAGACAATATGCAAGACAGAAAGTTGAAAGTAAAGACCATCTCATGTATAAATCCACACAAAGAAAACTGCTGTTAACATCGTGGTATGTTTTCTTCCTACACTTCTAAACATACGATGTAAAAAAAAAAAAAGGGACTAATTTATAGTCTGCTTTTGTAATCTTTTAAAAAATAACTATGATTTTTATATTGATATGGTAAATAACTTT
Organism: Colobus angolensis palliatus; assembly: GCF_000951035.1. NCBI lineage: Eukaryota > Metazoa > Chordata > Mammalia > Primates > Cercopithecidae > Colobus > Colobus angolensis. Next base: position 10,628,512 of record NW_012114141.1, on the reverse strand, counting down.
TTACATAGATTTACTATGTAAATCTGTAGATTTACTTCATCATTTCTAATACCTGAATTAAGAACCAATTTCCTGTTTGAAGATGTTTGGGTATTCTCCAACTTTTGCTTTAAAAACAACACTGTGAGGACAATTACCATGCATGCATCTTTGGAAGTTACACAAATCTTAAATTTGTTTAAAGTATAAAATGAAGAGATAAAGTAAAAATACACAATGAAAGAATTAAAACAAAATCATATTACTGGCTGGGTGTGATGGCTCACGTCTGTAATTCCAGCACTTTGGGAGTCTGAGGATGGAGGACAGCTTGAGGCCAGGAGTTCAAGACCAGCCTGGGCAACACAGTGAGATCCTCATATCCACAAAAAACAACAAAAATTAGCCAGGTGTGGTGGTGTGTCGCTGTAGTCCAGCCTACTTGAGAGGCTAAGGTGGGAGGATCACTTGAGCCCAGAAGTTTAAGACCGCAGTGAGCTGTGATCATGCCACCATACTCCAGCCTGGGTGACAGGGCAAGACTCTGTTTCTAAAAAAATAAAAAAGACCACTAACAATTAGTATTTGATGTTCATTTAAAATTATATTCAACATAGTAATTATCTTCTCATATCAATCTACATGTCCCTATGATCTTTTGAATATTACCCCCAGTAGCAGTGCTCATGTTTAAGCTAGTGTTTCGTGAAAGAAGAAAAAGGCTATGAACCACTTTTTCACATCTGCACATAAAGATTTAGCTCAGTGGAATAATCCTGAAGAGCTAGTTGTGAAAACGAATCTCTGCTGAAAATGGTAAATTGTATATGCTTAATGATGGGAGGACTTTTCAATGTGAAAGTCTGAAAACATTGTTTCTTAGCAGAATGTTAAACTTAATAAATGGTAAATAAAAGTAATGAATCTAGCAAAACTAAAAGGTAATTAAAAAAATAAAAACCATGTTATCAACCAAATAGTTTTTTTTTTTTTGAGACAGGGTCTCACTCTGCCACCCAAGCCAGTCTCCAAACATAAATTACTGTACCCTATTTCTCTAACAAGAAGAAAATATTTCCCATCATTTTGGGTTTCTAGATTGTTACTATATTCCCAAATCTTTATTAATATTTGAGATTATCATCTGTCGGTTTTCCTCATCTTTACGAAAGAAAAACCACGAAATTTATCAGTAGATAAGTAAATTGAAATCATAGTCTCCTACATTTTCTGTTTTTGGTCAATAATTTACACTTTTGAAAAGAGGAGCATGTTCAGACTTATACAGAACAGAGTTAGATGACTTTAACCACTTAATTCTCCCAAATACCAGTATGGCACGTATTAGAGGTTTACTGAGGCAGAGGTATAGGATCTGCAGTGTGGTTAACAGAATATCATAGAAATGGAAGTTGGGTATACAAAGCTTTCCTCTAAACCACATTTCCTCATCTGTTTAGTAAAAATCATGTTTCTTTTTTTTTTGAGACAGGGTCTCACTCTGTTGCCCTGGCTGGAATGCAGTGCTGGGATTGCAGCTCACTGCAGCCTTGACTCCTGGGCTCAAGCAACCCTCCTGCCTCAACTTCTTGAGTAGCTAGGACTACAGACACACACTAGCATGTCCAATTTATTATTACTATTTTTTGGTAGAGATGGCACATGTTGCCCAGGCTAGTCTTAAATTCCTGGCTTCAAGTGTCCTCCTACCTTGGCCTCCAAAAGTGGTGCGATTACAGGATGAGCCACTGCTCCCAGCATCATGGCGTTTTTGTTGACAAAATACCAGTCATAAAATAGTAACCTGAATGAAAGCGTAAGACTGCAAGATCACTGATGAAGGGGAACATGCCTTCTACTTCCTCCATCTCACCTCTGTCTCCCTATACAATTTAGAAGCAAAGAGTACATACCTGTGAACTAACAATCACTATTATTTGCAAAGTGAGTGAAAGATTGTCATAGTGATTGGGCATAGTGGCTCATGCATGTAATCTCAGCACTTTGGGAGGTTGAGGCAGGAGGATGGCCTGAGCAGAGGAATTTGAGACCGAGCCTGGGCAACATAGTGGGAACATATCTCTACAAAAAAATAAAAATAAAAAATAGCTGGGTGTGGTGGCATGTACCTGTGGTCCCAGCTTCTTTGGAGGCTGAGGTAGCAGGTTCACTGGAGCCCAGGGGGTTGTGATTACAGTGAGACATGATTGCGCCACTGCACTCCAGCTGGGCGACAGAGTGAGACTGTCTTTCCAAAAAAAAAAAAAAAATTGTCATATTGCGTACTCTACCTCTTTGCTTTTTTTGAGATTTGTGGTATGTGCACCTTTGATTCTAGAAGAAAAAGGCTCAGACAACTCCCACCTTGCCTCTTTTAATTGCTGGAGCTACACTGGGTACCTTGGAAGCCAAAGGGTTTATAGAAAAGGGAGGACAGAGATAGGGAACAAGACTAAAAGGGATTGATGAATGCAGATGCAAAAATCCACAACAAAATACCAGCAAACCAAATCCAGCAGCATACAAAAAAGCAAATCCATCATGATCAAGTAGACTTTAACCCTGGGATGCAAGGTTGGTTCAACATATGCAAATCAACAAATGTGATTCATCACATAAACAACGCAAACAAAAAACCACATGATCATCTCAATAGATGCAGAAAAGGCTTTTAAAATTCAACATATCATAGTGTTAAAAACCCTCAACGAACTAGGCACTGAAGGAATATACTTCAAAATAGTAAGAGCCCTCTACAAAAAACCCACAGTCAACATCATACTAAATGAGCAAATGTTAGAAGCATACCCCTTTGAAATCCAGAACAAAACAAGGATGCCCTCTCTCACTACCCTATTCAATATTACACTGGAATTCTTAGCCAGAGCAATAAGGCAAGAGAAAGAAATAAAAGGCATTCAAATAGGAAGAGAGGAAGTCAAACTATTCCTGTTTGTAGACGATATGATTCTATACCTAGAAAACCCCACTGTCTCTGCCCAAAAGCTCCCTGATCTGATAAACAACTTCAGGATACAAAATCAATGCACAAAAGTCTCAGGATACAAAATCAATGCACAAAAATCAGTGGCATTTCTATACAACACCATACAGACTGAGAGCCAAAACAAGAACACAATCCCATTCACAATAGCCACAAAGAGAATAAAATACAGCTAACCAGGGAAGTGAAAGATCTTTACAACAAGAACTACAAATCACTGCTCAAAGAAATCAGAGGTGACACAAGCAAACAGAAAAACATTCCAAGCTCACGGATAGGAAGAAGATTGTTAAAATGGCCATATTGCCCAAAGCAATTTGCAGATTCAATGCTATTTCTATCAAACTACCAAATGACATTCTTCACAGAATTAGAAAAAACTATTTTAAAATTCATATGGAACCAAAAAAGAGACTGAATAGCCAAAGCAATGCTAAGCAAAAAGAACAAAGGAAGCATCACATGACCTGACTTCAAAGCATACTACAAGCTATAGTAACCAAAACAGCATGATACTGGTACAGAAACAGACACAAAGACCAGTGGAACAAAACATGAAGAGGCCAGAAATAATGCCACATATTTACGACCATCTGATCTTTGACAAAGTTGACAAAAATAAGCAATGGGGAAAGGACTTCCTATTCAACAAATGGTGCTGGGCTAACTGGCTAGCCATATGCAGAAGACTGAAATTGGACCCCTTCCTTACACCACATACAAAAATCAACTCAAGATGGATTAAACACTTAAATGAAAAATCTAAAACTATGAAAACCCTGGAAGACAACTTAGGAAATACCATTCTGGACACAGGCCCTGGCAAAAATTCCATGATGAAGATTCCAAAAGCAACTGCAACAAAAACAAAAATTGACAAATGGGACCTAATTAAATGAGAGTCTGCACAGCAAACAAACAAACACACAAACAACACACACACACACACAAAACTATCAACAGAATAAACAGATACTCTACAGCATGGGAGAAAATATCTGTACACTATGCATCTGACAAAGGTCTAACATCCAGAGTCTATATGGAACTTACACAAATTTACAAGCAAAAAACGAACCCCATTAAAAGGTGGGCAAAGGACATTAACAGACATTTCTTAAAAGAAGACATATATGTGGCCAACAAGCATATGAAAATATGATCACTGATCATTAAAGAAATGCAAATCAAGACCAAAATGAGATATCATCACATACCAGTCAGAATGACCATTATTAAAATGTCAAAAAATAACAGATGTTGGAAAGGTTATGAAGAACGGGAAACGCTTATACACTGCTGGTGGGAGTGTAAAGTGTTTCCACAAACCACTGTGGAAAGCAGTGTGGTGATTTCTCAAAGAACTCAAAGCAGAATTACCATTTGACCCAGCAATCCCATTATTGCGTATATCTGAAGGAATATTTCTATCATAAAGAAACATGTATGTGTATGTTTACTGTGGCCCTATTTACATCAGCAAAGACATGGAATCAACCTAAATGCCCATCAATGGTACACTAGATAAGGAAAAAAACCGTGGGATATATGTACAAAATAGAATGCTATGCAGCCATAAAAAAGAATGAGATCACATCCTTTGCAGCAACATGGAAAGAGCTGGAGGCCATCATCTTAAGCAAACACTGGAACAGAAAACAAAATATTGCAGATTCTCACTTATAAGTGGGAGCTAAACATTCAGTACCTATGGACACAAAGACGCAAACAACAGATACCAGGGCCTACTTGAGGGTGGAGGGTGGGGGAAGGGTGAGGATAGAAAAATTACCTATGCTTATTACCTACGTGACAAAACAAACTGTATATCAAACCCCTGTGACATGCAATTGACCTATATAGCAAATCTGCATATGTACCCCTGAAACTATAATTAAAAATCCAGACTAAAAGGGATAAGAAGCAGCTAAGTGGTAAGAGGAAAGTGAATCCTGAGGAAATGAAGAAAAGACAGACAGACTACTGAACTGCTGAATGACTTTATTTGCAAGACCAAAGAACATTCTATCTTGGTTGGTAGGTGGTATGAAAGAAATTACATGAAAAATTTTTTTATTCCCCTTTCATAAGAAAACACACGCATCTTGAAGAAACACAGAGTAAAGCATAGTGGAAAAGGGCATGGGCATTGGATCCAGAATGTCTGGGTTTTTAACTCAGTTCCACCACAGCATCAGGTCACCTTAGGCACATCATTAACCCCTTTGTGCCTCAGTTTTCTCAACTGCAAAATGGGGAGAATAATGGTACCTACTCCATAGTTTGTTATGAGAATTAAATGAATTAATCCTTGTAAAGCATATACAAATTGAAGACAAATACGTATTTGTGTGCATCTTTTAAGAATATAAATCTGATTGTCTTCTTAAAGACATTCTCTTCAGATAAAACCCAAAGTCAGCATGGCTCCCAAGGTCTTCTGTGATCCAGACTTTATCTTTCTAGCCTCCTCCCCTCATGCTTTAACCATAATAAATGACTTTCAGCTTTTTAAATAAGCCCTGCTTAAGGAGGCCAGGAGTTTGAGATGAACCTCATCAATATGGTGAGACCCCGCCTCTACATAAATTTTTAAAAATTAGCTGGGTGTGGTGGTGCATGCCTATATTCCCAGCTACTCTGGAGGATCCCTGAGCCCAGGAGTTCAAGATTGTGGGGAACTATGGTTCTGCCACTACACTCCAGCCTGGGTGTCAGAGTGAGACCCCACCTCAAAAATAAATAAATAAAAATTTAAAAAATAATAAAAGGACCAACAATTTCACCATTTACCTGAAATAAAAGCCCTTTGCCATATGGCACCCTTGCAAAATGTGTTTAACATGATTAGATATGACATTAGACAGGAAGTTACATGACATTACCGTAAGAATTTTTAAAACTTAAGATATTTTTAAAAATTTGGGGTATTTTCTGTGACATCTGATTACCTGAATCAAGTTATGAAAATATGCAATAAAAAAATAAGCTCTGCTTTTTCTTGACTATGTTCCTTTGTTTATGTTGGTTCTTCTGCCTGGGATAACCTTTTCTACTTTTTTACCTGGCAGGCTTCTACTCATTTCTCAACATTTACTCCAAGCATAGCCTCCCTGAGGATGTCTTCCAGGGGCTTCCTAGTAGTCTTACGTGTCCCATCTCTGATTTGCCTGTTCATATCTCTATCATTGTACTGCAAATACAGGCATACCTTGGAAATATTACAGGTCTGGTAACAGACTGCCACAATAAAGTGAATGTCACAATAAAGTGAGTCATACATATTTTTTGGTTTCCCAGTGCATGTTTATACTGTAGTCCATTATGTGTGCAATAGCATTATGCTTGACACAAGAGGCCTAACTTTTGGCCTATTTTGGCTTTTGACATGCTTTCCTCAATAAGCTTAATCATCTCCATCTCTCAATTTAAAGTGAGAGACATGTGACTCTTTCTTTCACTTGAACACTTATAGGCCATTACAAATCAATTACAATTGTAACATCAAAGATCACTGATCATAGACCACCATAAAGGATATAATAATAAAGTTTGAAATATTGTGAGAATTACCAAAATGTGACACAGAGACATGAAAGAGCATACGCTGTTGGAAAAATGGGGCTGACAGACATGGGCTTGCTACAAACCTTCAATCTGTAAAACAACAGCAACACCACCATCACCACCACCACCAACAACATATGTGAAACACAAAAGCACAACAGTCAAATGAGGTGTGCCAGTTGTGAATGCAAAGGAAAAGTTCTTGAAGAAAATGCAAAGGCTACTTTGGTGAACACAGGAATGATTAAAAAAAAAAAAAAAAAAGCAACACACCCTTATTGCTGATAGGGATTTAGTGGTCTGGATAGACAGTCAGACCAGCTACAACACTCCCTTAAGCCAAAGCCTAATGCAGTGTAAGGCCCTAACTCTCTGCAATCCTATGAGGGCTGAGAGGTGAGGAAGCTGTAGAAAAAAAGTTGGAAGCTAGCAGAGGTAGGCTCATAAGGTTTTAAAAAAGAAGCCATCTTCCTAAAAAAAAGAAGCCATCTTCCTAACACAAAATTGCAAGGTTGGGGGTGACCAAGGAACAAGGTGGGTGCAAGATGTAGCAGCAATTGCTGATATAGAAGCTACATCAAGTTGTCCAGAAGATCTAGCTAAGGTAATTGATGAAGGTGGCTACACTAAACAGATTTTCACTGTAGATGAAACAGCCTTTTGTTGAAAGATACCAATCTAGGACTTTCATAGCTAGAGAGAAATCAATGCCTGGCTTCACAGCTTTAAAGGACAGGCTGACTCTGTTAGTAGGGGTCTAATGCAGCTGGTGACTTCAAGTTGAAGTCAATGCTCATTTACCATTTCAAAAATCCTAGGACCCTTAAAAACTAGGCTGTGCCTGCTCTACCTATGCTCTATGAGTGGGAGAATAAAGCCCGGATGACAGCACAACTTTTTATAGTATGATGTACTGAATATTTTAAGCCCACGGTCGAGACCTACCTCTCAGAAAAAAAAAGATTCTTTTCAAAATACTACTACTCAAAGATCTAATATCCAGAGTCTACAAGGAACTTAAACAAATTACAAGAAAAAAAAAAAACATTAAAAAGTGGGCAAAGGACATGAACAGACACTTCTCAAAAGAAGACATACACGTGGCCAATAAAAATATGAAAAAAACCTCAACATCACTCATTAGAGAAATGCAAATTAAAACCACAATGAGATATCATCTCATGCCAGTCAGAATGTCTATTATTAACAAGTCAAAAAACAACAGACGCTGTTGAAGGTTGCAGAGAAAAAGGAATTCATTTACACTGTTGATGAGAGTATAAATTAGTTCAACTATTGTGGAAGACAGTGTAGTGATTCTTCAGTGACCTAGAGGCAGAAATACCATTTGACCTACCAATTCCATTACTCTCTTTCTTGGCATACACACCAACTCATTATCAGCTTTTTTTTCCCCCCCAAACTAACAGAAAAATAATCTGTCATTGCTATACCTGTATTTAACTTGATGCCTACTGAGGTTGAATATTTTTTCATGTTTGTTCACCATTTGTATTTCTTGTGTGAGTAGTTTGTTCATGTCCTTAGTCTACTTTTTTCTAATATGAAGGAACACTTTATACATTACAGACATTGAGAACATACTATAACTATGGTATATAACCAAAGGAAAATAAATTAGTTTGTTATTAAGATACATGCACACATATGCTCATTGCAGCACTATTCACAATAGCAAAGACATGGAATCAACCCAGATGCTCATCAGTTATAGACTGGACAAAGAAATTGTGATACATACACACCACAGAATACTACGCAGTCATAAAAAGGAACAAGATCATGTCCTTTGCATGGACATGGATGGAGCTGGAAGCCTGTACTGCCTTTCAGTTGTCTGTTGACTTTTCTGTTTTCTCACTGGATGGGAGCCCATGCATTCATTCAACAAATATTTATTGAGACCCTACTATGTTCCAGGTACTGGAGAACCAGTGCTAAACAAGTTTCTCCCCTCACAGGACTGTCTGTCACCTCTGTATCCTTCTTACCCTATATGTTTACTGCATGGATGGATGGATGATTAGAAGAATATAAGTAAATAAGGTATACACACAATAACAGCCATATATAGCACAGTCACTCCAGAAGGCAGGTGTTCCTTTGCAGCACTAGCATTATAAATAGATTTCATCATAGATGTTTGTCTTCTCTCTACTCAAGGATTATTAGCAAGTCGTAGATAGAGACATGGTGGTGATTTTGACAGCATTCTTTTCACTTTTCTCCTGTTTTTTTTTTTTTAAACATAATTATTTTATTATTGGAATTTGCGGTCTGCATTTTGCCATTTCTTGGATTCTTCAAGGCTATGATCCACTGTCCTTCAGCGGTTCCATTATATCTTTGATTAATGTTGTTCTTTTCCCTCCCCAAGTCACTGGAGGCTATCTGTGGGTTGCACTTACAATGAGAGAAGTAATTAATTTTTGTTTCTTTCATAATACTTTTATTCCATGGTTTGGTCTAGCCTAGTTTTATTTAAATCTTTTATAAAATTAAAACATAACAGATGTACACTATAATAAATTCAAATAATAAAGAAGTATGTATGAAGTAAAAAAATACTCCCTTCTTCTCTTCAACCCAATACCCCCTCCAACCTTGAGGCAACTACAGTTAATGGTTTGACTCTCATTTTTCCATGTTTTATTTATTTACATAGAAATCACACAGATACTCTGCAACTTGCATTTTCTTCTGTAACAATACACCATAGCTGTGTTTCTGAGACAGTACATATTGACTTAGCACATTAGTTTTAGTAACTATAAGGCATTCCTTTGCATAGTGAGTCGGCATTCATTTTTCCATTCCCCTTATGATCACATTTAGATTTCGATTTTTTGCTGTTAAAACTATGTAACAGTTTTGTACAAATCTTTCGAGGACATGTTTGAGTACTTCTGGAGGATAGATTCCTGGACCACTGTATACATTTTAAATGTTTGGTAAATGCTGCCAAACTGCTTCAATAAAAGTATGTACAATTTACTCTCTTTCTGGGCATTCTCACCAACTCATTATCAGCTTTTTCATTTTTTTTTTCCCAAACTAACAGAAAAATAATCTGTCATTGCTTTACCTGTATTTAACTTGATGCCTACTGAGGTTGAATATTTTTTCATGTTTGTTCACCATTTGTATTTCTTGTGTGAGTAGTTTGTTCATGTCCTTAGTCCATTTTTTCTAATATGAAGGAATACTTTATACATTATAAATATTGAAAACACACTATAACTAAGCTTTGGCCTCAGTCCTTAGTCAAAATTTACTTTAGCCTTTGGAAAACTAAATAGCCAAATGCCTCATTCAATGTCATTTCCAGGTTTACTGAACTTGTGGAGATCAAAGATCATATAGGTTATTATCACATATAGTAAGCATAACATCATCACTTGGACTTACTGCTAATATCTGAATGCTGATTTTTCAATATTGGTAAGCATTCTGAATGTAACTTGGGGCTAAAAATCCCTTTTAGCCAAAGACAAACTACATAATATATAAAGGAAAGATCTGGCATTGTCTACACATATATTCATACAAATGTTCAAAATGAGAGAGAAGAGCAGCCACCACATGTTAAAAGGCTGCTGGAACAAACAAGGTTTTAATGTTATCCACTGTGGGTGCTAATACAGGCTGAGTAGCCCTAATCTGAAAATCCAAATTCTGAAATGCTCCAATGAGCATTTCCTTTGACAGTCATGTAGGTGCTCAAAAAGTTTCAGGTTTTGGAGCATTTTCAGTTTTCAGATTAGGGACACTCAACCTGTATGTACCAAAAGAAAATGACTTGGTAACAAGCAACAGTTGCTGGAATAAAGTGTAGCACATCTGGTGATTGTGTGAAGCAGCAAGTGAATACAGAAGTATTAGAAATAAAAATGTGATGGCAGAAGTCTTATGTCTGCTTCTTAAATATTGAGAAAGTGTTCTCTTTCTTAGGTACAAGGTCTCGTCATGTCTAGGATGGAGTGCAGTGCCTCTTCACAGGCATGATTATAGTGTATTATAGCCTCAAACTCCTGGGCTCAAGCAATCCTTTTATGCTTCAGGCTTCTAAGTAGTACTGAGATCAGCTTACAAAGTGCTTTCTTTATAAAAATGTATAATTTTTAATGTTTGTGGGTACATGGTAGGTGTATATATTGATGGGGTACATGAGATACTCTGATACAGGCATGGGAATGCAATGTATAACAATCACACCATGACAAATGGGGTATTCATCCCCTCAAGCATGTATCCTTTGTGTTACGTAGAATCGAGTTACACTCTTTTAGTCATTTCAAAATGTACAATTAAATTATTTTTTACTATAGTCACCCTGTTGTGCTAGCAAACACTAGGTCTTATTCACTCTTTCTAAATGTTTGTACCCATTAGCTATGCTCACTTCCCTCCCCACAACACCAACTACCCTTTCCAGCCTCTAGTAACCAACCATCCTTCTACCCTCTATCTTCCATGAGTTCAATGGTTTTAATTTTTAGCTCTCACAAATAAGTGAGAACGTGTGAAGTTTGTCTTTCTGTGCCTGGCTTATTTCACTTAACATAATGACCTCCAGCTCCCTCCGCGTTGTTGCAAATCATAGGATCCCATTCTTTTTTACGGTTGAATACAATTCCGTTGTATATATGTACTGCATTTTTTTTTATTCAAAGCGTTTTAAGCACTGCACACAGCTTTAGTTTGTGACATTGTTTCAATGACAGTGTGTCACCTGACCTCGTAGCACAATCCCCATGAATAGTAACCCATATTGGCATACATTCCCCACAAAAATCCATGTTTTTTTTTTTTTTTTTTTTTTTTTTTTGAGACAGAGTCTCACTCTGTCGCCCAGGCTGGAGTGCAGTGGCTGGACCTCAGCTCACTGCAAGCTCCGCCTCCCGGGTTTACGCCATTCTCCTGCCTCAGCCTCCCGAGTAGCTGGGACTACAGGCACCAGCCACCTCACCCGGCTAGCTTTTTGTACTTTTTAGTAGAGACGGGGTTTCACCGTGTTAGCCAGGATGGTCTCGAACTCCTGACCTCGTGATCCGCCCGTCTCGACCTCCATGCTCTTAAACAGGTGACAACAAGCAACTATTTAGGTATTGCAAGTGTGGAGGAACCACCTAGCAGCTGGCAGTACTGAGAAATGATACTGGTACATCATAATGACAAACCTTAAAAACATACTGATACTTTAATAATAACACTGTAACATTAAGTTCTTGAAAATAAAATTTCATGTTTATTCTTATATCTCAGAAGGTCATTTTATGATGGGAACATTCAGCTTTGCCTTAGGCTGTTCACTGATTTTAATTCTGGCTGTTTAGTACTCAGCCACAATAAATTTAGTGCACTTCTATAGACAACATGATTCATCTATTAAATGTGGAAAAAATATTTTCTCCCAGTATATGATTTGTCCTTTAACCTAGTTTATGATGTCTCTGGCCAAATATAAATTAAAAAAATTTAAGAAGTCAAAGCAGTCGATCTTTCTTTAATATTTTCTGGTTTGATGTATGTTTATAAAGGCCTTCTATATTCACTCCAGTATTTCAGAAATATCCTTGCATATTTACTTTCTCCTATATTTATAGTAACTTTTATGTGAAATGTTAGCTTTATCATACACAAGCTTCCTATGTGTATCTGGACCTGATTCTGTACTTGTTAATCTTTCAACAGAGTAATTTGTCTTTTGCTTTACTCGCTCCTGATTTTTATCACTATAGCTAGGGTTTGATATCTAGTAAATTAAATCCTCATTGTACCTCATTCCTTTCCTTCTGTAATTTTTTTTTTTTGGGAACCCTAATCTTGATGAGGTTAATACTTGGAGCAATTAAAGCATTTCACCCCAGGGATATAGGACTCTCATGTCCCTCTAAACAATGTCATCAAAACAAAACAACCATTTGACCCAGCAATCTCATTACTGGGTATATACCCAAAGGAAAACAGATTGTTCTACCAAAAAGACACTTGCACTCATACATTCATTGCAGCACTATTCACAAAAGCAGAGGGAGAAATCAACCTAGGTGCCCCTCAACAGTGGACTGGATAAAGAAAATGTGGTACATATATACCATGGAATAGTATGCAGCCATCAAAAGGAACAAAATCATGTCCTTTGCAGCAACATCAATGCAGCTGGAGGCCATTATCCTAAGCAAATTAACATAGAAATAGAAAACCAAATGCTGCATTTTCTCACTTATAAGTGGGAGTTAAGCCTGGGCACACATAGATGTAAAGATGGGAACAAAAGGCACTAAGGGCTTCAAAAGGAGAGTGAGAGTCGGGGAAGGGGGCAAGCAAGGGCTGAGAAACTTCCCATCGGGTATTATGTTTGCTATCTGGGTGACACAATCAACAGAACCCCGAACTTCAGCATCACACAATATACCCTTGTAACCTGCATATACACCCCCTGAATCTATAATAAAAATTAAAATTATGCATACATATATAATGTTATCAGGATTTAGAAATACTGGAATTCCTTTGGGTCTAAAATGAAGTGATTAGGACAAAGTTGGGTTTTTGTAGTTTGGAAGGTAGAAAAACCTGACTACTAATTATAGGCCTAACCCAAACCAGAAAGATTAAGTATCCTCAAAAGACATAACAGTGTGTGACTCGTAGTGATTACGGGAGAAAAATGATCATTTCCATTATTTAAATCAATAATGGACATTATCAAACTAGATCTAAAATTGGGAATGCTAAATAAAACTGCATAAGTCTAGCAACATGTGCTACTGCTTCAGAATTCATAAACAGGGATGCTAAAAGAGGTATTAACTATCCCAAATTCTAAGGAGACATTAATATCTCCCTCAGGACTTATTAAGATAAGCTGGCTCTGCCAGTTCCAGGAGTCCATCATAAAACATGAAAAAGAAGAGAAAGGATGTTTGTGGGAATACTGAGCTACCACCTTGGGAGTGTAGTGTGTGTGGCAGTGGAGGTGTCCTGTTCTCCACACCTTCCCCTCCAAAGATGGCTTTCCTTTCTCAAAGCCACCTGAGGAGGGTACCAAGAGATCCATTAGTAAAGATTCAGAGTGTCTTCAAGGAGACTCTTGAATGTTATCCCTGTCTGGGAATTTAAATCAGATATGAATTGCTTAGGTAGCTGACCTGCTGACCTGCTCCTAGACTAGCTGAGTAGAGAGAGGAAGTGGCAAAAAAGCAGTCTGTACGATCCTTGCCATCTTGTCAGTGTCCTATCAAGAAGGGAGCACAGGTTGGGTGTGGCAGCTCATGCCTGAAATCCCAGCACTTTGGGAGGCCGAGGTGGGTGGACCACGAGGTCAGCAGTTCTAGACCAGCCTGAGTAACATGGTGAAACCCCGTTTCTACTAAAAATATAAAAATTAGCCAGGCATCGTAGCAGACGCCTGTAATCCCAGCTACTTGGGAGGCTGAAGCAGGAGAATCACTTGAGCTCAGGAGACGGAGGCTGCAATGAGCTTAGATTATGCCACCACATTCCAGCCTGCCTGACAGAGCAAGACTCTAAGAAAAAAAAAAAAAAAAAAAGAAGGGAGCACACAGGTGAGGGGACCCCGATAGCAAAGAGATTCTTAGAAGAATGCTGTGTATTATGAGGGGCAGTGGTGCTCTGGAGCCATTATTAAAACATTATACAAACTTATAATTAAATAGATAATATTAAAAAACAAACGTAGAAAATACTTAAAAACTCATCACTTCTTAATCACTTTACTATTATCCTCTATGTTCTTACTTTTTTGTCTATCTGCATGGTGGGAAAAATTGTCCTAGCATGCATCTTGTCCCAATTATGCATTTATTAAGGGTTATGTTGGTAGCTTGAAATGCAAAAATGCTGTAAAATCAGGACTTGATGTATTGTTTTGTTGATTGTCTAGACTTAAGGAAGTGATAAAGAAGATGCTATGCAGGTTAAACTTAAAAGTCTATAATCTCTAGAGTTCTCACACTGTGAACAGTACAAAAATCGGAGGACACATTCTTCCAGTATTTGAAAACTATTATTTGATTTAGCAAAGAAGTTGCTCACGACATAACTAAAAAGAAGTTCTGACATCTTTGTTTCACTTCGTCTTATTTCTTAAATGAAAATATCTCCCAACAGTATTTTAGAAATATACTCATTTGTCAGGTGCAATCATAGGATGAATGCAGATAAAAGAGTTTGGCAAATATCAATGAATTTCTGGAAGAATCAGCTGGCTATATGAAATTTACATTTAAGAGTCCAGTATATTTTATTATTATATAAATTATGTACTATACATTCTTTACATCAGTAAAATGTACAATAAACTTAGGTATGTACATATGCACACACCACCCCTGCTCAGCCTGTTGTTAAACATTTACTGGTACACTACTGCGAAAGGGGCTGGGCTGGGCAAGGAGGTTGCGTCTAGGCTAGGTCTTCAACATCAGGGAACTGGGCAGTGAACTCTCCCAGTTACCCAAAGTAAAGAAGCATTTTGACAGCTGTTAACCAAAAGGCATGGATGGCAAGGCTGTATTTGCCAAAGAGTCAGGGAAGATGGTAACCATGGGAAATTAGGTCCAGGGACACTGTTCTCCCTCATTACCTATCCCTCACCCACAAGGAGTTAGAACTTGATTAGGGGGAAAAAGGAGGTACTGGGAACCAGACCATGTTCTTCCCATTTTGATGGAGTAGAAAGAGGATATTAGATTTAAATCAGGTATAAGATGGGAATTTAAAAATGGACCAGATTGACCTTCTAATGAGAAAATGACCTGAGTGCTAAAAGATCTGCTAGATATTGTTAAGGGATAGAAAAGCAAGATTCCACAAAACATGGCCTAAGGCAGTGACTGGATAAAATTAAACCTATTCCAAATCCTATTCCAAATTAATGCCCCTTGAGTCAATGCTGCTCACAAAACAGTAAAAACACAATGGCTATAAAGTATACTCTTGATAAAATATTTTTAAAAACTTAAAAACTCAGCCTGTAAGTCTATACAGCAGTGCTACATACATTAAATCAATGTACACTTTGAAACAGAAAACGTCCTGTTAGAATAAACTCATCTAAAGAACAGCACAGATGGTGCATTCCTACTGAGAAGCTATTGAGTTGCAATTCCAGGCTTAATTAAGTAATAATTTCTAATGAAATCTCAGAAAACGTCCTTACAGTAGAGGACTTAAGACATCACAGGTCCACACATTATGTTTCCCAAATATCACTGCAAAAAGCTGTGGCTGCAGCAAGTAGTGGAGGAAACAGGCAAAGATGCCAAGATACTGGAAGCTAGGTTTTCGAAAACAGCTTTACTGAGATGTAATTCACATACCATACAATATACCCATTTAAAGTGCACACTTTAATGGTTTTTAGTATATTCACAGACTGGGCAACCATTACCACAATCCATTTTAGAATATTTTTATCACTCCAAAAAGAAACGCTGTACCCATTAGCAGTTACTCCGCGCTGCCAAATCCGCCAGTCCTAGGTCTGGGTATCTACGAATCAATCTACTTTGGTGTCTAGGTAGTTCCCTAATCTGAAAATTTTTCCTAAATGGAATCATAGTATGTAGTCTCTTGTGATTGGTTTCTTTTATAAAGCATGTTCTCAAGGTTCATCCATGGTGTAGCATCAATACTCCATTCCTTTTTATTATCAAATTATTTTCCACTGTATGAATATACCAGTTATATTTATCCATTTATCAGTTGATGGACATGTGGGTTGTTTTCACTTTTTGGCTATTATAAATAATGTTGTGAGGAACATTTGTATACACCTTTTTATGTGGACATATGTTTTCATTTCTCTTGGGTATACACCTAGCTGTAGAATTCCTTGGTCTTATAACTCTATGTTTAACCATGTTAGGAACTGCTAAAGTGCTGTCCAAAGCAGATGCACCATTTTACATTCCCAGTAGCAGTGTAGAAATGGTTCCGATTCTCCACTTCTCACCAATACTTATCATCTGTGGATGCTAGATTTTGAAGAATAGCTTATTCTCCATTGGTGTATACGTATACCCACCAGGTATCCAAGTATTTTATAAATACATATATATATATAAAACTTGTATATAAACATGTATATAAAATATATATGTAAATACATATATATATATATGAAACTTGTATATAAAATACACAGCGTTTGTTCCTGCCAACCAGAGAAAATAAATTTTCTTTAATTGGGGTATTTTTCTGATGGTCTCTGGTTATGAGAGACAAGATTATCCTGATTCTCTCTTCCCTCTACTTCCACCTCAATGGAAGAAAAAATGACAATAATAATATAACAAGACTTGTTCATAATGCACACCTTTTGTTCAAAAAATTTTATTCCATAATCCTCACATGTAGTCCACCCACTAGAAACTAGTACTGTAAAATATATCAATTCCACCCCCCAAAGTCTTTTCTGTTCACATTCCTCTTCAGGACAAGAGAACTGTGATAGTGGGTGTGAATACAGCAGTCATGCCCTAGACATTGTCACATGTGTCCACAGTCTCCACATGTGAGAATCTGAACTTGAGCCAAGAAATAAAAATAACCCAGTGGTTTCAGTTTATAGACCATTCTGCCTGCCTTTGTGGAAAAACTGTGGTCAAGGGAGTCTGGTGAGTCACATGGGTGCTGTCTGTGCTGAGGAGTGACTGTTCACTGAAGGAGTGGGCTTTGATTCGGACTGAGGCCTTGCTCTTGTTCTCTCCTGTGAGAGGGTGTTATTTTTTTCTTTTTTTTTTTTTAAATTATACTTTAAGTTCTAGGGTACATGTGCACAACATGCAGGTTTGTTACATATGTATACATATGCCATGTTGGTGTGCTGCACCCATTAACTCATCATTTACATTAGGTATATCTCTTAATGCTGTCCCTCCTCCCTCCCCCCTCCCCATGACAGGCCCCAGTATGTGATGTTCCTCTTCCTGTGTTCAAGTGATCTCATTGTTCAGTTCCCACCTATGAGTGAGAACATGCGGTGTTTGGTTTTGTCTCCTGCCATAGTTTGCTCAGAATGATGGTTTCCTGCTTCATCCATGTCCCTACAAAGGACAGGAACTCATCCTTTTTTATGGCTGCATAGTATTCCATGGTGTATATGTGCCACATTTTCTTAATCCCGTCTGTCACTGATGGACATTTGGGTTGGTTCCAAGTCTTTGCTATTGTGAATAGTGCCACGATAAACATTCGTGTGCATATGTCTTTATAGCAGCATGATTTATAATCCTTTGGGTATACACCCAGTAATGGGATGGCTGGGTCAAATGGCATTTCTAGTTCTAGATTCTTGAGGAATCGCCACATGGTTTTCCACAATGGTTGAACTAGTTTACAGTCCCTCCAACAGTGTAAAAGTGTTCCTGTTTCTCCACATCCTCTCCAGCACCTGTTGTTTCCTCACTTTTTAATGATTGACATTCTAACTGGTATGAGATGGTATCTCATTGTGGTTTTGAGAGGGTGTCATTTGAATCTTCTGCTAAAGGTGGAACCAACCATTACCTCTAAAAAGGAGGAAACTTATTGCTCTGTGCCTGCCAACTTCCCCCTCTCCTTGAGGGATGCAGTGTTTCTCTTTCAGTCTTATATCACAAAACCAACAAAGTGTCTGGGATACTACAGATAACAGTAAGTGTTCAATATATGGATTCATGTACAGTTCAACCTATTGATCAAGATGACTTACTTTGTGGGTGGTGGCAGGTTCTTCCAGACTAGACATCCTTTTTCATTTCCATTCTTGGGCCTAACTGATATTTATACCTATAGGATTACTGACTCTTTAAGTCACTCACTTGGGGTGGTGAGCATTCTGGCAGGTCTGGTGTCACTTTTTGGGGTTTAATATATAGCTATCTTGGCTTTGAATCTAAAGCAAACAATATGATCCATTTCCTATAAATGACCTTTTGCTTTGTCTTCCAGATTCCCCATGACCTTCTTTCAGTCCCTGAAGGTTTCAATTCTTATAATTTATAAAGATTCTTACATTTAGTCTGTATTCAGTAGTTTCCTGTTTTACTGACATCTTGCCTGAACTTGAACATACTGTTGTTTAAACCCCTTAGGCGACATGTTCTACCACCTGACCAAATTCTGTCCATATACACTGCTTCTCCCCTACCCCTGCCTCAGCCAAGTAAGTGGGCAGTTCTATTTCTGGGATTCAAACTCTTACTATATCTCTCTGTTATGGATAAAAAATCATGACCAAACAAATCCTAACATATCACAGGAAGCATACTGTAAACCTTGTTTTCCATCTTTCTGCTAGCAGAAAAGGGGGAATGACTTGTTATAGTTTCAGAAGCGTTGACCCACTGGGTACTGTGAAATGACTAAATACTATTCACTGATCCTGGAATGTGTCTTCCTACCTCACCAAGACTGGTCTGGAAACTTGTGACAGACCAGGCACAGTCAAGTTCACTTTTTTGAGGTTGGGACACAGTCACTATTGATACTGCCATAGTGGTAAGGAAACTAAGTCCTGGGGATTCTGATTCCCAAATATCTCTTGGCCTTTCCCCTTTCCTTTCTCTTCATAGCCCTTGTCATCTCTTAACTGGGCCACCAAAATCCTTCCTTGTTATGGTTTGGATATTTGTCCCCTCCAAATCTGTTGACATGTGACCCTCAATGTTGGAGCTAGGGCGTAGTGGCAGGTGTTCAGTCGGGGGGTGGATTCCTCATGAATGGCTCAGGGCTCTTCCCCCAGTAATGACTGGTAATGAGATCTGGTTGTTCAAAAGAGTGTGGCACCTTCTCGCTCTCTTTCTTGCTCCTTCTCTTACCATGTGACTTGCCTTCACTCTCCACCACTGATTGGAAGCTTCCTGAGGCCCTTCCGGAAGCATATGCTGGCACTCTGCTTCTTGCACACCCTGCAGAACTGTGAGCCAAATAAAACTTTTCCTTTATAAATTGCTCAGCCTCAGGTATTCCTTGATAGCAATGCAAATGGACTCATATATGTCTGGAGTGTCTCTGTCTTCAGGCTGTCCACTACCAGATAAACCAAGTTTCAAGTCTTTAATACAAGCTTGGTCTGCAACTTCACTCTTCAAAAACCTTTTAATCACCATTACTCCCCATTAGATCCCCACTGACAAAGCTCACTATGCATAAAGATGCATTCTGGACAATAACTTGATGTCCCAAATATGTTTTTAGCCTACTAAATTGTGTTTTTCAATATTCTTATCATACTCTTGTCTTCAGCAGGGACTGTTCCAATGCTTTGCTCTTTTCCTTAGTTCTTACTGTTTCAGGAGGAAATATGAGTTTTCAAAAGAGGCAAACATGTTAATTTGACAGAAGACTAGGAACACTGCAAAATCATTGTTCTAAAAGGAAAATACATGCAAAAACTTTATGCTCAGTAAGTGTGAGGTGTTGGCTTATACATTAAAACAATGCATTAATATGAAGTGGCTTCCATCTCTCTAAGTTCAAAAGCAACAACTGAATGACAACTCTAGACAACAATTTAATTAGTCTACACTGTCATTCTAGTCTTCCCTAGGGAGACCAATCTCAGAAAGAAGAAAACAGAAACCAATGATCTCATGAGGGAGGTTCTTAAAGCACAAAAAGGAGGAAAGAAAAGAGGTGGCAGAAGCACTTATCAAAGTGATCTGCGAACACACTAAGTCCTTTACAATGATGCTGAACTATTAGGTAGAATCATCTTGTCCTGTGAAAGGGGAAACATTTAAAAAGACCAACTGCTTATTGTGGGATTTTCCTAATCAGAATTTTAAACTGTATTTTAAACCTTTTCAGATTGAGCCAACTTCCCTTCAGCCAGAGGGCCCCTATAACCTCCCTAGGTGGAAATCCCAACCCTCTGCTTCCTGCAGCTTCCCTAGGTAGTTCTTTGATTACGTCTAACAAGCACTGTTGCACTGGTCTCTGTAACCTGCTGACCTTTCTCACCTTAACAGTCCCAGTCCAGCTGCAAACCTCTTTTACTGAAGAAAAAAAAAAAAAAAGTGCCATGCCTATTTTTGGGATAAGGACATACAAAAGATTTCTTGAAGTTTCTCACTGTTCGTAAGAGTGTAATAATTAGAGTTGGGCATCTCTATAAATGACTGCACAGCAACCTTGTAAAGTAGTGGAATTCCAGCTTGCATCTGGTTGCCTCCCTCCCTCCCTATTTGGCTAATTCTGGGACCTATCTCCCCTTCCTGACACGTTCATATACCTTGATTCACATCATAATGTGACTGTCACCTAATGTGTCATCTCTTCCAGAGGGATGCACATTTTCAAAGAGAACCATAAAGAGAAGCTACATTTAACAAAAATAAATGAAACTGACACAAAATAATGGGAACAAAAGCATACGTGTGTGTGTATACTGTTCAGTTTTTTTGACAAGGAGGAATTTTTGGTTCTTCAAGTTACATAGCTAAAAGCTACCATCCACTCTGCCTCTGTAAAGTACCTAGAACAATGTCTGGCACACAACTGCACCTTTTCCCTCCCCTTCTCATATGCTTGGTTTTGATGATCACTTCTCATATAAGTAGCAGTGCCAGTCATTCTTCGTGGAAATGTGACCCTCATTGGTGTTTTAATTTTTAAATTTACATTTCAACATTTATATTACACTACTTTAATTCTTTCTCCAAGATATATCATTAAAGACAAGAAAATGAGTTGTAGAAACCTGGCTTCTTGGTTGTGACCGTGCAGAGCATTAACAGGTGGAAAGGACCAGGCTTTCTACCCTGTGGATGTGCTGACAGAATCCCACCCACCAGGACCCTAACTCAACATCATATTTACTTAAGACTGGTCAAACCACAGAATTCTTTTTGGAAATTCAAAGGAATTTCCTTTTAATTTTGCGTAAAATGAGACATGCTGAGGCCCCCATTTTAAAATGCTTGTGTGGTGGGCAGTCACAGGTTCCCTAATGCAGTATCTCATTTGGAGTATTTTTTGGAGATTGGATTTGGGTGTTAAAATTGAACATGGTAACAAGCACTAAATTAAACAGCCATATTTAAATTCTAAAATAGTTATTTTTATAGTAGCCTTATAAAGTTTAAATTACCCCCTTGCCCTGAGAGATTTAATGAATGCTTAAAACAGCTCCACCTATTTTTCTATAATTGGCTACATTTGTTTCCAACGTAAATACACTGTGTAGATTTGCATATTGATTATGTATATGTCTAGAGCTGTATTTTGGGGTGGGAAGTGGGGAGAGGCAATGAACAGACCTATTGCCTCTAAATGAGAATGCACTCACATTTACATGAACAATTATATTTTTACTTGAAAATCAGGTATCATATGTACGTGTACCTATAATGTTTTCCTTGCTTAAATAACCATTCTTCATACACAAACACATGGTTGTTCTTAGGAACGGTAAAAAGCAAACAAACAAAAAAACTCTATCTATCTATCTAGCTATCTTTTTTTTTTTTTTTTTTTCAAGGTTAAATCAACCCTCTAGACCTCTAAGCTTTGCTCCATCTTGTCAGAGGTAACAGGAGAAAATTTTTGGCCCTCACATATGCTATACTTAGGCCTAGGAAAAAACAAACAATGCAGCCTTATGGAAAATATACACCTCATTAACTGTTTGTGGTAAATAATATTAATAGAATAAATGATCCTTTTAATTTTATTTACCAATATTTCACTTATAGCTACTTTTAGTGAGTATTCTTGCTTATATCCTTAAATGGTCAATTTGAAATTTATTGAATTCTTTAAAGGATGCAATACAGATATAATAAAGAGGTTAAAAGCTTCAAAAAGGAAATACATCAAAGAAAATAATATGACTTGCTGAGCACACTGAAAGATACTTCTAGCCCCATATTAATAAACAGATACAGAGCGCGAGGTACATCTCAAGACAGATAATGAACAGCCTCTTGGCTTCTAAAGAGCACACCCACTATTTGCATGAACTATATTTTTACTTGCAAATTAGGTCCAGTATGTACTTAACAGAGCTGTACATATTTACATTATCCAGTCTAGGATAATCATTAAAAAATCAGTAATAAATCAAAATAATTCTGGAGAACTATTCCTATAAAGGTAACAAAATAATGAAACTATCAGCATTTAACTTAAGCGGTTGTTTCTTTTCTTTTATTTGAGACAGAGTCTCACTCTGTTGCCCAGGCTCAAGTGCAGTGGCACGATCTCGGTTCACTGCAAGCTCTGCCTCCCAGGTTCATGCTATTCTCCTGCCTCAGCCTCCAGAGTAGCTGGGACTACAGGCACCCGCCACCACACTCAGGTAATTTTTTTCTGTATTTTTAGTAGAGATGGGATTTCACCATGTTAGCCAGGATGGTCTTGATCTCCTGACATCGTGATCCACCTGCCTTGGCCTCCCAAAGTGCTGGGATTACAGGCGTGAGCCACTGCACCTGGCCTTAAGCGGTTATTTCTAATGTGCATGATACCAAGGCACGGTGGTGTCAATTCATGTTAAATATTTTAAGCAGACTTAGAATTCTTATTGGAGTGATGAGTAGATGTTGGTGACCTTAATTCAACATTGTACAAAAAGAAAAAAAGAAAGGAAAGGAGTGGGGGAGGGAGGATAAGCTGCTCACGGCAGGACAGCCACAAGGCTGCTGGCATCAGATAAACATGACTATCTTTTATTTCTGGAGACAAGTATTTAAGTTTTGATTAAAATTGGAAATGAAAATTAGCTTAGTAATTTAAACCTAATTCTCACTTGTACGAAGTTCAAGTCTCTAGTATAGTCTTTCTGACACAGAAGGGCCTCCAGGTAATCTAGTGTGTGGGGGGGAGGTGAGAGGTCATGGTTAAGGTTGATTACAGGTCAGAAAAACTAGGATGTTTAATACCTACCATGCCCAATGACTCTTTGAGATTGCTTGCCTCTGGGAGTGATGTTAAATGCTTAATCAAACGCACTTGAATTCCGTAAAAGGTTCAAAAAAGCCAACTCTCAATTTGTAATCAAGTTACAAGCCAAAATAAAAACGAGAAATTATTTCTCTAGGGAGAACCTAAGAATAAAGCTTTAGTGCTTAATTTCATTAGCTGGTTATTTTTAGTCTGTCAAAACTAAAGTTTGTGGAGTTCCAATATGTTCAACCTGTATCCATAAGCAAATCATTATATTACTCTTGTGTTGAGACTTTAGTTTTCCAGTGACTTACTTGACTGACCTCATTAGAATTTCTTAGGAATGACAATAACTAATTATGGGAATAAAGGTGTCTATACAATTTATTTTTACCACTCAGATCAGTTAATATAAATACAATTATAAAAAGAAATGGGGTCTTGCTATGTTGCCCAGGCTGGTCTTTGAGCTCCTGAGCTCAAGGGATCCTCTTGCCTCAGCTCCCAAGTAGCTGGGACTATAGGTATATACCACTGTGCCTGGCGATAAATAACATTGAGATGAACAGACCTCAGTGAAGGGAAGAGTTGAAACAGTCACATTAATATCCTCATCCTGGATGGGCAATATCCCATTGACCAATGCCAGGAAACAATGCCATATTTGAAAAGTTGGTGTATGTCATGCCTCCCAATCTCCTCCAATTTAAAAGTTACAGTAAGAATATGATTCTATAAATTAACCATGAAGGGAGTCTATTTCAGAAAAAAAATCTGCTGATAAGCTGGTATCTTGAAACTTTTCTTGGAGACTGATTTCAGGATGGTACAAACATCATAATCTGAACTCATTTACCAGACTTACTTTTACATGAGTCTGAGACTCAGGTATCAAGCTGAAAAGATATATATAACTAAAGATATGTCTGTACATATATGTTTGCCCAGGTGTACAAACTGAGGGGCAGAGGAGGAACAGAGAAGGAGGAATAATAAAGTGAAATATCGTTTGCACACTTGGATTTATCTGCACTTTCACCCTATACTTAGAGAAGAAACATCTTAAGCAATGTATTTTTGAGGACTGAGAATGAAATGTGCAGATCAATTATGGTAAGTTTGAAACTAGCTTGAAGTCATGGTGAAATATTTAGACAACTGGGTTTTGTCAGGGTATCAAGCTTAGTGGTTTTGGAAGACTTATCTCATTTGGTGGAACCAACCCTTGCCCAGTTACTATTGTTGACATGCCTTTGATAAAACGATCTATAATATGACCTTCAAGGGATATCACTCTAGAGAATAACAATGAGAAATACAGTAAGACAGCCATTTTGACATGTTTCTCTTAGATGCATAGGCTAACCTAGTGTATAGATGTCAAGACAGACAAAAAGCTATGTTGACTTTCTAAAAGAATTTGTCAGATCCCTATAAATGCTAAGGAAGACTATGTAAGCCTGGTTTGTGGACAAAAGGATATTAAAATACAGTGACAGAGTAACTTGCTGATAAAGTAGTGGGATGTTACCTTTGGAAAAAGTTATAGGTGAGGCTGCTATGCTCCTGATATTTGAAAAAGTAAGTGAATGA
This sequence comes from Colobus angolensis palliatus, assembly GCF_000951035.1. NCBI lineage: Eukaryota > Metazoa > Chordata > Mammalia > Primates > Cercopithecidae > Colobus > Colobus angolensis. Next base: position 10,603,449 of record NW_012114141.1, on the reverse strand, counting down.
TGGGGAAGTTGAATCTTATGAATTGCATTACTACACAGGGTCTCCAATAATGTCATTTTGTTCAATGTTGGTTGATGAGAAAAATTAATATTCCTGACAGAGCCACTGTTTGTGTAGAGTTTGCATGTTCTCACTGCATCTGGTGTGGGTTTTCTCTGGGTACTCCAGTTTCCTCCCACACCCCAAAGGTGTGTTTAGGTGAACTGGTGTATCTAAACTGTCCCAGTGTGAGGAAGCACAGGTGTGTGTGTCAGTGTGTCCTGCAATGGAATGGCATCCTGTCCAAGGTTGGTTCCTGTCTTGTACCCTGAGCTGCCAGGATGGGATCTGGCTGACTGAGATCCTAAACTGGAATAAACAAGTTGGAAAATGAATGAATGAATACAAAGGATTGTAAAATAGAAGTGCTTAGTCTATGATAATCATACAAAATGCACAACAGTAAATGATGTAGTATGAAAGTGTTCAATGAGCCTGCCATATTGGTTAGCTTCTGAACTGCATGGTAGTAGGAGGTGCTCCTCACAATTTTTGCTTTGCAAAAATTTATTCTTTGATTTAGTCCACCAACAACACAAACACCGTCGTTCATTGTTTCCCTAAAATTGGATAAATAATTATCTTGTCTTTATTTAGTCTTTCTTAAATGTATCGATAGCTCACATTTATTTCAATGTTTAATATTAGGAGTGTTTAAGGTCTTCCTTTAGGAGTTTGGTGATGTTTCCGTGATGAGAAACATGCTGAAGCGACTTGGCAATTGTTTAGATCAATTAGCCTATGGTAAAACTGGTCTCATTATAAGAACCTACTGACAATGTTAAATGAGGAATTACTGTACATTACGGATAGGTAAACAAAGCAATAATTCTATAGGACATACCAATTCCATGTGTGCTATTTATGGGTCACAGAATGTCAGCATTTGCTTTAAAATTATATAGGATTTTTATGAGTTAATTTAAAATATAAATTTTGTTGGTATACAGGAAGAAATGCTGGATTCCTGATTTACGCATTGTAAAGTCATGTGTGAGGCAAAGCAGTGAAATTCTAAACCATAAGTTTGTATTGCATATTTTAAGGGGAGACTCTTTAACCTCAAATAAGCTATTAGTGGTTTTGGAGGACTTAACAAATGGCCACAATACTGCTTTCATCTTAAATCTACAATAAGCTCGTTTTTAATACCAATGCCTTATCAACGATTCAAATCTTTTTTTTTCACGTTTACTTTTGATGTAGCCCTATCTTGTTGAGTATAGCTTTTTTTTTAAAAAAATAAATTTTATTGGCTGGGCGCGGTGGCTCATGCCCGTAATCCCAGCACTTTGGGAGTCCGAGGTGGGTGGATCACAAGGTCAAGAGATAGAGACCATCCTGGCCAACATGCTGAAACTCTGTCTCTACTAAAAATACAAAAATTAGCTGGGCATAGTAGCGCATGCCTGTAGTCCTAGCTACTCGGGAGCTTGAGGCAGGAGAATTGCTTGAACCCAGGAGGCAAAGGTTGCAGGGAGCCAAGATTGCCTGGCAGCAGAGTGAGACCCCATCTCAAAAAAAAAAAAAAAAGTTTGTATATTTAAGGTATACAACATGATGTTAAAAGATACATTATATAGAAAAATGGTTTCTACGGTGAAACAAATTAACATACCCATCACCTAACACTTTTACCCATTTCCCTCCCCACCCCTATGGCAAGACAGCTATAATCTACTCATTTAGAAAAAAATCCTGAAGACGCTATTATTAACTATTGTCCTTATGTTGTACATGAGACCTTTCTACTTGTTACTTTATATCCTTTGACCTACATATTTCCATTTCCTTCCCAACACCACCTCCCTGGTAATTCCTGTTTTATTTGCTATCTCTATGTAGTTGATCTTTAAAAAGAAAGATTCCACATGTAAGTGAGATGCAATAGTTTTCTGTGTCTGGCTTATTTCACTCATGTCTCAGTAAATGGCAGGATCTCCTTTTTAAAGGCTGAATAATATTATGCTGTGTGTGTGTGTTTATATATATATCTATGTATATACCACAGTTTATCTATTTGTCCACTGATGGACACCTAGGTTTTCTTCATATTTTAGCTACTGTGAAGAATGCTGTAAGAATACAAGAGTGCAGGTATCTATATGAGGTGGTATTTCATTTCCTTTGGGTATATATCCAGCAGAGGGAATGGAATGCTGGGTCATATGAAAATTCCATTTTTTATTTCTTTAGGAACCTCCATACCGTTTTCCTTCAGGGCTGCACCAATCTACGTTTCCACTAACAGTATACTACGATTCCCTTTTCTCCAAAACCTTGCCAACACTTATCTCGTCTCTTTGATAACAGCTATCCTAATAGGTGTGAGGTGATATCTCATAGTGGTTTTGATTTGTATTTCCCTCATGATTAGTGATGTTGAACACCTTTTCATATACTTGTTGGCCATTTTAATGTCATCTTTGGATAAATGTCTATTCAGGTCCAGGCTGGGCATGGTACCTGTAATCCCAGCACTTTGAGGCTGAGGCGGGTGGATCACTTGAGGTCAGGAGTTTGAAACCAGACTGGCCAACATGGTGAGATCCTATCTTTATCAAAAATACAAAAAATTAGCCGGGCGTGGTGGTGGGTGGCTGTAGTACCAGCTACTCAGGAGGCTGAGGCAGGAGCATCACTTGAACCCAGGAGATGGAGGTTGCAGTGAGCAGAGATCACATCATCGTACTCCAGCCTGGGCGACAGAGCCATACTCCATCTCGAAAAAAGAAAAAAAGGTCTATTCAGGTACAGTGGATTATATGTTTTCTTGCTACTGAATTGTACGAGTTTTTTTAAAAATAAGTTTTGGGTATTAACCCCTTATCAGATATATGGCTTGTAAACATTTTTTTCCCAGTCTGTATGCTGCCCTTTTCCATTTTGTTGTTTCTTTTGCTGTGGAGAAGTTTTGCAGTTTGATGTAGTTGCATTTATTTACTTTTGCTTTTGTAGCCTGAGCTTTTGGTGAGATGTCCAAGAAATGATTGCCAAGGCCAATGTCAAAGAGCTTTTACCCATGTTTTCTTCGAGGAGTTTTATGGACTCCCTCAGGTATTAAGTTTAGGTCTTTTATCTATTTTTAGTTGATTTTCATGTACGGTGTGAGATAAAGATCCAATTTCATTCTTATTTATTATTTTTATTTGTATTTTTTTAAAGAGAGAGGGTCCGGCTCTGTTACCCAGGTTGGAATGCAGTGTGATCATAGCTCACTGTAACCTCTAACTCCTGGGCTCAAGTGATCCTCCTGCCTTAGCCACCCAAGTAGCTTAGGCTACAGGCATGAGCCTCTGTGCCTGGCTCAATTTCGTTCTCTTACATATGGAAATCCAGTTTCCCCGGAATCATTTATTTGAAGAGACTATCCTCTCCCCATTGTGTCTTCTTGGTACCCTTGTTGAAAATTAGTTGCCCATGTATGTTTGGATTTATCTGACATCTTTCTTCTGTACTGATGGTCTATGTGTCTGTTTTTGTGACAGTACTGTACTGTTTTGATTACTATAGCTTTGAAATAAAATTTAAAATTAGGAAGTGTGATGTCTCTTTCCCCGCCAACCCCACCTCAGGATTGCTCTGGCTATTTAGGGTCTTTGGTAAGTTTTAGGATTGTTTTTTGTATTTATGTGAAGAATGCCCTTGGGATTTTGATAGTGACTATATTGAATCTGTATATTGCTTTGGGTAGTATGGACATTTTAACAATATTAATTCTTCCAATCCATGAGCATGAAATATCTTTCCATTTGTGTCTTCTTCAATTTCATCGTTTTATCATTTTCTAGTGTACAGGTCTTTTATCTCCTTGGTTAAATTTATTCCTAAGTATTTTAATTTTTTTAATGCTATCATAAATGCGATTGTTTTGATTTCTTTTCTTGGCTAGGTTGCTATTTGTGTACAGAAATGCCATGGATTTTTCTATCTAGATTTTAAATTATATATCCTGTAACTTTACTGATTTTACTTATTAGATGGATACGGCTTTTGAAAAAGCCTCCTCATGTCTACAAAAATGCAAAGAACTATTGTCAATAATGGAAAAAATGACTATAAAGGGAACAGAGGCATTTAGAAAATGAAACCATTTCCCTCAGCAACAAATGTCCAATTTTGGGTGGTTAATGTACAACCTACTTTAAGAGCGATGTCAGTTTATTAACATAAATGGTAGGTTAAGTATCATTGACCAAAACAAAGGCCCTATAGTTATAGCTACCAGGATACTGAAGTATTAACTTAAAAAAGAGATTAAAAGCAGTAACACTGATCTTCAATGGGATGCCGCTTCACCATATGCTCACAAGTTATGCTTCTTTGAAATTATCTTCTTTAAAAGATCATAAAGTTTATAACGTAATATCAATGATTCTTAATATAGCATTTTGTTTTACTAAAGTGTAACCAAAGGTTTCTATCATACTATAAAAGGGAAATATACAGCATTTTGGGCTATACTAACAATGAAAATCTGTCAAGTAATTTATTACTTTTATCTTTATGTAAGTAGGCTAACTTTACCATTAACACAAAAGAGAAAATTTCCCTCTCATTTTTCTCCTACAATCACCTTCAACTTTTATCTATAAAACTCCAGGGTGGATATAATTAAGGAGATTAAAAATCAGTAAGAAAGTATCAAAACTTAGTAAAATACTTTTTTCTTAATATAAAAAATGTATATAGAAAATACTATTAATACATTTTGCAAAATTAATTTTTGCTATACACATGTTGGAAGTTATTAGACTGGCTTGAAAACAGCATGGAATAAAGACAATTTTAGTTAATCTAGAGGTATTTTTCTGAATGAGTTAGGGCAATAGCTGCCTGTTCAAAGCCTTGAATGGTAGTTGAATAGCATTTCAGAATGTATTTGCATTCATGTGGCAATAACTGATGGAGAACTGAGGTCAGCTAACAGAAATGCCACAAAACTTACATTCTTGGAAGTTCCAAAGTACAATTTGTAAAGAAGTTGATTGTACAAAGACAATCAACTGTAGAGTGGGAATGCACAAACAAATGTACACCTCCTTTGTGCTAACTCCTATTTATTTCTTGGAATTATAGAAATGTTAAAACTCAAAACTTCTCCTTGGTGACTGTCCTTGTTTATGCTTTCTTTACCTTCTACCTAGTTGAAAAGCAACCTATTAGTTCAGTTAAACAGGTGCTTATCATGAAATCCAGGTCTACTCAACACCCTCACAGTCCCCTGGGAATTGGTACATGATGCAGAATATTTTTATTGACATTCTGCCTGAAACTTTATTTTTTAAGAGAAGGGGTTCTCTCTGTTGCCTAGGTTGGAGAGCAGTGTCCTGATCTTGGCCCAGTGCAACCTCGAACTCCTGGGCTCCAGTGATCTTTCCTCTTTGGCCTCCTGAGTAGCTAGGATTACAGGTGGGTGCCACCAAGCCTGGCTGCTGACTAAAACTTAAATACACCTGTATTAGTCTGCCTGGGTAGCCATACAACAAACCATAGACTGGGTGGCTTAAAAAGCAGAAATGTATTTCTCTCAGTTCTGGAGGCTGGGAACTCCAAGATCATGGTGCTGGCTGATGTGGTTTCTGGTGAGGACTCTTGGTGGTTTACAGATGGCTGCCTTCTGGATGTGTCCTCACATGGCAGAAGGACAGAATTCTCTGGTGTCTCTCCTTAAAAGGGCATGAATCCCATTGGATCAGGGTTCCACCCTTACAACTTAGTTTAACTTCAATCACCACTTTATAAGCCCTATCTCCAAATATAGTCACATTAGGAGTTAGGGCTTCGACATATTAATTTTGGGGGAAACACAGTTCAGTCCATAGCACACCCTTATACGAGGCTCTACCTGAGCCTGGGACCAGCTACAGCAAACCATGCTTTACATCCCTATCATCATCTCCCACAATGCAAGGCCCTCTAGTCAAATCATCCTTTTTACTCTCTCATCCCCACATTTCTTTGTCCTCTACTCCAGGATAATCCTCTTCCAGCTGCCCCCATTCTTTCTAACTACACCTTCTCCAAGTGAGGTAACATACTATTTCTGTGATTCTCTTACTTCCCACTCACTCTTCTTTAGATTATAAATGGCTAGATGTGTAAGTCCTACAGTAACAGTAATGATAGTAGCCCCAAGTTACTAGCAAGTTTGAATAGTATAGCTGCTTGCACGTTTCTATTAATATAGAGCCAACATAAGCTTCTCTCCAGTTTAATATTGTGGTTTTAGCTAAGCAAAAGACATGCTGGTCAATTCTTAAAGCATTCACATTTCATGAAGTTAAGAACTAAATCAATTTGAGAATACTAATACAAAATTATCATAATGCTTTAGTTATTAACTTAAAAGGTTGCACTTTTATCAACAAAAATGTTTTAGTCTTTTCCATTTTTATTTATTTTTCAGCTGGTTACGAATCCTCTTTTCTTGCCTTTTAAGTCCCTACTAATATTTTATGGAATGTTGAACACTGTGAATTTTATGTTGTTGAGTGTTGGAATTTGTTGTATTCCCATAAAGAATGCTGCACCTTATTCTAAAGAATGTTGCATTTTATTCTAACAGGGAGTGAAGTTATTTAGGAATAGTATGATACTTTCAAAACTTGCTTTTAAACTGTTACAGCAGATCCAATGTAGTCTTTAGAGTAATTTATCCCTACTAATAAGGCAGGATCTTTTGATGATTACATGCAAACTTAACCAAAGGCTCAAGGGGATCTCTCTTCAGATTTCTAGGGCATTCTCTCTGTACAATCCCCCATCTCTGGGATTCTGCCCCACAAATGCTAGCCATCTTGATCTTCCCAAACTCCTATCTCTGTCTCCTCAACTCAGTGACACTGCTGGCCTCTCTCTTCGATTTCTTTCTCCTTGCACAGTATCCTGGAAAGTGCCTCTAGGCAGTAAGCTGGGGACAATTGTAGGGCTTACTTCATCTGTTTTTCCTCTCAGGGAATGTCTAGTTTTCTAACTAGAAAGGTAGTTTAAGGTAGGAGTGTAAATCTGGCTCCTGTTATTTTTTCATGGCCAGAAGCAGAAGTGAAAAAGTTGAGTTTCACTCCCATCTTTACTAGACAGTCTTTGACCTCCAGGAGTTTTGGATAACATAAAGTCTTTGACCTCAGGAGTTTTGTTATCTAATATAATATTCTGACATACTTTAAGTTGTCTCTTATGCCTGAGATTTACACAGGGTAAAAGCAAAGGAACAGTGTGGATGGCAGTCAAGGTTAAAAGAGGCCTGGGCTTGAAATAAGGCAATTTCACGGGGAGCCCTTTGGCCACATGGGGTTGCATAGGGGCATACAGTTTGTACATTATAGGTGCTGGGAATAAAGAGGCAGGCTTATAATTCACTTTATAGAAGACAGAGGATATTCCTAAATAGTTATCTAGATTATAAAAATAGGAGTCTAAAGCAAATTAAAATCATTAAATCACGTTTGAGTTATAATTCATTCTTCCTACTAGTTTTCCCTATAGAAAGTAAATTCCATGACATTTGAAACTCCAAACTTAGAAAAATATAAAGAAGTCATCTAAGATTTTATGCAGATAATGAAATTGATTTTTTTTTTTTTTTTTTTTTTTTGAGATGGAGTCTCTCTCTGTCACCCAGGCTGGAGTGCAATGGCGCTATCTTGGCTCACTGTAGCCTGCGCCTCCTGGATTCAAGCAATTCTCTTGCCTCAGCCTCCTGAGTAGCTGGGATTATCAGGTACCTCCCACCATGCCCAGATAGTTTGTGTATTTTTAGTAGACACAGGGTTTCATCATGTTGGCCAGGCTGGTCTTGAACTCCTGACCTAAGGTGATCTACCCACTTCAGCCTCCCAAAGTGCTGGGATTACAGGTGTGAGCCACCGCACCCGGTCGAAATTGCTTTTTTAGACATCTCAGAGGGGAGGTCATCACACCTAACACAGCTAATATGGACTTTCAGTTCAATAACATTCCACATAATGATACTCATAGCCTTCAAAGCGTTTACAGAGGTCCACACACACCATTTTTTCCTCACAATAATGCTGCAAGATAGGGACAGAAGTACAATCTTTAATTCACAAATGAGGGCACCGATTTATCCAAGGTCACTAGCTAGTTAGTGAGAGAGCTGGGTCAAGGCTCCAGCTTTCTTGACAGCTTCAAAACTCAGTATAATTTAGGTACTTTGACTTAATTTTCTTTAACATGGCATGGTATAACCTTGCATTGTTCTCATGATCTGACACTGATAAGTATAACAAGAGGCATCATAAGCTTTGCTGAAAAGATGCAAGCAAGGGCATGTCACTATGACTTACAGAAGTCAGGCATAAATGTAGTAGAGATCAGGGCAACAGCTTAGAGCAAAACAATAAAAAACCATCTCATGCTATGGAGCAACTCCAGTGTTTTCATTTAAAACCTTGCCATCCATTACAAAGGACAAAGAAAGAAGTTTAGAAGATCAAAATAAGATTATTATGCTATGTGCATGATACTGCTTTGGCAGTGCTGCTTACAAACCATAGGACTTTAATATATTTTCCAAAGTAGGTTAAAAAAAGAAACAGTTTAGCTGGAGAAAGAGGCCATGTTATTAAGAAGGTAGGTACTGGCTGAGACTGGCAAGAACTACAACATTACTCACAGTGTTCAGCCACATTTTCAGAGTTGCTACTATATACCTCTTTTGAGAGCTGATGGGGCCATGCTTGCTCTGGCACACCAGAAGAACAGGAGCCACCAACTTGGCACATGAAGTGAAATGGGATATTCCAAAGTTATATACTAGGCTAACAGACACTACAGGCTAAGTCATATGGTTATAGAGATAATAACAAATAAAGTTACTTTAAAAAAATAAATAAAAAAGATAACTTGGAAGTCCTTCTGTTTGTTTTTAAATATTTTACTGAGTGCAAGCAAGGTTAAATGAAGTTAAGAAGGAGAGCAGCAGGTGAACAATAAGGATAAGAAAAGAGAAGAGAAGCAGCAGCAGAAAAATCAGGAGGCTGGAAATGCAGAGAGAAGAGACCAGCTAATGGGAAAAGGGATGAGAGAGAAGGAATAACCAAGAATACATCACGAAGTTCTGTCTTAAAGAAGTAAGTAAGGCCTGGTCCACTTCAGTTTGACATTGGCTCCCTCTTAGTGACTCCCATAGAGGGTTAGGCTTCCAGCTTGAAGGTGGAGTCAAATCAAAGCCTGAGGTGAAGGTGGGGTTTGTGCATGTGTATGTACGGGAAATGGAAAACATGTACGGTAAATTGTTTTTATATTACAAACACCAGAAAGTAAAGCAAAATGCAACAAAGTCCCTGGGCTAATAGGAACAAGACAAAGAGGAGTAAGAAAAAATGTGTAGGAGGAGTAAGAAAAATAATGAAACAGCTTTATATGATGTTCTAGTTGTGAAAGATGATGTAGGTTATACTATTTCTGTGACCTCTGATGTGGTTCATTTTCTTCCTCTCAGTTGCTTTTTCTATTAGGATTCCTGAAAGAGGCAGTCTTTACAAGGTAGTCATGAGCAAGCTGATGTGAGAACATACGTATATAAAAGCCAGTAGTTCACACTGATTTGGCTATTTCTCTGCAGGCAGGGGAGAGCCTAATGCTAACCTTAAGAGTATCGCTCTTCCCTCCAGTCTTCCCTGGGGTATTCATACCAGGTCCCTGAAGACATTAGTTACTTCAAAGTATGGAACAGCTTCCTTAATGAATCCTCTAGGCATAAAGGTCTTTTAAAAGTCAATGTGATCACCTCATTGGAGCCTCCTCAGGGCTGGCTGGGTAGTATCAGTGGTCTCAGAAGGTAGTACATTCTGAAAGATGACCTGAAAAGAGAATGTGATAGCCACATGGGGATCTCTACTGAGATAGAAAAGAATGTCTCCTATTTAGGAAGAGAAGTATCAGCTTTGAGAGCCTGCTGAGTGCAGGGTGAGCAACCAACATCCTCGAGGGTGTTTCATGCTGTTATCAAATTTTAAAATATATTTGTTTAATTTACATAAAGTAAAATCAATGTTGCATTTTTTATAAATCAGGTATAGGTGTTTCTGACAATAAATTTCATTAGAATGATTCCATTTACCAATAACAAGCTTACTGTATTAACAAGATGACCACATTATAAATGTAGACTGAATGGGGAAATAAATCTAAACAGCAAAACAAATTAAGAAAGAAATAACACTTAATAATTTCAAAAGTAGCAACTAATGAAGAACTAAGAGAAATATACAGACCACAGTCAGCTACTTAATAATCTCATCATTTCTGGGTCTTTTAAATGGCGGAAAAGACACACCTGTGGCAAATCCCTGCCTGGGAGTTAACACCTGAAACCTTTCTGTTGGTGTGGAGACCAAGAACCTACTAAACAGCTGGACAACAGACACAGGAAAAACGTCTTATTGTTGGAACACAATTGCTTAGCAAAGCCTGACACAGTTATGTCTCTCTTGAGAGAAGTTGTAAATAAACCCAAATAGTGAGCAGGGTAGTTACAAAATGTGCTCCTTGAGCCTACCATAAGCAAAAAAACTTAATCTCTTGTTTATAGAGCTCACTTTGCCAAACAAGAGTCAAACAATTTACAATAAAATATGTATACTCAATAAAGTAACTATAACAGAAACAGAATAATCCAAGTCATCAAAAAACCATGGATAAAACTATAGGAAAAAAGCATGTATAACTGGCATATATACTAATACATAATTCTCTCCCTGTTATTACAGAAAAGTTCTTTTTACTCAAGAGTAGACAGCATTAATCGTCTATTTTCACCACTATAATCTTTGTTATCTTTTCATTATCTTCATTAAAAGATAATTTTAAAAAATTAATTAAAATCTAAATGTTCTTGCCAGGCGCGGTGGCTCACACCTGTAATCCCAGCACTTTGGGAGGGTGAGGTGAGTGGATCATCTGAGGTCAGGAGTTTGAGACCGGCCTGGAGTTCGAGACCAACGTGGAGAAACCCTGTCTCTACTAAAAATACAAAATTAGCCAGTGTGGTGATGCATGCCTGTAATCCCGGCTACTCGGAAGGCTGAGGCAGGAGAATTGCTTGAATCTGGGAGGCGGAGGTTGTGGTGAGCCGAGATCACACCATTGCACTGCAGCCTGGGCAGCAATAGTGAAACTCTGTCTCAAAAAAGAAAAAAAAAAATAATCTAAATGTTCTTGACTTCAGAAATTCCTCAAGTAAGGGAAACAAAGAAACTCTGAATCATTCCTTGGGCAAACATTTGTATATCTTCTTTGGAGAGATGCCTATTCATGTCATTTGTCCACTTTTTGATGGGACTGTTTTTTTCTTGCTGATTTGAGTTCCTTGTAGATTCTGGATATCAGTCCTCTGTCAGATGTAAAGTATGCAAATATTTCTTCCCATTCTATGGGTTATCTATTTACTCTGATGATTACTTCTTTCACTGTGCAAAAGTTTTTTAGTTTAATTGGGTCCCATTTATTTTTGTTTTTGCTGTATTTGCTTTTGGGGTCTTAGTCATGAATTCTTTGCTTAGACCAATGTTCAAAAGAGTTTTTCCTAGGTTTTCTTCCAGAATTTTTATGGTTTAGTCTTCAATTTAAGTCTTTAATCCATCTTAAGTTGATTTTCGTACATGGTAAGAGATAGGAATCAAGCTTCATTCTTCTACATGTGGCTTACCAATTATCCCAGCACCAACTGTTGAATAGAGTGTCCTTTCCCCACTTTATGTTTTTGTTTGCTTTGCCAAAGATCAGTTGGCTGTATTTGGCTTTATTTCTGGGTTCAATATTCTGCTCCATTGGTTTATGTATCTACTTTTTTATCAGTACCATGCTGTTGGTTACCACAGACTTGTAGTATGATTTGAAATCAAGTAACATAATGCCTCTAGCTTTGTTCTTTTTGCTTAGGATTGCTTTGGATATTCGGGCTCTTTTTTTTGTTCCATATGAATTTTAGGACTGTCTTCTCTGTGAAAAAGGATTTTGGTGTTTTGATAGGAATTGCACTGAATCTGTAGATTGCTTTGGGCAGTCTGGTCATTTTCACAATATTGACTCTTCCAATCCATGAGCATGAGACGTATTTCCATTTGTTTATCATCTATTTTTTTTTTTCAGCAGTGTTTTTTAGTACTCCTCATAGACATCCTTCACCTACTTGTTTAACTATATTCCCAGGTATTTTATTTTATTTTTGCAGCTATTGTAAAAGGAAGTAAGTTCATGATTTGATTCTCAGCTTGGCTGTTGTTGATATACAGCAATGCTACTGATTTGTGTACATTCATTTTGTAATCTGAGACTTTACTGAATTCATTTATCAAATCTAGGAGTATTCTGGAGGAGTCCTTAGGGTTTTCCAGGTATACGATCATCTTATTGGCAAACAGAGATAATTTGACTTCCTCTTTTCCAGTTTGGATGCTCTTTATTTCCTTCTCTTGTATGGTTCTTCTGGCTAGGACTTCTGGTACTATGTTGAATGGAAGTGGTAAAAGTTTTGTTTTGTTTTGTTTTGTAGTGACAGTGTCTCACTTTGTTGCCTAGGCTAGTCTTGAACTCCTGGCTTCAAGTGATCCTCCTGCCTTGGTCTCCCAAAAGTGCTGGGAATATAGGCATGAGCCACTCAGCCAAGATCAACTTCTAAACCAACCAATTAGAGGTTATTACTGCAGGGAGAGCAATGGACTTTATAAAAGAAAATTTGTATCAACAGCTAATCCATGTCTACATTTATATTAATTAAGAGACAATAAAATATGCATAGGGAAATGCTAAGCAAAAGCAGACAAAAGCCAAGGCTAGAAGTTGAGGTCAATGTGTCTAAATTTACACTAAGATTATAATCAGACAAATTTCACTGACAGATATACTTTGCTGGGTCCCATCAAATTTGAGTTCCCAGAGCAAAGAGCCTCAAATAAAAATTAAATACTTATCTTAAAAGGATGATTGATTTTAAAAAATAAGCAGGCATTATTTGTATGAGAAAAAATAATAAAGATATATCTATAAAAAGCTGATACAGAAAATACATTTTATCAAGGAATGAATCTAAAACTTTTTTTTTTCACCTTAAAACACTCTCTCTCCACCATGAATACTATGAAGATACACATGGCCTGAGTTCCCCAAATGCAACTCACACATGTATCTAAATCAAAGGCTTCTTTGCCTAGTTACAATACTGCAACTTTAAATCATTTCTCCAGCAAATCCAACAAGCAAACAAAAATCTCCCCAAAACAGTAATTTTTCACTTACAAACTTTTACCAAATTGGATGTGGACTATTAGCTTTTTGAACTCATATATGATTAATCTCAATTCTAAGCTAACCACATTATTTTGATTGTGAATCTATGGAAAAGATGCATTACCTGGAGGTACAGAACCATTTTTAGTAAGGCTGAAGTTAAAATATACCATCCCCAGTAGGCTATTACCAAGATTATAAAACACACATCACTCAGATAAATGTACCCTCCTATGATGACCAGGGGTGGCTGGCACTCTAATATGCCTTTGCCCCAGTGATGCAGGGTTATTCATGCATTGTTAGCTGAGCTGTTTTCTAGAGCTTTTCTTATAAAAATATAATGCTGGCATCCAAGGCTAGATAAACTACGAAGGCATCTTCTCTAGGCCTGCACTCTTCCTAGTTGCCCTTATGTATTTAAATTAGACTGTGTATGAGCGTTTTTTCCATCACAGGAACCAGTCTGGACAAGAAAGTCACTGGAGTACACATGTTGTCACAATATATGCAAGGAAGGTGATTTACCTCACTGGTGTCAAAAGGTACTAAATACATCAGCCTATAAGACAGTCAGATAGGCATTTGTTGGTTGGCCTAGGAATTTGAATAGCACAAACAATATGTCTTATTTGGGAAAATGCTTTCAGAGGGAAGGCAGTGCTGAATTGGGGCGGTGGTGGTGAAGAACCATTGCATTTTCCAAAAATTCAACTCTATAAAAGCTTCATGTGGCAACAAGTTCCCCTGTAGCATACTCTTAAGCAGCAAGTTCTTCCAACACATGTAAAATATTCTGGTTTGTAATTTTTTCCAGGACAGACCTGTTCCAGAAAGAAATATGCTTGTAGTTTAGGCAAACTCTTGTACTGCTTATTTTGTGAATTCTTCACCAATATGACATGAAAAATTCAACACCCATAATAAACATTAAGCTCCAGGATCTATTAAAGAACAAATACGAAGAGAAGAAAAAGAGAGTAGTTATTACAGTTTTACAGGAATAATTAGTCTGACATTTTGGAAGTGCTTTCTTTTCTGAGGAAGAGGCACTGTGAGTGTTGTTACTGATAGCACCTTGCCCAGGCTAGATAATGAATGAAAAGCTGAGTCAGAAAATAAGGAAAATAAAGAGAACTGCTCATTTGTTATGGGATCTGACTCAGACACTGGTAGTGTTACATTAATTCTTCAAATTTTCATAATTACAACATTTTTCCCAAGATGCTGTACAATCTTAAATATCCGCAGCAAAAAGAGAAAATGTTATTCAATCATCTGGATGTTTTGCCCACAGAAGTCAATTTCTGAATAATTAGAGTTGCTTTATTATGCTGTTTAGATTGGAATTTCCATAATAACACTAACAATGCATTATTTTAATTTCAAATATGTATTATTTAAGCATGCTGTTTAAATAATTTCTCTTAACTTCCCATTTAAAAATAATTTCTCTTCATTTCACATTTAAAAAGGCTGATTTCACGTTTAAACTAGCTGGGCGTGGTGGTATGTGCCTGTAGTCCCAGCTACTTGGGAGGCTGAGGCAGGAGGATCGCTTGAGCCCACTTGAGCCCAGGGGTTCGAGTGGGGGGCTGCAGTGAGTTCTGATCGTGCCATGCAGTCCAGCGTGGGTGACAGAATGAGGTTTCATCTCTCTCTCTCTCTTTTTTTAAAAGGCATCGGAGTGCCGGGCATGGTGGCTCACGCCTATAATCCTAGCACTTTGGGAGGCCAAGGCAGGCGGATTATGAGGTCAGGAGTTTGAGACCAGCCCGACCAACATGGTGAAATCCCATCTCTACTAAAAATCCAAAAATCAGCTGGGCATGGTGGCATGTGCCTGTAATCTCAGCTACTCAGGAGGCTAAGGCAGGAGAATCGCTTTAATCCAGGAGGTGGAAGCTGCAGTGAGCTGAAATTGTGTCACTGCACTCTGGCCTGGGAGACAGAGTGAGACTCTGTCTCAAAAAAAAAAAAAAAAAAAGGTGTCAAACTTTATTCAGTGGTTTATCTTCTACAGGGCACATACTGTATCTTTCAGTAACATATCCTTAAGGTGATCATTGCTAACTTAATATTAATAATAATTCGGATGCAGCAACCTGTTCTGACATTTACTAGGTCTTGTGTAAAAATGGTTGTCATGAAAATTAATGGTATAAAACAATATTATCTGAGAATATTTAGCTACTCGGGAGGCTGAAGCGGAGGGTTGCTTGAGGGCAGGAGTTCGAAGCTGCGGAGAGCTATGATGACGCCACTGCCCTCCAGCCTGGGAGACAGAGCAAGACCTCATCTCTAAAAATAAATAAGTAAATAATAAACAAAAAACCCTAATTCCTAAACCTTACTAAATATAGGTGAGTTCTGAAGCTGGGTGCGGGATACACTGGGACTGATGATAACCATTTTCTCTATTTGTTGAGAATATGTGAAAAACCCACTTCGGCCTGTTCCTTGATAAAGTAGAGTCTTGAGGCCACCTAGTTCACACATTTTACCTAATATTTTCTATATGCACTTAAAACTATTACGTCTTCACTTAGTTAAAATTTCCTACAATTCACTAAAAAAAATCAGTCTGATCTTTTCTCAATTATACTGCACTAGTAAGATTTTACTGTACCTGCTGTTACAGGACACACCAATCAGAAACCTGAAATGGATGCATGAACAACCCTGACAGTCAAAAAGAAACAGAAAAGGACTCACAGATTACCACTCTAAGGGATTCACCTTCCTACTTTAAAAATGCTGGCAGCACTTTATACATCAAGTTGACAGATATTCCCTAGGTTAGAAGAAAACAGAAGAAAAAGATACATGGAGATGATAAACACAACACTGTATTTTCTTATTTACCAAATAGAAGTAATTTCTCCAAGGCCCTTTTTGTTAGAAAAGAGATAAGAGTAAAACTTTAAACTTTAAAAGCACTTTTTTTTTTTTTTTGAGACGGAGTCTCGCTCTGTTGCCTGGGCTGGAGTGCAGTGGCCGGATCTCAGCTCACTGCAAGCTCCACCTCCTGGGTTTATGCCATTCTCCTGCCTCAGCCTCTGGAGTAGCTGGGACTACAGGCACCCGCCACCTTGCCCGGCTAGTTTTTTGTATTTTTTAGTAGAGACGGGGTTTCACCGTGTTAGCCAGGATGGTCTCGATCTCCTGACCTCGTGATCCGCCCGTCTCGGCCTCCCAAAGTGCTGGGATTACAGGCTTGAGCCACCGCGCCCAGCCTAAAAGCACTTTTTAAGGTATCCCATATATCAGCAAACATGGTAAGGTCTAGTTTAATCATCTTTAAAAGAATCAAACCTATCAAGGACGTACATTTAAGCTACGAAAGTAACAAAGTTTTAGCAGATCAGCATTTCTAGATGAGAATCTATCAAAAAAGAATAAACAGTTAATGCTTCTTTTCACCAAGGCAAACTGGATGTCTGAGGAGAATATCAAATTGTTGGTTATAAATAAAGACTTGCCCACACAAAGCAGAAATACCACGGGCTCTATAGGAAATCCTTGCTTTGTCATGAAGTCATCCCTCACCTGAAGCCACCAATCCTTTCTTGGTAACTCTTTGAGTCAAAGAGGATGAATCCTTTTGACTTTTTTCACAACTAGGCAATCCAAGATCTAAGCCTACAATGGGGTAATTTCAGCTTTCCTTTCTCATTCAGTATTTCCTAGAAAATTATTCTTTGATAAAACTGCTACGAACAAATGGATCTTTTTGTTTGCATTATTATATACCAGTATCTCTTGTAAGACAAAGAAATGGTTTATTTTTACAGAATTGACAAAATAGGGAAATAATCCTTTTAATATCATTTAAAATTTGCATTTACAAATATGTAGGGGTCAAGGTAAGCATCTCACAATTGCTATTTTCTGTTTTTTTTAAACCAAATTTATGATGGTACACAATCTCTTCTGTATATCTTCTTTAATTTACAAAACAGAAATGTTCTCTTTATAATGTATATTCCCTGATTTTATTCATCCATCTTAATGAGCCTTCGAGTTTTCCAGAACATCAACAGTATGAATAGCATTATTTTCAAATGCATCTGAGTAAGTCTATGTGAAACTTAGAGGAGGGAAGGGAGCAGTGTCTCAGGATTCTACAGATAATACTCAGCCGGAACCCAAAGGCTTTAATAAATGTTTCAAACTTTGTTTACTCTCTTGCTATTAAAAATACCAGGTAGATTGATTAATAGCACCTATCTAATGTTTACTTAAACAACAGGAGCGAAGTATGAACTCTATAACCACGGCTTTCCTTTTCTTTATATGAGGCATCAGAGAAGTTAAATGACAATAACATAGAGTCTCTCCACATCCATATTTGGAAGTATTGATTAGAATGACTTTTAGAACTTAGCAGGAAACAATACAGAAGACAAGTCAGTTTTTCACAAGAAAACAGTTTGAAGTTAGTTTGTACCACATATTTCTACTTAATATTTTTCACTTTAAAAAAGTCATAGGCATCAGAAGAAATCTGGTATCTAGGTAGCCAACTGTAGTTATGGTTCTAGGAAAAAAATTCTTTTTTTTTGTAGTCCTGCTAAAATAGTTTGCTTTGAAAACAGACTTGCCATTTTACAGGTTTACCTGAATTTCAGTTAAAGAAATTGTTCTTTTTCAGTTCTCATGTACAGTAGAATGAGACACGCAGAAGCAAGGTTCATGATATTGTGTAAGCACTAGACTCCTACTGAGGTGTTATATGTACCTTTCATCAGTCTAGCAGCTCCCAAACTTGGTATAAATAATCTACACAAATAAAAATGTGCTGAAATAATTAACCCGACTTTATGGTTCCCACCCACCAGCAGTCACTATCAATTGTAAAATTTTAATATTCGCTAACACAATTTACTACCTAATGATAACGAGTCCAAAGACAAGCAATAATAACGATCAAAGCTAAGGTATCAGAGATAATTTATGAATAAGAATTGTATTCACTGCTTAAAAAACGGGCCTTAAGTGATCTGAAACAAAAAGCCCTGATGTTGGAGAACGAAGAAGGAAACATTCTCCCCTGATGCTGGAGAAGAAGGAAACATTCTCCCCTGATGCTGGAGAATGAAGAAGGAAACATTCTCCCCTGATGCTGGAGAACGAAGAAGGAAACATTCTCCCCTGATGTTGGAGAATGAAGAAGGAAACATTCTCCAAACTTTTATACATCACTATAAAAGAGCCACTGGGAGCAAATTCCTCTTTTCTTTTGCTCAGTCCATTTGAGAAGAATAAAGCTCTTACCAGTGAAGCTGCAGCTGTGCTCACCCTCAGCTTAATCACTATACAAGGCTGAGGGTTAATCAGCTGCCATTCTTAGCTCTATGTGTTGTTCTAATACAGATCTGCACACACCTAAGACTGGAGTAACTGATACTTGATTTTTATTTGAAAGGTGATGCGGGGAGAGGGAGTGGCTCATCCATCGTGAGTGCTGATGTTTGTGGGTATGCATAGAGAATTTTCATTTGACGGGACCTGTATAGTTCTGCCTGTTTGAAGACAGACAGACAAAGACTTCATGGTTGCTTACGAATGCAAGCCCCTGCTGGTCCAGGCTGCACCGCAAGGCAGCTTATGGTCGGAAGGCAGATGACAGGGCAATGAAATACACAAGCCAGGGTCAGAGCCCAGATGATTCCTTCCAAGAGCAAAAGAGAGCCAAATCACGTACCGTTTACAGATTACCTTAAGTCCTCACTTAATGTGGCTGATAGGTTCTTGGAAACTGCAACTTCAAGCAAAATGACGTACTAGATGCCGCAGGAACCTAACTCTTGTTTAGATCAATTAGCCTATGGTAAATTGGTTCCATTATACATTATATTATTTCACTTAAAGTTGCAGTTTCTAAAAAACCTACTGATGACATTAAACGAGGACTTATGTCACACTGTTAGTATGATTTTTAGCAACTAAAAAAATGTTATGAAGAATTTCACACATATCCAAACATAGAATATTATAATGAGCACCCATGTACTCATCACTCAAATTCAACAATTATAATGGTCAATCTCGGTATCTTCCATACTCCTCCCCACCTACAATCTTTCTGGATTATTTTGAACTAAATTCCATATATCAAAGAATTTTATTGGCAAATAGTCCAGTATAGATGTCTAAAAGGTAAGGACAGGTACAATTCCATTATCATGCTCAAAAATTTCTGGCAGTATTTTTTCAGTATGAAATGTTTCACTGTCAACTTTCTGACTGTCTCACAAGAGTCATACATATTTGGGGGAGATTTTTAAATGATACAATATCATAACTGAGTTTAGAACAAAAAAAGCTCAAAAACACTTTAGAGAGTAATAGTAGTAGAGCGGACAAATAGAAATGAGATTAATACAATAATGCTAGATGATACACAGACTTACACAATTTTCAAGAAGGAAAAAAGGGTTAGAAATATTTCTAGCCATAACTCTGTAAATCAAGCATCAGGTAAAGGAAAACTGCTGATCTCCTAATTGTCAGGGTTCTCAGAATGATTAATTTTGTATGACGTAAAATACCCATTTTTTAAATAGGTCTGAAAACCATAATATAAGCACATTTTAAATAACTGTTAAAGAAACAGGTTTCATGTAAAGAATATTACCAAACATCTAAGTGTTTTTTTAAAAAAGCCCACAAAATAGCAAAAACAAACTTCAAAAGATGAAATCAAACAGAACTTAAATTTTGTGTGTTAAATAATGACTTGAGAAGAAAGTACTTATAAATAAGAAAGTACAGAAATTTGATTCCCCAATAGTATTCTCAACTTTGGCAATTCACAAATTAAATCATGTTTAGTGAGCAAGACTAAACTCAGAAAAAGCCAAGTAACGTCTAACAAAGAAGAACGCTTGGCTGGGTGGGTGGCTCATGTCTGTAATCCCAGCACTTTGGGAGGTTGAGGCGGGTGGATCACGAGGTCAGTAGATCGAGATCATCTTGGCTAACATGGTGAAACCTCATCTCTACTAAAAATACAAAAAATTAGCCAGGCGTGGTGGTGGGGGCCTGTAGACCCAGCTACTCAGGAGGCTGAGGCAGGAGAATGGCATAAACCCGGGAGGGGAGGCTGCAGTGAGCTGAGATCATGCCATTGCACTCCAGCCTGGGCGACAGAGCAAGACTCCATCAAAAAAAAAAAAAAAAAAGAATGCTCTATCAGGCTCAGTAAACACCATCATGAAGTGGTGGCCTAATAACACCAGCAGTTAGATCTACCTAGACAACTGTATTGAAAACAGAACGATTATTGCTGGTGCACCCATCAGCTGGCTGATAATGTTTGGACATTTGCCACCTGAGCGATAATCCTACTAAGTCAAGGTTCCGCTTTTTTCAGATTGTAAAATCCAACTGTCAATGTTGAGGTGACGGTGTTAGATACTATTCAATACTATCTGCCCAATTAAATTCAACTGAGTAGGTATTTATCAGTCATCTATTGTGGGCCCATTTGGTGTCCTAAATACTCTGGGAAATAATATCAACAACACACTACTTACAAACGGCTTTCACATATGCCATCTCATTTTAACCTCAGAAGAATCCAGTGATTTAGGTAGGGCTGGTACTAATTCCAATTTTATATCAAAAACTAAGCCTGTGGAAAGTTAAGTGACCATCCAATGTGATATGACTAATAAACAACGAAGCTGGTTTTCAAATCTACATCTGCTGTCTACAAATATCATGCTGATAAAGATGGGTAGTCATACCCTAAAGAATATTTGTGTTGGAATGGACCAAAAATTTTTTAAAGAGATAAGTGCAGATTACAAAAACAGTATGAAAAAGATTTTTAAAAAAAGTTTATGTACGGATAAGAGTGAGAAAGTATTTTTTAAGTTGGTTAAATTTATATCATTATACAAGGCCAACTTCTGAGCGGACAGCATTTCTGGGTTAAAATAGCTCTACAGATTCAGTGCAGGAAAATCTTATTTATTCATATTCTATCAAACTTGTTTTTGTGATAATTTGAAGACAGATTTAAGATAAACTTCAATCTAACCTAATCTTACCTACCTCTGCAGGTAAAAAACCTACAGAGATTGAAAGTGTACCAGATAACAGTGTGAAATAAGTCCATTAAACAAAAGAATGGACATTTGACTACTTTAAAATAAACAACTCTATTTAAGATTCTAGAAGTGTCAACATTGATAAAAACGAGGTACCAATTAGGAAACTTTATTTTGCGTGTTACAGTGTGACAAACTAAATGTCAGCATGTATTTTACAAAGTCCTTTCTAGTCTCGTATCAGGCAGGCTGTCTCTGGTTTTATGGAACATTATTTTTAGGCTTGTTCTTACTATCAATAGCATTATTTTCAAAACTCCTTTCTTCTACTTATGTGATTCTGCTTTAGTTAGGAGAGATTTTTAAGTTTTTGCAGAATGCATTTGTAGTTTTCTGAAATGCAGCAAGAAAAAAAAAAAACTAGTTCACTGAACAGAAGTCTGTCTGATTGCTGAGAGAAGGCTCTGGTGGAAAGAATCTATTCCTTTAAGCAGGAGTATCGGTAGAGAGAACAGGCTGTCATATACAGGCTTATTCAGGGTAACAGACTCCATTTCAGCTGACTCGGAGGCAAAGCAGGCCAGGCTTCAAAATCACCTCAAAAAAAAAAAAAAAAAAAGGCCTTCCTGCAACATTACCTCCAAATGAGGTTATACACAGTCACAGACAAATGGGATTAAAGTGGGAACAATAGGACTGAAAGAACAAAACCAACTTTAAATTTGTGTAACATTATTGGACTTCACTATCTGTAGTAAAGTATGAATTAATTCAAAAAATATTTTGTAATGATCCTGCACAATTTTATTTTTTGGGCAAGCTGGGTGCAGTGGCTCATGCCTGTAATCCCAGCACTTTGGGAGACCAAGGCGGGCAGATCACAAGGGCAGGAGTTCGAGACCTGCCTGGCCAACACGGTGAAACCCCGTCTCTACTAAAAGTGCAAAAATTAGCTGGGCATGGCAGTGCACGGCTGTAATCCCAGCTACTTGGGGGGCTGAGACAGCAGAGTCGCTTGAATCCAGGAGGCGAAGGTTGTGGTGAGCTGAGATCGTGCCACTGCACTACAGCCTGGGCGACACAGTGAGACTCCATTTCAAAAAAAAAAAAAAAAATGCTAATTTGCCACTTTAAAAAAAAGTTTTTATTGCTGAAAAATAAAAAAATACAAAAGTAGAAAGACTGTTATTTCTTGATGTTTTATAAAACAGCCAGGATCCTAAGCAACCCCACTGACACTCGTCATTTCCATTTGTGTAAAATTTCATGTATCTAGTGAACAGAGTTTATTCTTGATTGTAGAAGAGGGAATCTCATGCAATATTTAAGCTATTAATTACTCAAAAAACATTTCTCCCACTGAGAACATCAATGAAAACCCTAGAGCTATCTTTGGATTTTTGTATTTTCTAAAATAAACCCAATGTGTAAAGAAATGGCCCAGGAATTAAGAATTTTCAGTGTTAAGCATGCCGGCAAGCCATAAAGGCCTGGCTATAGATTTTTTGTTTTCTTGGGAGGTGTATTTCCTTGTTTACTTTTGGGGTATATCCTAGAACAGACCATTCAGGATCATTCTAATAGTTTGTCGGGATGCACAGTTATTAGGATGCCAAAAAGGTCACGTCTGCATAGTACTGGTGATTGTTATCAGATTTTAATAGCCCACATTCCTCAAATTAACATCTTCTAGTAGGCATCTAATTAAAGATTAAGCTATTCAACTTGAATTTTTATTATTATTTGGCAGGACAACTTAATTCATTCTTTAAATGCACTTTCCCATTTAAAATGATTTTTCATTTTTTTTTTTTACGACACTGTGCCTTTTCCTTTTTGGCAAATAATAGGTCTTTTTTTTTTTTTTTTTTTTTTTTTTTTGAGACGGAGTCTCACTCTGTCGCCCAGGCTGGAGTGCAGTGGCCGGATCTCAGCTCACAGCAAGCTCCGCCTCCCGGGTTTACGCCATTCTCCTGCCTCAGCCTCCCGAGTAGCTGGGACTACAGGCGCCCGCCACCTCGCCCGGCTAGCTTTTTGTATTTTTTAGTAGAGACGGGGTTTCACCATGTTAGCCAGGATGGTCTCGATCTCCTGACCTTGTGATCCGCCCGTCTCGGCCTCCCAAAGTGCTGGGATTACAGGCTCGAGCCACTGCGCCCGGCCAATAATAGGTCTTAAAAACACTAATGAGAAGACCCAACTTAAAAAGAATATAGTTACATACTATGAAAATTTAACAATAATAATAGTAGTAGAAGCAGTGGTGGTGGTGGTGGTAGTAGTAGTAGTTGTAAACAAGTTATTAAGGTCTGACATTTACATCTTGAGAAGCTCCAATTCATACCAGATTCAAAGTCTCTTACCAGGGTTGCAATCTGTAAGAAGTGAGCAGATGGAGAGGAGAACTTTAGAAATAGTTAAAGCCGGACTCCAGTTGTCCTTTAAGATGTCCAGACAGATCACGCCTTGGCTGTTAATATTACAGTGATAGATTCTTGTTCGGAAGGTAACCTACAAGAAAATGTAAAGTTATATTCTGTTAGACAAAATATGTTTATCAACAGTATCTATAGACAATTTTTGTCTGATAAAATTGTCTATTTTATCAGACAAAACAGTCCAGGCTATTGCTTTAAATATACTTGATTTTTTTCTTGGGCACATGAGATTAATCAACAAACAGATCATCATTTCAGAATTTGTCATTTTGGGCACAGAGGAGTAAACATCAACAAAACCATGACATTCTGCTTCTTATAGAGTCCTGTTATTTAACGAACATTTTAGGGACTGAGTTTACTTTTGATATAATTACAGGAATGTTCATGAGGAGAAACTGACTCTGACTTCTAAAAAAATTTCAAAGAAAACCTTTGTTAGATTCCAGTTATTTTAAGGATTTTGTACATTTATAATATTCAAACACCAAAAAGCATGAGAGTACTAATACAAAGAAAATAAATATTATTCTATAACAGTTTTTTTTTTTTTAATTTTTTTTGACAGAGTCTCAGGCTGGAGTGCAGTGCCCAGGCTGGAGTACAGTGGCGTGATCTTGGCCGACTACAACCTCCACCTCCCGGTTTCATGTGATTGCCCTGCCTCAGCCTCCCACGTAGCTGGGATTACAGGCGCATGCCACCACGCCCGGCTAATTTTTGTATTTTTAGTAGAGACGGGGTTTTGCCATGTTGGCCAGGCTGGTCTCGAACTCCTGACCTCAAGTCATCCACCTGCCTTGGCCTCCCAAAGTGCTGGGATTACAGGTGTGAGCCACCATGCCCAGCCTAGAACACAGTTTTAAAACATAAACTAAGGCATCTACATAAATAACATGCCTAGTTCAGAGAACCATATTAGCATAATTATAGTAGTTACACTTTACTCTATTAGTTACTATATTAGTTATATTACTATAGTAGTTACAGTTAGTTGTAATTTAGAAACCTTTTTCTTCTTAAATTTTATTTTTAAAATGTAATATTAATGCACAGTCTTTGCCGTGTGATAGCTAGATCACCACTGTATGTTGCTTATGTATAACTGTGAAACATAACATGTTTAAAACACTTCAACTGAAAAAAATTAAGTGCAAATCAGTTTTATAACTACTATCACTGTTTAAAAGTGTTATGTAAGAAGCAATAAGATGTGAATACTATTTATTATTATGTTCATAAATGTGCTTACATTTTAAGTTGAAAAATACAAAAATCTCAGTGTTCTAAACACAGTCTTTTGGTACTACATCTTAAATGCCTAGAAATGTTGAAGAAATTATAATGAACATTCTTTAAAATGCATAGCAGAATCTGCAAGGGGAATCCCCACAGTCTAGAATTAAAAGCCAAAAATTATAGTAAGTGCAACAAGCTGAGAGTGCACCTGCCATGGGTGGGGTTTTGGGAAGAGGGAAGGGAGTAAAAGATGGTATTCAGTCTTAATAAAACAGAGATTTGGGTTGTGATGCCTTCATGGAAAAAGAAGATGAAATCTTAGGCCTGTATGTTAAAACAGTTTAGAATTGAGCGCCCTTATATAAATTAGGAAACTCTAATGGCTAGTCTTTCAGTAAATGGATGGACTTGAAAAGATATGCCTTATGACACAGATAGCAAAGAAACTTACCAAAGAAAGCCTGGGCTCTAGACTGAGAAATGTTTTTCCTGAGAATTCTAAATCCTAGACACATACACTGTGTAAACACTAGCTAACAAAAAGAACTTAAATGACTATATTATTATCAGGTCAAAATACGTTTAAGGCAAAAAGCATTGTTAGAAACAAAGAACTTTACTGATAAAATAAACAACTCATCAAGAAAACAGTAACAATTCTGAATCTGCTCTATCTAACAATATAGCCAAAAATATACAAAGTAAAAATCTGCAAGATTATAAGGTGAAAATGACATATCTATAGTCAAAGAGGAACATTTTCACTACAGCAACTGATAGGTAAACCAGACTAAAGATTAGTAAGGATATTAGAGATCTGAACAACTGGATAAACAAAATCAAGGGACTGAATGAAGATAAAATCCTACACTTAATGATTAAGGAACATTGAAGAAACATTTATAAAAACTGATCACATGCTAAGCCACAAAAGAAGCTTCACATATTTCAAAGAATTGACATTATTAAGACCATAACGCAAAGTCAGAATCTACATATAAAAAGATCCCCCTATCATATGTTTGGAAACAGAAAAACTCATTTTCAAATAATTCTTGGATCAAAGAAAAAAATCAATTACTATTATAGCTGAATGACAATGAAAATATTGGGTTGCCAATATCAAAATTTTGTGACTCAGCTAAAACAGTTGTAAAAGAGAAATCTACAGTTTCAAATACATATATTTGGAAGGAAGAAAGATACTTAATGAGTTAAGTGTCCAACTCAGGAAGGTAGTAGGAGAACAGATTCAACTCCATGAAAGAAGAAATAAAGACACTAGCCTAAGTTAATGAAACACAGACTATCTCGTGATATTAAAATTTCTGTGGAGAAGGCAGAGTGCCTATCCCTTTAAGTACTAAATGAAAAGATAAAATATTTTTATGATCCCAATTTAACTGATGAGTGGCTTACATAATATTGATAATTAACCCTCAAAACAACTCAATGGGGAAAATAGTATTACTGCAACCACTTGAAAAATGATGAAACTAAGGCAAAGGGAGGTTTAAGAACTGGCTCAAGATCCCACAAGTGGTAAATGGAAGCCAGAATTTGAACACAATTGTGCTGATCCAAAGGCCTATGGTCTATTCCTCAGCATCAATGCCTCTGTTCTTTTGTAAAAATTTATTAATTCTGGGATAATTGTAGATTCACATGCAGTTGTAAGAAATAAAGAGATCCCATATATTTTTCACTCAATTTTCCCCAATGATAACATTTTGTATAACAACAGTATATTTCAGGAAATTGACATTAATACAGTCTACTGACCTTTTCCAGATTTCATTTTTATGTGCACTCATGCATATTAAGTATATTTAGTTCTATGTAATTTTATCACATGTATAGATTTGTGTGAACACCAGCAGTCAACACACAAACAACTCTACCACAAACATTCTTCATGGTACCTTGTGATAGCCATAGCTGCCTTCTCCCTTTACTTCAATTCCTGGCAACTACAACTCTGTCTTCATCTCCACAACTTTGTCATTTCAAGAATGCTATATAAACGAAATCGTGTAGTACGTAACCATTTGAAATTGGTTCTTTTCACTCTGCATAATTCCCTTAAGATCCATCCAAGTTGTTGCACGGTATCAATAATTTGTTCCTTTCTTATTGATGAGTAGTATTCCATGGTATAGATGTGGTACAGTAGGCAGATAGCCAGACATGAGGAGGAAAAGGGAGGCCCTGAGAAAAGGAGTCTGGAAAATCTCACACCCCAGAGATCACCCTAAACAGGTATGCTAGATATGAACAGACAGGAAGGGAAATGCCTAGGTAGAAAGGAATTCCCCTTAAGACTGTAGTGATTGCTCACTCTGCCAGTTAACCTGCCAGAATGTAGCTAGATGCATGCTAAAGGGAAGAGGGCAAAGGAGAAAATTCCTAAGAGATACGCAGAAGCAATTCGTGTCCAACATCGGGTTCACTTGTGCACACCAATAGTAAGGGAGTGTCCCACAACCTTGGGGCGGGAACTAGGTGAGGGAAAAGGCAGGGACTTAAGGCAGATGCAAAAGACTAAACAGAGTAAAAAGGTGGAGACTAAGAAAGAGGCAGGAACTTCAAGAAAAAATCTGTAATCATAAAAACCCAACACAGAACTCTCGGGGTACTGCTGGCTCACTCTCTTTCAGCAGCTCACCCTGCCTCATCTTTTCAGAGTGTACTGTCTCTCTAGATAAACTCCCTGCTCTGTATTTTCCTTCAATGAATTCTCTTTTTCTGGCTAAATCAGTAGCTTGGCAGAATTCTTTCTCCAAATAATACTAAGAACCAAACAGTAATAGATGTACCAATCTGTTTACCCATTTACCCACTGAGGGGCATCGGGTTTCTAGGAGATTGAAAGAACCAAAATGTTTTTCCTACTCTCTCAACACAGAAGACTTCTGTGACCAAATGTGGGTGAGGAGTTTCTCCCGACAACTAACTTTCTGATGCTAGCTGGGTGTCCCACAGTTCAACTCTGATACTATCCACCTGGATGTAGAGTCAGAGCCCACAGGTTTAGGTCTCAGTCCCACAAGACTGCTTCCCACTTCAGATGCCAATCCAAGTTCTGGCTGTTATAAATTGGGGATTCCCACAATCCTCTCCTCGGGTTCAATCATCTGCGAAAGCAGTTTACACAATCCATAAATGCGTTTTACTTATCTTTACTGGTTTATTATAAAATATATTACAAAGGATATAGCTGAACAGTTAGAAGATAAGCATAAGGTAAGGTATGAGCCATAAGGGGTGGGGGTGGTACAGAGTTGCCATGCCCTCTTGGGGTACAACAACCTCCATGAGTTCAGCAACCCAGAACCTCTCTGAACCTTGTTTTTAGGCGTTTTATGGAGGCTTCATCATGTAAGCATGATTGATTTAAATCAGTGGTCACTGGTGATCAACTCAACTTTCGGACCCTCTCCTCTCCCTGAGGGTTATAGGGAAGAAGGGCTGAAAGTTTCTACCCTCCAATCACATGATTGTGACATGATGGCAACCAGCTTCCATCCTGAGGCCTTCCAGGAGACCCCAGCTACCAGTCACCTCATTAGCATACAAAAGACACTTAACATTTCTGAGATTGCAAGGGTTTTAGTAGCTTTGTGTCAAAAATGAGACCAAACAGTATATACTTCTTATCAGAAATCACAATATTGCAGGGTTGTTTCCAGTTTTAAGCTATTACAAATAAAGCTGCTCTGAACATCTGTGTATGTGTTTTTTGTGAACATAAGTTTTTATATCTCTCGGATAAATGCCCAAGAGTGTAATTGCTGGGTCATATGTTAAGCTCATATTTAGTTTTATAATAAACTGCCATATTCCTTCCCAGAGTGGTTGTACCATTTTATATTCTCACTAGCAATGTGATCCAGTTTCTCTGCAACCTTGCTAGCATTTGGTATTATCACTATGTTTCATTATAGCCATTTTAATAGGGTATAATGATACCTCAGTGTGGCTTTAATTTGCATTTCCTTAAATGCTGATAATGTTGAACACTTTTTCATTTGTTTATGTGTTATCTGGATATCCTCTACAGTCTGTCACATTTTTGCTCATTTTTTATTAAAAACTTTAATAAATGTTGTTGACTTTATGTTTTAAATGGAGACATTTCATTAAAACCAAAGTATAATTGGATGAAAAATAATAAAGTTTGAGTTTGCAAAGAATCCTGTGCATTTCTGGACAGTTTTACAGTTGAATATTTTATACCGATAATAAAAGGATCTACTTTGGTGATGATGTTTGTCAACTTCTATTCTGACAGGCGTTCATGAATTAAATCACACTGAATAAAACAGACAGACTGACTGTTCCAACATGTTCTAGTGTCAGAGACTCCCACAACTACCACCTTTTGAAGCTGGAAACAAAACCTTGATTCCTAAGTTTTAAGAAGTGTTATGCGTTTATCTATTGAAATGTAAGTCATCTCCTCTTTGGGGGTCCCGCCATCGTATTCTACTTCAATACTATACTTGCAGTAGGACCTCCTCATGAAACTGTGAATTACTCATGAAAGTATTATCTTTCAACTGATGTCCACAGCAGTGCCTGGCACACAGAAACAGCCCACTGTTTCTTGAACAAATGCTAACACACCACAGGCTCGTCGTCTCTGAGGGGCTATAACCTCTCACTGTTTTTTAGGTAAAAGAGCATTTTAGAACCATAAGTTAGGAGTAAAAGCTGGAAGACTAGAGAATATCCTGAGGAAGCAGAAGATCTCTTTAACATTTTTCTGTCCCACGTTCCTTCACTAAATTTTCCTAGAGGTTACGATATTATTTCACAAGGGGCTTCATATAGGCTAAACTAATAATAAAAATAATAAATTTAGTAAGCATTCAGCATGTGCCAGGCACTCCAACATAAACATTTTTATTGCTGCTACTTCCTATTTAAATGTTAAAGAGAACCTAAGAAATGAGTAGTCTGGTCACATCAGCAAACATGTTCTACAATCAAGGTAAAAACTTGCTAATAAAAGCTCTTGAAGCAGCCAGCATTCTCTTCTAGACCTTATCAACAAAGTAGGGAAAATGAGAAAGAATACTTGTAAACTGATAAGGAATTGTATGCGGTCCTTAGATATTAGTGATTCACAAATAGGAAATAATATTTTGAATAGTGACAAATAGCAAAGAACTTGCAACTGCCAGAAGGAGAATTTTAGAGGCTGAGAAAGCAAGTCTTCCCACCCTTAACCTACAAGACTACTCCGATCTCTGACTCAATTTTCCAGAAAGCCCATCACATTATCTTGTTCAGGGGGCTGGGCAGCTATGCATCCTTCACATCATGTTGCTGACAAGCGAATGATAAAAAATGACCATAAAGCAAACTGCACTTCCACTGCAGGGGTTAATACCCGCTGAGTTCTGTGTATCAAACTAGTGACGCCCACACTAGCATTTATAGCTGTATTTGAAGCATAGCTCAATAACTGATGTTTACAATGACAGCTATCATTTCTCAGTAATAGGTAAAGTTATACTGAGAATAACAGTTTTCAAAGGCAGGGAGGAGAGCACCTTTTGGAACATTTTCCATACAAAGGAAATTTTAAAAATATGACTTGGATATAGCGATATAGAAAACATGTATTTAGAATGGCTAATTCCCAGATGACCCTGGATAAGAAAGGTTTTAATGTATGTGTGATAAACACACACCTAACACCTGCATGTGTGGGTACACATGTGCAGTAGATGGAATGATGCCCTCCTGCCCCAAAGATGTCCACATCCTAATTCCTGGAACCTGTGAATGCTACCTCACATGATAAAACAGCCTTGTGATCAGGTGGAGTATCTTGAGATGGGGATGATTATCCTGGATTATTTAGGTGGGCCCAATATAATTACAAGAGTATTTTAAGAGAGGCACGAGGATCAGGGTCAGCAGTAGGGGACGTGATGAGTGATGTGAGGAAGGAGCCATGAGCCAAGGAATGTAGTTGGCCTCTAGAAGCTGAAAAAGGCAAGGAAATGGGATTTTCCCCTAAAGCCTGGAGAATGAACTCAGCCATGCTAATACCTTGATTTGAGTCTTCTGACCCACGGACTTATAAGATAATAAATTCATACTGTTTCAAGCCACTAAGTTTGTAACAGCAGCAACAGGAATGTGTGTGTGTATGTGTGTGTGTGTGTGTGTATCTGTATCTCCCAGCTGTCTCATTACTTTCTCTTAAAAGGTAGTTAAAAATGAAGCTGTGCATTTCTGTACTTCACAGAATCATCTCTCCTTAAAAACAATTCTAGAAAGAGTTAACATTCTTTATGTTGACTAAAGCATAAAAGAATGCAGTAACATTCTTGGATAAGTAACTCTGCTACTCTGCGCCTCTATTTCCTAACAAAACAAGATGCTTAGCTTATTTTTAAGGTTTATTCTAGTTCCATGATCCACGAGTTGTACTGTGGAAAGAATATATGGGTTTGGTAGTTAGTTGGACTTGGGCAGGAATTCTCATTTTGGATGAATCACTTAATATCTTTGAGATTCAGTTTCTTTATCCGTAAAATGGGGAAAATAACAGTGATACTCACAGTAGCTGTGAAGACTGAAGTCCACAAATGGTTCTAATAGCCTGCCTGGCACACAGCAAGAATCCAATGAGTATTAGTTCTTCTTCCCCTCTCTTACATACCCTAGTTACTAGTTATAAGACTAACTGAGAATGCATTACTTTAAGGTATAGGCAAGACTCCATATATAAATAAAAAGTGATTTTGTAAGAGGAGTGACATCATGAAAGGCATAAATATAAAAAAAAATTTTTAACGTAGTATTTCTGACAAACTGATTCTTTTTTTTTTTTTTTCTTTTTTTTTTTTTTTTGAGACGGAGTCTCGCTCTGTGGCCCGTGCTGGAGTGCAGTGGCCGGATCTCAGCTCACTGCAAGCTCCGCCTCCCAGGTTTACACCATTCTCCTGCCTCAGCCTCTGGAGTAGCTGGGACTACAGGCGCCCGCCACCTCGCCCGGGTAGTTTTTTTGTATTTTTTAGTAGAGACGGGGTTTCACCGTGTTAGCCAGGATGGTCTCGATCTCCTGACCTTGTGATCCGCCCGTCTCGGCCTCCCAAAGTGCTGGGATTACAGGCTTGAGCCACCGCGCCCGGCCTGACAAACTGATTCTAAACACAATTTAGAAAGACGTTTAAAACTAAACACTTCCAAGATGAAAAATTAATTCTGATAACATTCAAAATGATAATTTAAAATAATTTTTCAATGATAATGTTTTTCATCAATTTTTCCAAAAATTTTGATAAGCAGATAAATGGTGCCTTGCTTTTACTGAGGAAATATGCAATCAGTGAGAAAATTCTTTTTAAAAATACTTTTCCATGGAGAACTCTACTCCCTGCAAATATCTGAAGGCCCATGTGATGAATCAGTAAATCATGTAACAAAGCTCCAAAATAGTATGGTTGACATTATTAGGCTCACTATGAAACTACAGTTTATTTAAACAGGTTGTTAGTATACATTAAAAAAAAAAAAATCCCCTCTTTGAGATTTCAAGTGCTCTTTTCTTAAAACCAATTTAAGAGCACTGCACCGATAACTAACATACACCCTAAAATTAATTTTTTATTAGTGACACAATAGAAAGTGGAAAAACTCATTATAAGTGAGGGAATAAATCCTGAAAAATATGTATACCTAAGAAATACACATTAGCAAAACAAAACACCACCTCCCCCCAGCCCCCGACTCCACAGGAATATTGTCTGGCCCTTGAATAACTGGCAGTGAAGAAACTGAAATTAAACATCATCTGAAAACCATAATGCATAAAGATGACACCTATCCAGCTGTGAATACTAACTACATGCTACAGCATGCTATATGATAGGACTATCTTTTAGCTTTCAAGTACAATTCAAATGATTAAAAACAAAAGACCTTTATCTGATAGACATTTAAATTGAAAAAAGTCTTTCTCAGTTTCCTTTTATGTATAAATGTAGAAAAACATGCAACTAGAAAATTTTCCCCATCATGAGTAGCAAATCTCTTAGAAGACTGGGAGCATCTTATTCAATTCTCAGTGCTCTTTCCTACAATACAGCAAATTACTCTCAACTCCTACAAGGCAGGATGCTTGGCATGACTTGATGAGGGACCAACAGATTCCTTCTTTTGCAATTTATAAAAATTCAGTTTATATAGAATGTTTCTGGAACATACCTACAATGAATAATGTTCATTGGTTCTTTTCCAATTTTTTTTTTTAATTAGTGACTTCTTTCATTATATTTCAGATTTTTTTATCTTTACACAATTATTTTGTTTCTTGACTTGTTCTGTTTTTTTTTTTGTTTTTTGTTTTTTTAAGTTTCAGAGATGGTATTCCAGTGGATTCTCCTTAATGGTAGATTGTATCATGGTATAGATAGTAATCTTTGAGTGTGAGTTCATCCTCAGTGGGCATTTTTTTTCTTTCTATAGAAGTCTCATGTGCTTTGGATTGTGGAATGTTTTGCGTTTGCATCTTCATGGGCCTCAGGTTACACTAGTTTGAGACTAGACTGTACCATATATGCCAAAACATAAGGCAATAAAATCACCCCTTAGGAAAAGAAGAGCTGATTTAGATTCAAATCGTCATAGAAGTTTCCTATAGATGACATCTCAATTACTTTCTTTTGAACGAGATACTATCTGATAAAGACACAGTTGCCCGAAACCAGCTCAATCAATGAGCTTGTTTGGCATGCATATAGAGGTTTCCTTCCTCAATGGATTAAAAAAAAAGTGGAGGGGTTCAGAAATTAAACAAAGCTCTAAGAGTACAAACTCACTATTTGAAGGCTTAGACTTTAACAAGTCTTTAAAAAAAAAATCACTTAAAAAAGCAAAACAGAAATTTACAACAAGGAATTTTAAAAATAAGCTGGTTATGGCCGGGCGCGGTAGCTCACGCTTGTAATCCCAGCACTTTGGAAGGCCGAGGCGGGCGGATCACGAGGTCAGGAAATCGAGACCATCTCGGCTAATATGAAACTCCGTCTCTACTAAAAATGCAAAACACTAGCCAGGCGTGGTAGTGGGCGCCTGTAGTCCCAGCTACTCCAGAGGCTGAGGCAGGAGAATGGCGTGAACCTGGGAGGTAAAGCTTGCAGTGAGCCGAGTTCAGCCACTGCACTCCAGCCTGGGCGACAGAGCGGTACTCCGTCTCCAAAAAAAAAAAAAAATAGCTGGTTATAAGTTTTCTACAAATGAGTTTCTGTGCCTTAGGACAAGTTATCCAATAACATAATTACATATGGATTTAAAAACAGCTATTCCACCAAGCAACTGTGGTGGAAATAAAGATAATCTGGTATCTAAACTTAAACAGGTACACAAATAATCATTTAAATACTCCCAATGCTTTAATTCATTAAGCACATACACAACAGGTGCTCAATCAATGCTGGGGGTTGCAGGGTACAGGGGGATCCATAAAACCAGAACCCAAAGCTTTCTTGGTTTAATCTTCCTTCTAGAGTGGGGGGGGGGGGGTCCAATCTTTTGGCTTCCCTGGGCCACACTGGAAGAAGAAGAATCGTCTTGAGCTACATATAAAATACACTAATGACAGCTCACAAACTAAAACAAAACAAAACAAAAACAAAAACCTCATGTTTTAAGGAGGTTTATGAATTTGTGTTGGCCTCATTCAAAGCCATCCTGGGCCTGGATTGGATGAGCTTGTCCTACAGGCATCAGTCTCCCCCAAATCAGGTACTAGAACAATTGCTCCTGAATAACAAACTTAACCATTATGTGGGGCTACGTTGGTCCAACAGCTCTTATATATCAATTAGTACTGTCCACAGAAGATAATTTAACAGCTGTCCAAAGGACCAACATCTCTTAGACAAGATGATTCATTTCTGGCTTTAGAACTGCAAAACTGTGTCATACATAATAACAATTAATTAGGAAGCACAACAGCTGAGATACCTAATGGATTCCATGTAAAGCATATAATAAATGACCGACCATATAACACTTGCTGTTTAACTAAAGACAGTGACAAACATAAACAGAAGGAAAATGCCTTTTTTCCTTTATTTACATTTTTTATAGGTCTCACACTCCCCAAGGCAATTCTGTGAGATGTAGCATATTTATAAATTTGATAAATGTAAAATGAAAATAATGTACAGGATTACTTCACCCTTCAGGAAAGAAATAATACATTTTATGTTTACAGATATATGAAGTGTCAGTTATTTATTTTAAGAGATCAATAATCCAATTCACATACAACACAATACAAAGTATTAACTAGCTAGAAATGATGATTTAGTTTTTCATACAGCCTACAAAAGTGTAGAAGTAAACTATATTTAAACATGATATAAAATAACACGTGGGCTGGGCTTGGTGGCTAACACCTGTAATCCCAACACTTTGGGAGGCTGAGGAGTGGGGATCACTTGAGGCCAGAAATGTGAGACCAGCCTGGGCAACAAAGCAAGATCCTGTCCCTACAAAGAAATAAAAAACTATCCAGGCATGATTGTGTGTGCCTGTATTACTAGCTACTTAGGAGGCTGAGGTAGGAGGGCAGCTTGTGCCCAGGAATGTGAGGCTGTAGTGAGCTATGATTACACTATATACTCTAGCCTGAATGACAGACACTCTGTGTCTCTAAAACTAATAAAAATATAGTAAAACAATGACTGATTCTGTTAATGATACAGTAAATTTATAGCTATTATAGAGTTGGCCACATGCCCAACTTTTGGTTGAACGCTATGCGTATTACACACAAAAGAGACATTCTTTGAAAGTAGCAGAGTATTCACAGATACTATAAAAATTTCCAAACTTCATATGCATACTTGAGGGTAATATTTTTTCCCTATGTTTTTACCATAAAGTTAAAAATACCACATGTATAAACAGTAAGTTGTAACCAAAAATGATACTAATAATTAAAATAGCTACCAATAATGCCATGTTTATGTGCCACGCACTATCCTAAGTGACTTGCATTTATTACATAATTTAATCTTCACACTCATCCTGTAAGGTAGATACTATCATTATTAAGAAACAGACACAGGTTGAGAGGAATTCAAATCCTCACAGTAGAGTCAATTCCAATACTAAGCAAAAAGTTTATAAGGAAAATACAAAACAATCAAAGACAAATGAAAACCCTACACCCCCAAAGTTTTTTTTTAATTAAAGAAAATGACAGAAAAAATAATAAAGAAAATTATGTAAATTCCAGATCTCAACAGTTTGACTTTAGACAGCAAAGCTAATGACACGGATTCAACAGGTTTCTCAGCTCGAATTCTGACAAAATGATCACGCATGTAAAGTGACTAGCAAAGAGAAGAAACGTTAATGACATTCATGGCTGGGTGTGGTGGTTCAGGCTCAGCCTGGGAATTAAGAGACCTGCATGGGCAACATGGTAAAACTTCATCTCCACAAAATAGTTAAAAAATAAATTAGATGGGCATGGTGGCATGTGTCTGTAGCCCTAGCTAGTCAGAAGGTTGAGGAGGGATTACTTGAGCCCAGGAGGTTGAGGCTACAGTGAGTCATGATTGGGCTACTGTACTCCAGTATGGGCAACAGAGTAAGACCCTGTCTCAAAAAAAAAAAAAAAAAACCTCACAAATATATATTCACTATTATTATTGTGAGATTACTAAAGGCAAAAAACCCCAAGTCAGTTAAAAAAGTAAACAAATGTTTTAACATGACTTGAAAACTCTCACTTAACATGCATAATCTTTGAATAACTTAAATCTCAGCATAAAGAATATTCTAGTGAATATTCTTTAAACATCTGTGCAGAACAGATGTAGTGAACTAACCTGATACTCATAATATTGTACACTGAAAGTAACAGCTAACCAGGAAGCATATTTGAAAAATAAAAAAGGGTACTTTTATTAAATATTTGAATGTTTTAGTTTGTTTTATAACAGGCATGACTAATACTACGTGATGATTTGAATTAGATTCTAAAATAGAAATAATGGCAATGTATAAGCATTTGTTATAAAGGAATAAAATAGAAAAAAAAAAAAGTGCATTTAATTTTCCAAGCTAGTTATTTCTATTTGAGAATGTGCTAATTCTTGCTTGATATATGACCCCCTTGCAACCAACCTGACATACAAATATCGGTTTACTTAAAAAAGGTTAGAAAAAAAGATTGGAGTCTTAGGGAAAGAGTGAAGGAGTGGATGTTGAATGACAAACTGAGGAGCTGGTCTCTTATCCTGTAGTTTTTGATTAGGAGAATGCCATGATGAAAGGGGTGTTTTAGGGATTTGAAACAGGATTGTTGCATGACGTTCGTTTTTAAACTAGCCTCTTGTGGAACAAATGCTTTGTGGTAGCTGACACTAACTTATTCCCAAATTCACAAAATGGTTTTTATATGATTAATACCATTTTCTTTGAATATTGTCTTAACAGCTGACCAAACCAAGAAAGAAATGAATATGTGTGAAACAGAAATAAGGGAGGGGGAGATGGAGAAAACATGGGCAACACAATCCTGAATCTGAAGCAGGGACAGGTGAAAAAAGGGACAAGGCACTGCAGGCACCATCACTTAGGATAGTGTGTGGCACATAAACATGGCATTATTGGTAGCTATTTTAATTATTACTATCATTTTTGGATACAACTTACTGTTTATACATGTGGTATTTTTAACTTTATGGTAAAAACATAGGGAAAAAATATTACCCTCAAGTATGCATATGAAGTTTGGAAATTTTTATAGTATCTGTGAATACTCTGCTACTTTCAAAGCCGGTTCCCATCAAGCCTGCACCACTTCCTGGAACCCACTGTGGAGAAGATCAGAGAGGGGAAAGGAGGGCAGCAAATACATGAGAAGAGCCAAAGGTAAGCCTTCTGACTCTTCAGGTCAAGGCATCCTTATAAGGACGGATCTAAGTTTCCTTCCTCACTGTAAAGGTAAACTAGCTCACAGCTCATTTCAAGAACTCCAGAGTCCTCTTTTTGCCTTCGTGGCAAGCATTCAAGAATTACTTTTTAGTCTTACTGAAGGAATATGTAGTATTATGAGGAATATCTTATATTTAATTTTTATCTAATGGTAACTACATGGGTTTGCTTTCCACTTAAATTTCCATGCCTACTTTTCTTTTATCCCAGGCAATCTCTCTCCTCTTCTGTTCTTCTCTATTCCCCACCTGTCCATATCTAATCTCTGCTACCACTCTATGATTTCTGACATGATTTCTTCAGTCTCTATTTCCACCTTCTAGGTTATCTTGCTTCATTCACATTCCAAGGCTTCCAAAGCCTGTTCTTTTGGGTTTATCTTTTCCCATCCAATATTCTCTGTAAGACTACTGCCCTAAAAAAAAAAATGGGTTAATTTTCCTTAAAGCTGATAGAAATGTGTCTGATAGAAAGAAGGAAAAAGAAAAAAGGACGAGTGGGGAGTAGGGGGAATAAGAATGATTCAGAATTGTGTGGAAAAAAAAAAATTCCCATTTTCTAATGTTCTATTCCTGTTTCTTCAATCTCCTGTCCCTAAAAGAGATCTGAAGTACTATCTTAAATAAACACTCTAGGCTGCTGTTTTCCTTTTCCTATAATTTGCAACATTTATCTTTGAAATTTTCTATCTAGTAGAAAATTGTCTGCTGTGGCATAACAATACCACCTTTTAAAAGCAAACAATTGCACCACATGTGGCTTTTTAAATAAATAGTGCCAACTTCATTTTACAAAACTGATAGTTGTATGTACAGCTAAATAAAGATTTCAGAAATAAATTTTTTGTAGACAGGCTAGCAAAAATGTTTATTTACAAAGGGAACAAATTTATATAAGGACGGGGATTATCTCTGATACTGATTTTTATCCCCTCTAGGAAAGAGTAGAATATTGACATGTATTTGTTCAATAAACAAATTAACTGGAAAAACAGAGAATATTTACATTGGAAAGGAGGCCACACATACCATAATTACAAATGATGACTGAGAGCTTCTGGTGTTTCGACAGTTTTACAGGGCCTTTCTTTTTGGGAGTCTGAGGCAGGAGGCGTCAATGGACTGTGAAAAGCTTATAAAGGGAAATGTGCTTTGTCATTCAAATTTTGACTTAGGGAAATTTAAAAACTCTTGTGATTAGTATTTTAGTCGATAGAGATTATAAATCTTAAACATTAATTTCAGAGTTGAGATTTTAAATATTTCATTAATTCTTCATATTAGAAAATAAAACTCATAGAAACTCCAGAAGCATGGTACATATCACTACATTGTGTCTACTTCAAATAAACAGTTCAAAGAATTTAAAAAGCTGGGATGTCTGGGTAGAAAAGACTAACTATGCTTTTTTCCTTTAAAAGAAGATTCATGGACTTTTGTTCTGACAATATTAGAAGAACGTATTTTCTTCAAAAGCCTGTATTGCTCAGTGTTTCATTTATTTCCTCCTTTTTTAGTCAAAATTGTCTAGTGGTATTAAAGGACAGAAATCATCAGTTTTGTTTGAAGTAAAAACGAATACATCATCACAGTAAAGTGGTCGCGTTCACCACGAAACTGATGTGTTCTAAGGTGTTTAAGGACACATATCTAGAGGTCCCACAACTGTAAGAGACGGATGGCTTTAGTTAGATGTTGTACATCTCTAAATTAATAAGACTCATTTCTCAGGTATGTACTTAAAACCTGTACCATTACTTCACTATAGTCACATAGTAGAATACTTTTGGCCTGGTTGGAAGTAACATCCTTTATTGGCCATGAAAATAAATCTATTAAAAAGGTTAAGAATAGAAGATACAAGAATAAATCTTTTTATCCAAATTTCTAATTATTACACTTTCACTATTAAAAATATTTAAGAATTATGCCTTTACTTTGATATTATACTGCAGGAATAGTATTTTCTAAACACTGTTGACTGATGTAACATACATCCACTTACTTTATTATTTTTTTTTTTTTATTTTTTTTGAGACAGAGTCTCACTCTGTCGCCCAGGCTGGAGTGCACTGGCCGGATCTCAGCTCACTGCAAGCTCCGCCTCCTGGGTTCATGCCATTCTCCTGCCTCAGCCTCCTGAGTAGCTGGGACTACAGGCGCCCGCCACCTCGCTCGGCTAGTTTTTTGTATTTTTTTAGTAGAGACGGGGTTTCACCATGTTCGCCAGGATGGTCTCGATCTCCTGACCTCGTGATCCGCCTGTCTCGGCCTCCCAAAGTGCTGGGATTACAGGCTTGAGCCACCGCGCCCGGCCGCATCCGCTTACTTTATAGTGAGCCTAGTGGAGGAACAAGAGTTTTTTGTTATAGGTAGTGCTGGTATAAAAGTCTGTTGCCATATTGTTATTAAGCTTTTCTTCTCTAATACCAAGAGTCTGTTGCCATAGTGTTATTAAGCTTTTCTTCTCTAATACCAACTGAGTAAGGTAAAAACATTATCTCTTTCAACAATCTGTTTTGCAGATTTGGTTCACAGTTATAACGCAATTTCACTGAAGTAATCTCACAAACTCAAGTTTTATGCACTGCTCTAAGAAGGTGCTTTGAGTATTTTTATAACAAACAGTGCTATTGCTCTGATACATATTCTTTCTCTCCCTAATATTTTTGCTTGTATTTGATGCTTCACACAATCTTTTGAGGAAAAAAAGTTGTTCTTAAACTTTGTATCTAGAAATACAGTAATAGAACAGTGAAACTGGTATCTAAGATAGAATTGTTTCTGAATTTCCACTTGCAGGTTAGCTTTCAAAGCATACACATGGACTTCACCATCTTTTTTGTGGTGTAATGATGTAAGAAGTGTTCTCTTAAGAAACATTAATCTGGTTGCTTCTTTTTAATTTTTGTTTTGTTTTTTAGAGACAGGGTCTCCCTCTGTTGCCCAAGCTGGAGTGTAGTGGCATGATTATAGCTCACTGCTATCTCTAACTCCTGGGCTCAAGCAACTCTTCTGCCTCAGCCACCTGAGTAGCTGAGACTACAAGTGTGAGCTACCATGCCCGGCTAGTTTGTTTTGTTTTTTTTTGTAGAGATACGATCTCACTATGTTGTCCAGGCTTGTCTTGAACTTCTAGCCTCAAGCGATCCTCCCACCTCAGCCTCTCAAAGTGCTGGGATTATAGGCATGAGTCACTGCACTGTGCCCTTTAAATTTTTATACCACTTTTATCTTCTATGTTTTTAATGAATTAGAATGTATTAAAATTTCAAGTGTCTCTCTAATTTTTACCGGGAGTCTATGCTGGTTATACACCCGTACTAATCGAATTGCCAGGAGGAGATGGTATCCATGTCTGAAGAGGAGGGAGGGCTTGTATTTTTCATATTTAAAAACACTGTCATTCTGTAGCTTGATAAACCTATCTTCTCTCTCCTCCCTACTGAAATTCTATCATCCATCATGGCCCAGCTAAATAATACTTCCTTAAGAAAGCCTTCCCTGCCACTGTCTGTTCAACAACAATGCTCCAAATGTTAGGTATTTACATGTGTGTGCAACCTGCAGGAGGACATATCCCCTAGTTCACCTTGCTTTTCATTGTTTTTCAACTTACTAAAAAAATTCAAACCTATAATAAACAGACTCACCAACTGTTAACAGCTTGCCAAATCTGCTTTCTCTCTCTCTACATATATATGTATATTATCTCTCTATATATGTATGTATATACAGACATATGTATGTATGTATATACATATGTATATACAGACACACACACACCCCCCCCGTTTATTTTGTTCCTACAACTATTTGAAAGTAAGCTTCAGAAAACATGAAAGTCAGTTCTTTAGTACAAATCATACAATCATGGATCATGCCAGGTTCAAAGATGATGGAAATGATTAATCAGAAATTCAGCT
Source organism: Colobus angolensis palliatus (assembly GCF_000951035.1). Taxonomy (NCBI): domain Eukaryota; kingdom Metazoa; phylum Chordata; class Mammalia; order Primates; family Cercopithecidae; genus Colobus; species Colobus angolensis. The sequence continues at coordinate 10,561,516 of NW_012114141.1, read as the reverse complement.
ATTTGGTCTTCCAAAGGACAAGATCAAAATCAAACCTAAGAGCAGATTTTGACCTAATAATGAAACTGAAGACAAACTGCAGTTTATTCCTACTCCTTATCTATTGCTTAATCAGTAAGTCTTATTTTTCATTAGTATACTTTTATTACACTCTCAGAGTTCACCAATTCAGTACTGTGCTCTCAATTCGTAATCCCCTTGGCTTTTCGTTTGAATAAAACCCCTCTATTTGACCAGACTCCTAAGAAATTCCTCCTTGTCTCAGTCTGATGAAGTTCTTTAACCATTCTTTGTGCTTTCGCAGACTTGTCTGCTCAGACTCCTTCCATTTGTCACTTTTCATACAGTCAGGCACTGACACTCCATCTCAAAAATAAATAGATAATAATTTAAAAACATTACTTTTTACTGGGTCTACTGGACGCCTTTATGGCAAGCATCTTTGAGAAAAGCAAGGCCCTGCCTTCCAGGTATTAGATATGGGAGAATGAGAATGAAAACACATACGCAATGCACAATATTTCAATACTACAAAACAACAGGGCAAAACAGATTTCAGAGGTGTTAAGGATACACAGGCAAAATGAATATTCATTTACTTCATCAATCATATCTGCCAGGTAATGTAAGACACATAAGGTCTTTGGATCTTAGAGTATAATGTGAAAAAGAAATCAGGTTGATGTGACAGAAACAACTAGTGTGGTACTGTTTATAGAAGGCGGTCAGAAAATGTACCTCTCAGGATCTAACTCTGAAGATCAGTCCTGACAATGAGAAAGTATTGACCACATGAAGAACTGGATCAAACATGTTCCAGTCAAATGCACTGGCAAATTATAAGGTCAAAAAGGAGGCCTAAGAGGGCCTGCATGTGGTGAGGCAGGCAGAGAGATCATGCAGGGCCTTGTAAGACAAAGAAGTTTGGATTTTATTCTAAGTGCAATGGGAAGCCACTGAAGAGTTTTCAGCAGGGCAGTGACAAATCGCTGACAGGTAAAGATGTGAAAGGAAACTTAAGAGACTGTTAAGCCTCTTTCTACAGATGAAAACACTACATCCATAGGTTTCTATATAGATACACTTCACACTCTTTCAATAAGAAAAAGTGTACACTTATTTTCAACAAAAATGGCCAAATTCTGGACACATGAAAAGGTATTATTTTACTTATGAGAGAAAGCAATTATAGATATTCTTTTATTTATATCAGATTGATAAAGGTCAAGTATTTGATGTCAGGTGTGCCTAAGTTGGGAGCATAACTTTCTACAGCTTCTTTGTAGGGCAATCTGGGCAAAATTCATTAAAATTGAACATGCGTACATCATTAGTCCCAGTAATTCCACTTGTAGGAATTTATCCCACGGATATATTTGCACAAGTCCATAAAGATGGTATGTACAAAGATATTCAGTGAAACATTACTTGTGATGGCAAAAGATTAAAAAAACCCTGTATGTCAATCACAGGAAAACTTATGGTATACTTGTTCAATATAATATTACGTGATTCTAACAAAGATCTACACATACAAAGATGGGATAATCTTCAAGATGGTAAATGCAAAAAGCAAATGCAGAATAAAAGATGTCTTTGGGAAGGTCATGGAAATGCTGGGCAATGAAGAGGACTGCATATCTTTGTGCTGTTTGAACTTTTTACTGTGTATATATATATTACCTATTTAAAACTAAAAAGGGCCATGCGCAGTGGCTCACGCCTGTAATCCCAGCACTTTGGGAGGTCGAGGCGGGCAGATCACGAGGCCAGGAGATCGAGACCATCCTGGCTAACACGGTGAAACTTCGTCTCTATTAAAAATACAAAAAATTAGCCGGTGTGGTGGTGGGTGCCTGTAATGGAGAATGGAGTGAACCTGGGAGGCTGAGCTTGCAGTGAGCCGAGATCACACCACTGTACTCTAGCCTGGGTGACAGAGTGAGACTCCGTCTCCAGAAAAAACAATAAATAAATAAAAAGAAAAATAGTTTGGTATTAAAAGCAAATCACTACAAGAAGTAGTGATGTCTAAAAGGGAGAAAAGAAAAAAAGAAATGAAGAAAATAAACTGGAAATAACCTGAAATAAACATACTGCTTTATATGTTTTTCCCTGTTGAACAAAATACTGTAATGTTTTATTCACAGAGATAGAGTTTAAAATGCATTAGTGGCCAAGTATAGAGGAAACATAAATATATAGTATATATAGTATACTGAACATGTACAGATATTTTAAGTTTGTATATATGTATATGTGCATGTATGTCAGGGTCCTGCTCTGCCACTATCTTGGCTCACTGCAACCTCTGCCTCCTGGGTTCAAGCAATTCTTGTGCCTTGCCCTGAGTAGCTGGGATTACAGGCGTGCGCCACAACGCCTGGCTAATTTTTGTCTTTTTAGTAGAGATGGGGTTTCACCATGTTAGGCAGGCTGGTCTTGAACTCCTGACTTCAGGTGATCTGGCCGTCTTGGCCTCCCAAAGTGCTGGGATTACAGGCATGAGTCACCGAGCGCAGTCTATATACAGATATACAACTTGGTAAGTGCCCAAACAATAAACCTTATTTAACCTTAATTCTCCACAAAATAGAGGCAAAAGGAACTACAGAAAAGAACACAAAGAGTGACCTAAAGTATGGCTGGTTGGGTGCGGTGGCTCATGCCTGTAATCCCAGCACTTTGGGAGGCCAAGGCAGGAGGATTGGTTGAGCTCAGAGTTTGAGACCAGCCTGTGACAACATAGTGAGACCTAATAATCTCTTCCAGAAATAAAAAAATTTGCCACACTGTAGTCCTGGCTACTTGGGAGGTGGGAGAATCACTTGAGCCCTGGAGGTTGAGACTGCAGTAAGCTTGAGATCGTGCCACTGCACTCCAGCCTGGGTGACAGGGTGAGACACTCTCAAAACAAA
>NW_012114141.1:10555875-10558548 GCF_000951035.1 Colobus angolensis palliatus | reverse complement strand
AAAAAGGAAACAGGCCGGAAAAAAAGGCTGTAGGCAAAAACTGAATTACTGTGCACTTCGCAAGATCACTTAACAGCTCAGTTAGTTCAGGTGTGAAGAGTAGGGGCTGCAGGACTGGAAATCAGGAAGCCAGGAGTTCTAATCCTGACCCTGGCCTTATTAGCTATGTGGATCCTAATCACATGACTCAGTCTCTCTAAGTTTTAGTTCGATTAAAACTGAAACCAAAGGCTCAAGAGGAACTTGAAAAAAGTCATTTAGTCCATTGCCCTGCAGAAGGCCACTGCAACTACAGGTAATTATTTTGACTTATTTTAGGCCTGATTTAGGCACTTGTGAGAAAATTAATTTATACAATTTATTTACAACAGATGAGGTTTTTTCCTTGTAATAAGAGCATGATATTTTATGAAGTATTATTGGGTAAGCTTTCTAGCAACAATACTCTATATGGAAAATAACGTTCCAATCCCAAAACAGTGAGAACTTAACAAAAAAGAGAAAATATCAGCTTTGTTAGTTTTTTCAGTTATCATTCTTCTCTTCTGGAAAACCCATTCTGGAAATTTATAGGTTCAAAAATTCAGTTTGGGTTGAAAACTGCACATTCCTCTAGGTGAGATCATTTATTCTATCTGGGGTTTTAACATCCACATCTGTGTCTGCTAACTCCCAAATCGGTACCTCTAGCTCATAACACTCATCTGAACTCGAGATCTATTAAGCTGTCGGCTGAACATTTCTGCACTTCCCACTCAGGTTCTCGTAAGTTCCTCACAGGCAACATATCTCTACCTGGTCATTCAGATCAGAAACCAGAGAGTCCTTCCTGATGTTTCAAACTAGTCACCAGTAGATATGGATGTCGGTGCTAACACAGTGGTTCTCAACAGGGTGATCCCCCCCTTCAGGGGATACTCAGCAATATCTGCAGAAATTTTTGTTGTCACATGGGGCATAGGGGAGATTGCTATTGGCGTTTAGTGGGTAGAGATCAGGGATGCTGCTACATAGGGATGCTGCTACATATTCTACAATACAAAGGGTAGCCCTTTACTACAAAGTATTATCTTGCTCAAAATGTCAGCTGGGTCAAAGTTCAAAAAATCCTATTCTATCATATCTTGAATGTAAATTCTATGCAAGATGGGGCATGCCGCTGTTCACTTCTCTATGTTCAGTATCTGGACTACTGCACGGTACATACATGATTACCGAATAATGGAATGAGAAAAGAATTTATGCATTAGTCTCCTTGTTTTTATCTTCACAGCTGAGCCTTAGTTCTTTTCTGGGCTAAGCCACTGTGTCAGTCCCTAATTGTTCTTTCTGTCTCCATGCTTCCAGGGCTGTATCTTACTCATCTTTATATATCAAGGGCCTGGAAAGTAGTAGAGGCTCAATAAATCTGTGCTTTATAAGTGAGCCTTAAAATAGGTATTCAAAAAAGCAACCAGCCTACAAGAATTTTTGGTAGGTCTCTGTTAACTGCTAACATACTGATACCACAAGAAAAATTCACCTGATGGTTTAGAATAGCTATGCTTGTATGAATCAGTATGAATAACTTTTTCTGATCCTAGATCCATTTTATTTTATTTTTTTGAGACAGAGTCTTGCTCTGTCACCCAGGCTGGAGTGCAGTGGCATGATCTCCACTTACTGCAGCCTCCACCTACCGGGTTCAAGAGATTCTCATGCCTCAGCCTCCCAAGTAGCTGGGATTACAGGCGTGTGCCACCAAGCCTGGCTAATTTTTGTATTTTTTATAAAGACAGGGTTTCATTATGTTGGTCAGGCTGGTCTCAAACTCCTGACCTCAAGTGATTCGCCCGCCTTGGCCTCCCAAAGTGCTGGGATTACAGGCGTGAGCCAATACGCCCAGCCCCCTGGATGCATTTTATTTATAATTTTTGTTGCCTGTCTGATTTTGTTTCTCCTTATTTTTGGCAGGAGAAGGCCTGTACCACACCTGTGAAAGGCAGGTGGTCCTATCTTCTCTAATTCATCAATAAGCCATGATCAGGTACTGACTCTTCTCTTGGACAGCTGGAAACTAAGAACATTCATTTCTCCCTGTCTCATTTTCTTTAGACCTCCCTGAACAAATCTATAAGAGGCTGCTATCTTACTGAGAGAGCTCGCTCCAACTCTAATGAAAAAAAAAAATCAAGGAAATTTGATCACTTGCCATAAAGGGACTGATATTTGGCAGGCAGTCTTAGAAATGAACTCAGACCTACCTACTGTATCCCAGCTTGAACAAAGTAACATCACAAGTAACTACCTAAGCAAGTAACATATTTAAATAAAGTGGAGAATATACTTTTTTTTGTTACATGTAGAATATTATTTTCCCATCCCATCTCTCAAGTGGACAATGAAATATAATTTATTTTTAAATTTACAGACAATCAACACAGGGTGTCTGTTCCATGTCTTGATCTGGTTCCATCAAAAGCCCTTTCCTATAGGGTTAGGAAAATGCCAAAATTGAAGCTTCATCTGGCTCAGTACTACAGAAGGTTTTCCTCTTTACAAGAATATTTCTCCCAGTATCACCTTATTGTCCTTGAACTTTCTGTGCTTAAGAGTGTTTCTCAGAGGAGTGTGGGACTCTTAGAGATTACAAGGCCAGGGCGGAGCAAGATGGCCGAATAGGAACAGCTGCAG
>NW_012114141.1:10499882-10551156 GCF_000951035.1 Colobus angolensis palliatus | reverse complement strand
GTGTTTCTCTCAGAGTTCCCAGTGTTCACTGTTTTATGGGACCAGTGAGTGGATCACTCAATACCCTTTGATGTTTGGGATACTGAAGACTGTACCTGGAGGAGTTACCCCCCTTCTCTCTTCAGAAAACTCATGTGAGGGGAGGGTATCACTTGTGTCATCTGAGAATCTTTCCTTAGAAAAGTCACCCCTCTTTGGTAAGTGAGTTGAATCTTTTCTGAGTCCTGAAGGCAAACAAGTTCTTCATTTTCCAAGCTTCTGAATGTCTCACTTCAGTCTCCTCTGTTCACATAACTTCTCCGTAGAAGAAAATCCATCGTGAAGGAATTTAGGCCTGTCTACCCCTCCCAGTTATGCTGACAGTAATATCAACCAACACCAACTTCCATTTGGAGTACAGTCACATTCACGGAGATGGGATCTCCAGAGCATGGAGAAGCACAGTAAAATACTTGTTTGAAACCTCCACCTTTACAGCAGGGCTCTTATAGGGGTGTGTCAGAGTGGCTGATTACACCACCAACTCTTCAAGGCTTGTGCAAACGTACAGGTGGTTAAGTTGATTCAACCTGAAAAATTAAGCTGGCTTGAGCAATAAGCATCTCAAGAAACCATAATAAACTAAAGGTCCTTCTTTAAAATTAGTGAACTGCATTAGATTATAGAAAGCTAGGAACAAAGGTATCTTCCCAAAAGATGGTTAAATTAAACTTCCTGTCAGCCAAAAGGCTGATTTCCTATCAGTCTACAGGCATGTTTAATTTGGCTTACAATAAAGTTGGTATTCTTTGCCCTGAAAACAAAACCCAATCCTACTTCTTAGTAACTGCTAAATTGGTGGTAGTTGTAGGTGGTGGCTGTACACACAGATATAATGTGCATTATTTTAAAAGCACAAAGACAATGACATCATTTTGATCTATTTTTAATCATCACATTCACTTTGGAATTTCACATAACATTTAAGGATAGCATGCCACTATTAAAAGTTTATCAAAAGGAGCATAGATCAAAAAGAAAATCTGACTCATGTGATGTAAGCAACCTATGACAGCCTGTCATGACACCGAGGATACCAGGCCATTATGACACTAGTTAAATGTGAAAATGATCTGTGAAATGTGAAGTAACTTCTTTAAAGCTGGCAAAATCCAGAAATCAATATTTATTATTTAACGTAGACATAACACCTCAGTCTGTGAATTGGAAACATATTGGAGAAAAGCCCCCAGTGCCTTTGGAAAGAGGAATCCTAGCAAAACAGAAAGACAGGCACACAAAATCTCTTCTAACATTCTTTCCTCTTCATATCATCTCTTTCCTCCTCATACCATGTCTTTCCTCTCCCCTCAAAAACACTTGGGTTGGAGAATGATCCGATATAATTAATTTATACCGGACTGTTTAATCCAGGAACAAGTATTCCTTCTTCCAGGGATCTAAGCAGTCTACACGTTCTCTATAATTGGAGATAAAAGGCTCAATTTAGAACTGGGTTTAGATTCCGGTTCTGCGACCTACTTTCTGTGTGGCCTGTGCGCAGCTTAACCTCCATGGAGTTCAGTTTTCGGATCCATGAAGTAGAGGGGATAATAAACATTTACTTATGGTACAATTGCATGCATTTAACTAATTCAACAAATTTTTATTGACTGCCTACTGAATCAGCAGGTATTGTTCTACATGGCTGAGATTAAAGTAACGACATCAAAACAGACAAAGTTTCTGTGCTCACTGAGCTTACATGCTAATTCGGGAAAGGGAAACATAATAAACAAATAAACAAATATAGAACACTAAGAGGGAGACATGCTATAGCAAAATCAAGTACAGTAGTGGTTGTGAAGAAGTTTATAGGGAACCTAGGAGGTTGGAATTTGTCATCCAAGAGCCTCTCTGAAAAGGTGACATTTGAGCAGACACATCAAGTGAGAAATGAAGTGAGTCATGTGAATTTCTGGGTGGCATACAAATGCAGGCAGAAGGAAGAACAAATGGAAAGGCTTGAGTATTTGAGTAAAAATTGATGGTTGGCAACTTTGAAAACTATTCTGTGGACGGGGTGGTTCTATATGGTTTTACAGGCTTTTATTCAGGAGCTGGGAATCACTGAAGGGTTTAAGCAAATAATTTACATAATCTGACACACTATAGAAGGAAGCTTTAGGCTGGGTGTGGTGGCTCATGCCTGTAATCCCAGCACTTTGGAACGCTGAGACGGGTGGATTGCTTGAGCTCAGGAGTTTGAGACCAGCCTGGGCAACATGGCGAAACCCCATCTCTACCAAAAATACAAAAAGTAGCTGGGCATGGTGGCAAATGCATGTGGTCCCAGCCATTTGGGAGGCTGAGGTAGGAAGATTGCTTGAGCCTGATAGGTGGAGGCTGCAGTGAGCTGAGATCACACCACTACATTCCAGTCCCCCCAAAAAAGGAATCCTTCAGCATATGGGATGTACTGTAGGAGGGACAAGGGGTAGAACCAGGAAGACCACATATGAGATTTCCACAGTTATCGGAGGGAGGAGAACAGCTGACGGTGGTTTGGGCCACAGAATTTCTAGGGAAAGGTGGTGAGAAATGTTTAGATTCTAGATTTACTTTCAAGATTGAGCCAGTGGGACTGGGTCTGCCTAGCTGTGTGAAAGGAGTCAAGAATGACTGTAAGGTTTTTAGTTTCAGCACCTAGAAAAATAGAGCTGACATTCATTGACATGGGGAAGACTAGAGAAGCTGGTCTGGCTGATGTGGAACAGGGTAATCAGTAATTGGGCTTTGGATTTGTTAAGTTTGAGATGACTACTTGATGTTCAACTAGAGATGTCAAATAGGCAATTCAAAATGTAAGAAACAAGTTGATCCACAGCCAAGCTTTATATGAATGCATGAACTCAGGTTAAAAACAAGTCAATTCATGTTACTCCATGACAACTGCGTGTTCTCTAACCAAGGCCAGAGTAAATGAGTGGGTAGCTGGGTTTACACACATAAATCACTGCTCTTTCTGAAAATTCTGGGAAACACATTCAACTTTCTTCTTTGAGCAGTGGCAGCAACAATAAAAACAAGTACATAATAATAATCTAGTAAGGGTACAGTTGTGGAACTCATTGTCGAACTTCAGTTACAGATCTATCTCTGGCTTTCAAATGCTGAATATCACTGTTTCTTATTGTAACTGATTAGCTACTTTATTTATGAGTAGCCATGAGAAAAATAAAGATTTCGAAAACTTGAAGACCCTATTTCACTCTTCAAAAGCAGTTAAGGCCTTCCACATTAGCTGACATTAGTAAGCCACCCATAGTTAGACTTTATAAAAAATAACAAACAAACCCATAAACTGATATGCTCTAAGTTGATCTCTAGGATTTTAAAATGTACTTGCTAAAATTTGTAGTGAAATAACAAATTATATTTAAAAAGATTTTGAATATCATTCTTAATTTCACTTACACTTTATTGATGTAATTTTTTGTCTTGTTTTATACAACACCTGAGGCATAAATTTTATCACCAGCAGATACTATCTTCTTGCCATTACCAAAAAAAACAATGTTTCCCAGGAACAAGGACACAGCATGTCTAACCTGTGCATAAGTGGCCTGAAACACTGAAAATAAAAAACAAACATACATGACTCTCTCACCTACCTAATTCCAAATCTATTTAGAATGAACACTTACTTTTTATGTCATGTACAGATCCACAGTGAGACAGAAAAAGCCAAATTAAAAATGTGTTACCCCTATGCATTTCTACTGAAAAGACAAATATCTGACCTGTTACCTAACAGGAGTCCTGAGTGAGGATGTAAGTCATTACAATTTCTAAGACAGACTGGGGTGGTGGCTCACGCCTGTAATCCCAGCACTTTGGGAGGCCAAAGTGGGCAGATTGCTTGAGTCCCGGAGTTCAAGACCAGCCTGGGCAACACGGCAAAACCCTCTCTCTACCAGGAAAAAAAAAAAAAAAAAATTAGCTAGGTGTGGTGGTGTGTGGTTGTAGTCCCAGCCTCTTGGGAGGCTGACGTGAGAGGATCACTTGAGACTAGGTGGAGGTTGCAGTAAGCCGTGATCACGTCACTGCACTCCAGACTGGGCCACAGAGTGAGACCCTATCTCAAAAAAAAAAAAAAAAGAAAAAAAAGAAAAAAAGAAAGAACATCTGAAACAGAAACATTAGACACAGAGTGTCACAATATTTTCAAAGTGTTTTTGGTAGGAAAAAAACCCAATGTAATATATTCCTTTAGTTTCTGAATTGTTCAAGCATCCTTGTTAATTTTGTTTGATGTAAGACTTCTAAGATAAAATGTTTTTTATATTATTCACGAAAAGAAATAATGAAATAGGACAACAGTATACATGAAAACTGTCATACATTTCACAGGTAGTCAAATATATGTAAGTTAATGTAACCATAAGATACCACTTTTCATCTACTGCCAGTAAAAAAGACCTAAAATACTCAAAGCTGAGGGGAGTGTAGGGAAGTTCTACACTGTCATGTTGATGGTCACAATGTAAACTGATACAATTTTTCTGAAGCACAATTTGTCAATCTTTACCAAAAACTCTATAAATATGTGCAAATTCTTTACCTAGAAATTCTATATCAACAAATTTAACCTGAGAAAATAATCATAAAAGTATAAAAAATATGTAATTTTAAGAATGTTCATCACATCACTGATTGTAACAGACGCAATGAGAAGAACCTAAATGTCCAGCCACATGAAAGTGATTAAATTTTGGTATATTTATACAACGGAATACTAGGTAGCCTTTATAACTGTAACACAATTAAATGTTTACTGGAAATACATAATATATGGCACTGGATGAAAATATAACATTAGATAAAAAAGTAATCATGAAGCCATGGGGAGTATAGCCCAATTTTTGTAAAACGGTGTATGTGTGTTTATGTATATATATATGTACAGGCCTGTATGTGTACATATTTATATGTATATGATACAAATGAAGGAAACAAAAGTCTTAAAATAGATATACCTAAATGGCATGAATAATCAGTTTGGGGGAGATTACAGGTAATTTTTTTCCCTTTTGTTTATCTCCAATAGTTTTTTAATTCTATAACAAATATGCAGGCTGCAAAATGAATAACATTAAAATACTTACATATTAAACTTTTAAAATAAAGTACAGATTTTGAGCACTTTGAGGAGTAATTTTATTATTTATTTATTTATTTATTTATTTATTTATTTCTTTATTTATGACAGAGGCTTGCTCTGTCCCCCAGGCTGGAGTGCAATGGCGTGATCTCAGCTCACTGCAGCCTCTGCCTCCTGGACAGTACTTCTCATGTCTCAACCTCCTGAGAAGCTGGAACTACAAGTGTGAGTCACCATGCCCAGATAATTTTTATATTTTTAGTAGAGACGGGATTTTGCCACGTTGGCCAGGCTGGTCTCAAACTCCTCACCTCAAGTGATCCTCCTGTCTCAGCCTCCCAAAGTGCTGGGATTACCAGAGTGAGCAACTGCACCTGGCTGCGGAGTAATTACCTATAAATTTAAAAACTAATTATCTATGAATCTAAAAGCTAATCCCCAACAAAATACAAAGCAACTTCTGGCCAGGGGTGGTGGCTCACGGTTGTAATCCTAGCACTTTGGGAGGCTGAAGTGGGTGGACCACCTGAGGTCGTCAGGAGTTCCAGACCAGCCTGGCCAACATGGCAAAACCCTGTCTCTATTAAAAATACAAAAAATAGGCCGAGTGTAGTGGCAGGCACCGTAATCCCAGCTACTTGGGAGGCTGAGGCAGGAAAATCGCTTGAATCCAGGGGGGCGGAGGTTGCAGTGAGCTGAGATCGTGCCACTTCACTCCAGCCTGGGCAAAAGAGCGAACTATTTCTCAAAAAACAAACAAACAAAAAAACAAAGCAACTTCTACCTTGAAAACAGATATCCGAATTAAAACATTAAAACATATGTCTACACTGAAAAATAAATAGGTGTAAAAAGCTTTTATACACACTAGCAGTTCACTACACTTTTCTTTTTGGCCATAATGTAGTATTCCTAGATGGAGTTCTATTAAACAGGTATTTTCCCAGGGAAATAATAATATAATTGGTGGTTAAGTACTCAATTGAAGACCTGACAACAGATGCAATGGACAATGTCACACAAGAAAAGATACCACGTAAAATGCCTTACCTACTTTGAAATAGTAAAATTGTGCTATAGGTTAAGTAAAAGGCATAAACATATAAGAAATTCAATGTCCTAAAAATTGTACTGAAATATAGCATTTGAAAAGTACTAGTACTCAACCTATTTAAAACTAGAACACTAAGTTTAATAAAGGTTATGTACTCAGGTAGTAATTGTTTTGCTCGCCTTGTTAGAATTTGGCAAATTCTGGAAGAAATTACTAGAAGAGCTCATCTCTGATTTTTAAAAATTGGGCAGTGGAAGATAGCGTGTTCAACCTGATTCAAGCCCTACTGTGAAAAAGTTCCTGCAACAAGAAGGGGCATCTCAAATCATTCCTCTGACCTTGAAAAGCTACATTTGAGCTCTACAGTGTTTAGAAGTCCTCATAAAAGGTTCTATTTATGAGAATTTGGGAAAAATAATCTCATGAACCCAATCATGCTATGGACTAATTTTATGGTATGTATATCCATACAAATAACCATCAGCTAGCCCATCCGATGTTTTTATAAGCCTCTGCTCTTACAAGTAATTTCCCCTGACAACTACTGCTTCCCTGTTCATTCTTCAGAGTACTGGGAAATGCTGCAGGAATCAAAATGCACGGCTTACGTGAAAAAAAAAAAAAAGAGCAAAGGAGAGAAAAATACCAAGTAGCAGAGAAAAAAAACCCAAGACAACTTGAAACATGTACTATTTAAACTAACAGGACACCAGAAAGGCATGGAGATGTTACATCAAAACTATTAATAATAAAAGTATTTGTTTTACGTAATAGCCTTCACTACACCCCAAGTTTTTTCTCCCTCGAGTAACACACCTATCTACAAAATCAGATTTCTAAAACTGATATATTAGGCGGTGATAATTTGCTTTTAAAAACTTTCCACAGATATCTATCAAATGTGCATTTGAATTGTGGTTCTAGGTACCAAAGTTTGATTTTTTTTTTCTCCTTAGAGATTGTCTGGTCCAACTCATTACGTGGAGGGATTCAATTATTTTCTGGTAAGATTCTTGACAGGTAGTAACTCAGTTTTTTCTTGAACACTCCTAGTAAAGGGAAGTGTGGTGTCTCAGAAGTAGAGTCACACACAAGTTGACTGTCCAACCGTGGGTCAGATTTCCCTCAGAAAAAATTGAAATCTACTTCCCTGTAACTGACACCCTCCTGCTTCTATTTTTGTCTCATCCAACCATCCCGGATAAAGTCCAACCCCTACCCACACCATAGTCCCTGAAACATTTGAGGACAGATAAAGCATTCCTTCCATGCCCTATTTTTACCAGTCAACTTCTCCACGGCAAGTGTGTATAATTCAGTGGAAAGTACATAGCCCCTGGAGTCAGACTTCAGTAGATTCCTGGTTGTACATTCTTGGAAAACCTCTCTAAGTCTCATCTATGTTTCCTCCTCTGTGACAGGGGAACATCCTAGTCTTACTGGAGCGTTCTGGAGAAGAAATGACTTGGCAGAGCTGATGCCCAGTAGAGTGCTCGACTCAGTGAAGAACGTCAAGAATGCGATTGACGCTCTCCCGCCCAGCTTATTCGAGCTTTGTTTAACTACACATTTCTGTCATTCAGAAATTGGATAAGCCCACACATTTTCTGAAACTGCTAATCTCAAGGAACAGATCACATCAGATTTACAAGCAGCACAATATCCTGGTCTGAGTTTTCTTCCTCCTTCCTCACTCTGTGCATCCTTTACTGTAAAGGCTGAGAAGAAAGGTCCTTACATCCCTTGTAGTACAACAGATACTCCAGGTAACGTAAGGGCTGGTCTAAAGTAGAAAAGAAAGGTATAAGGGTCCCATCCAGTAAAGGGAGAAGACAAGTATTAGATTTACTATGGCTTTGTCACTGAAAATCTGCCAAATGCAAGCTCTTGGTGGTCACCAGTGCCACCAGCCCTGACAGCTTGAATAAAATGTATTGTGTAATGTAGGAAGAAGTATGGGCTTTGGAGTCAGGCTTTCCAGATTCAAATCCTTATACCACAATTTGCTTGATGCATAATGCTGGACAAGTTACTTAGTTCCTCTGTCCTTGGTTTCCTCATTGAGGATAATTATAGTTACTACTTTTTGCTTTGGTAACACTATCTAAGCATCAATGGAAAGGAAGGAAGAAAGGAAGAGCGGGGCAAAAAAGAAGAGGGAGGAGAATTATAGAAAGTCATCGTGAAGGTCTAGTCTTATTCTTGTTTTCTTATATTGTTTACTCCAACCTACACAATGCAAACAAGTTTTCTATCCCTGTGCATTGTGACATTAAGTCAAGGCCAGATGAGAATTCTTTTTTGGTAGCCAAAACATAGTGTCCTCAGGGTCATTTCCTTTGCCATAGTGGAGAACAAATGCTAATAGAGATGACATGATATTTAAAACCATCTGACTTATAGGCAGTAGAAAGGAATGTGAAGACTTTCTAAAGTATATAATCTTGGCTTTAATAAGTGAGAGTTCTTTCATGTTCTGATTTCACTGCACTCTTGCACATCAGACAGCAACACAAATGACTTTTCATTAATTAATCAGTTTCATTAATGAACTATTATAAATGCTTCTTTACTAAATTTTCTTAACATGATTTTTACGTCTCTGTGGGTCATACTTTCCATACTAGTCCATGTGTACTACACGTGAGCAGCTGAACTCTAGAGGCACCAAAACTCAAACCTCCATAGCTGGTGCTATAAACTTTGCCTTCGCAAAGCTTCCTCCTCCTTTAACCTGATTCTTGAGCTTAGCTTGCTTGGGCTCTGGCTCCAGGCTACGTCTGATTCTCTGGGCTCTGGTACTAACCCTGGCCCAATCTTATGCCCCCATTTTCACCCATAAAACATGGTGTTTTATATTACATTAAAACGTATAACAAAGAAAGGAGATAATGAAGAGAAAAAGGAGGAGAATAAACAATGAAATCAGTAAAAAGTTGGGGTGGAGGAATAACCTACAATTTTTTTACACTGTTTCATTTTATACACTATCAATCCTGGGAAGCTGTCTGTGACAACAGAATAGACATGCATCCCTAGAAATGTATATTTAAGAATAAGTATATGTATCTAGAAATATAATCCATATTGCTAAAAACCAATGAAAATTCATACTGACCTTAGGGGGTTTAAACGGATAGTCTGGTGAAAAGGTAATGTCAAGAAAGAACACCCCTCCTTCATAGACAGATCCTGGGGGTCCCAATATAGTTGACCTCCATTCATAAATGTTGTCTCCTTTGGGTCCAGCACTGAAATAAGACATACAAATGAAATGTGCTTAGAAATTATATAAAGGCTGGAATTTAACAAAATCTATTTATGATAACCGACTGAGCAATTCCATAAAAACACAAAAAGTTAATCAGTTAACTCTCTGTTAAGATTCATATTGTTATTACTTAATAAAAGAACACCAAGATCCTCTTTTGTCATTCACAACCCTAAGCCTATGGAACAAGAGTCCAAGGACCATAGGCCAGAGGTAGGAACACAAATGTTTAATAAAAGCATGAAATTATTTGTGATGTCAGAGACAAAATTTCAAAGTTAGAAGGGCCTCTGGGGAATGACTAGTCTGATCCCTTTGCTAACAACTGAGAACACAAAGGAGGTTCAATGTTCATCATCCAAAGTCTCTGCTCAAATATCATACCCCATCTGAATCTTCCTTTCTTTCTTCCCACCCAAAGGACTTCCTGACCCACACATCATGAGCAATAAGGTCTGTAGATGGTTAAGATGTATCATTTTGTTTTATAACTGTGTTTTGTAACTACTGCTTCTTTCCACCCTCCCTAGAAGGTGCTCGAGGAACAGGTTGTACCTGGTCCTTAGTGCCTCCTAAGTCAGTATGTTGGATGATGATGGATTAATAACAAAGCAAATGAAGAAGCCACATGGCTACTAGCAGTACACATGTCTCTGAGTTGCAGAGAATTTTGCTGAAAACAATATGGCCCACGTGAGTCAAGTGAATTGTATTAGTTCTCTCAGGTAAAAAGAAGGGCAAAATGAGATTAGGATTTAGCTTTCCAGTGTTCTTTTTGTTTCATCAAGCTATTACCTACATGTAATAATAACAGAATACTAGAAATTCTCCTCACACCCTATAACAAAGTAGGCAACCCTATTAAGAGGCTTGGGAAAGATTTTGTTGCCAATAAGGATTCAGCTTCTTTTCCCTCTTATTTTGAAATGAGTTTATATCTACAAAAAACTCATTACTAGGCAGCCATTTTATCACAAACAGCCATTCGTAATTTAAAAAACTCCATAAACTTAGCAAAAGTGGAATAGAGGGAAACTTCTTTAACCTGATAAAAGACATCTATCAAAAACCTCACATCAACTACTATATTCAATGGTAAAATATTAAAAACACTCCCTTTAAATTGATGAATAAGACAAGAATGGCTGTTATCCCCACTTCTAATCAGTACAGTACTAGAGATCATATTTATCAAAGTATGAAAATCAGAAGGCAAAATAAAAGGTATATGGATTGGGACAGAAGAAATAAAATAGTATTTGTAGTATTTATATATATGGGCTTTTTCCCCTGTGAACCTAAACACTATATATATGTATATATACACAATGTATTAAACTTAATAAAGAGTTTAGTGAAATTGCTAGATATAAGCTCAATATCCAAATATCAACTTCATTTCAATATACCACCAGAAAATGCATTTTTTTTTTGAGACAGGGTCTCACTATGTTGCCCAGGCTGGTCTTGGACTCCTGGGCTCAAGTCATTCTTGGGTCTCAGCCTCTCAAGTAGCTGGGTTTACAGGCACGCATCACTGGACCACACCTGGTCCTAGAAGATGTATTTTTAAATGACTTGCAATAGGTCTTGTAAGGAAGCTATGAATAAAGTCATAAAAGATGTGTGAGATCTTTATGGAGAAAATTATATAAAACTTATTGAAAAATACTCATAAGAGTTAAATAAATGGAGAGAGATGCCAAGTTTATGGGTAGGGAGACCTGATATCAGATGTCAATTTCCCCAAATTGATTAATCACAATTCCAATTAAAAAGTCCAACTGCTTTTTAAAACCAAAATTCGACAAGTTGATTTACAACTTTTTTTGGAAGCTCAAAGAAACTCCTTAAACTTTTTCACACACATATGAAAACCTGATTTATGTCAACTGATGGGACTAGGAAAAGTTTTTATATTTGAAAAACAGAGAAACTAGATTTTTACCCTCAGTAAATAAACAAACTCTGCTGCAGATGGATTAAATATTTAAATGCAAAAGTCAAAATTTTAGAGTTTGACTGAAGAGAGTGACAAGGCAAGCCACAAACTGAGAAAAGATATTTGGATCATATAAAAGTGACCAAATGCTAGTGTTGAGAATATACAAGTTGTTAAGAATCAACTAAAAAAAGACTAACTCTATTAAAAAATACATAGATATTTCCAAAAAAAGGGAAACACAAATGGCCAATAATCATATGAAAAATGCTCAATATCATCAAAATCGGGGAAATGAAACTGAAAATCACAATTCAGTAATATCATTTTACAAAATGCAAAGGCAAAAATAAATGCCAGATGAAACCATATGTTGATGAGGATGTAGAAAAACCAGAAGAGCTATGTACTGCTGATGACTATGAGTAATCACTCTGGATAAGAACATAGGCTCATCTAGTTAAGTTGAATATACAGTTGACCCCTAAACAACAGGTCTGCATTGCGTGGGTCAACTTAGATGAAGTAAATTTCAAGAAAATACACTAGAAAAATTTGAGATTTGTGACAATTTGAAAAAACTCGCTGACAAAGCACTAGCCTAGAAATATTGAAAAATTAAGAGAAAGTTAAGAATGTCATGAGTGCACAAAATATACAAAGGTATTAGTTTTTCTCATTTACTACCAGAAAATATATACCAATCTCTTATGGAAAAGTTAAAATTATACACACAAACCATACATGATGCCACATGCATTTAAAAGAAATGTAAGCAAACACAGAATATTAAATCACAATAAAATGCATAAAAGTAACTGTAGTACATACTGTACTACTGTAATAATTTTGTAGCCACCTCCTGTTGCTATTGCAATGAACTCAGCTATTGCCAACAGCTGCCTAAAATGCCTACAATGCCATGTGACAAAAATCATCTCTGCATGAGTAGTTCATCTCTCCACCAAATTGCATACTGCGGTAAAAACTGATCTCTCTCAGTTCTCGCCTATTTTTCATTGTGTTTGTGCAATACTGTAAACCTTAAATAACACCATGGGATCCACATGAAGGGCCACCAGTGATTCTGGAAGTGCTCCCAAGAAGCAGAGAAAAGTCATGCCATTACAAGAAAAAGTTGAATTACTTGATATACACTGTAGATTGAGGTCTACAGTTGTGGTTAGCTGCCATTTCATCTTGTAAACAGATGATGTAAACTTAGGGTAACAATAAACACAGTACAATACTGTAAATGCATTTTCTCTTCCTTATGACTTTCTTAATATTTTCTTTTTTCTAGTTTACTTTATTGTAAGAATACAGCATATATACATATAACATGCAAAACATGTACTAACTGAAAGGTTTATGTTATGAGTAAGGCTTCTTGTCAACAGTAGGGTATTATTAGTAGTTAAATTTGGAGAAAGTCAAAAGTTATACGTGAATTTTTGATGGCATGGGGGGTTGGTACCTCTAACCCCTGAGTTGTTCAAGGGTCAACTGTACATCTATTTTACAACATAGCAATTATACTCCCAGGTATATACTACAGAGAAACTTTTACATGTGTGTATCACCAGAAGACACTGAGAATGTTTATAGAAGCACTATTTATAACAGCAAAATTGGAGACAACACAAATGGCTACTGACAGAAAAATGGGTAGGAATACTATACAGCAGTGAAAATATACAGATTAACATGAATGAATCTTAAAAATATATTGCATAAAAAATTAAGACTAAAAAGAATATATACAGTATGATACTATTTCTACAAAGCTTAAAAACAAGCCAACAAGGATATATACTATTGAGGGACATATAAATATGAGGTAAGAAAAGAAAATGAGTAAGAAGAAAGTCCAGAAGAGTGGTTTCCTGGGTGGGAGCAGAGGTTGGAGAAGCAGCACACTGGAGCTTCAATGGTTCTGGGTATGTTTTACTTCTCAGTGTGTGCAGTGGATTCAGGTGCTTTCTGTTTTATTACTAGGTTTTCTAATCTGCCATGTGTTAGATACGTTATTACATATGTACCAAATTCTTACATTAAGAAAAATTATGTCAAAATCTACCAATATGGTGAGAAAAGCAATGTGCTGCATATGTACAGTGTGATCCTACTGTAAAAATTAAAAACAGATCCTACTCTTTTTTAATTTATAAGATCCTACTGTATGAATTTACAGGTCCTATGGTATGAATATTTTATATTATTTATGGATACATATCTATGTCCAAGTCATTTAAGAAATTATCTGGAAAGATAAACCTAAATTCATGATAGTGGTTATGAGAACAACAAGGGATGAGGTGGAGTGGGGAGATGGGAGGAAATAGATGTAGAGATGGGAAACGAAGCAGAGTTAAATTTTATTTCTAGTGTTTGATTTCTCTTGTTTAAAAAACGATGAAGTAAATAAAATCACAGTTATCCTAGCTCACTGCAAAGGGCTGGAATATATTGAGAAGTAGTGGTGTAAGGGACTAGAGTACAGCATTCCTCCCCCATTGCCCCATTACCTCCTTCTCCTGAGGCTGGCAATGAGGCACAGACAGAGTATATTCAGCCCAGATGACAATAAAGCTTTGGCAACAACAGCCTCTTGTTGCCAGACAGGCTCACTCACTCAGATGAATAATACACATGGTTATGCTTTGAGCTATAATTAAACCCAATGCGAATAGATAACCTTATCAGAAGGAAGAGTTTAAAAGTAGAGAAAATTACAGGTTTATGGTTACAACATTACTTCAAGGTAGATGAATAAATTCAGTTAAAAAATACACACTGGTGAGTGTATACAGCTATGAAATAACATACACAAACACATCTAGCAAATCCCAAGCTATAATTTCTCTGAGTCACTTTAAGAAACCTTAAAATAGCCTCCCAAGGATGGTAACCACAGTAAATTATAAGATACAGGCTAAATAAGGAGTCGCTACCAAATACTGCGGCTGAGGAAGGGACTCCGAAGTAGAAGACAGCAGTATCCCACCAAGAAGGGCAATGTCTACAGATAACATAAACCCAATTTTTGCCCATTCCAAGTTTTATTTGGCTCTCAGTCAGAACTCCAAGTTTTATTGGTTCTTTGAAGTTATTCAGCTGTCTATGTAGTTATTAACAGTGGACTAAAATAACCCAGCTAATATTATCACTCTGAATTGGTTTATGCTGTCAAAGTGTGCCTCTTTAAGAAATCTTAGCCAGTAGCAACAAATTATCTTGATAACAGACTGGTCTTCTAAAATGCATATAAAACTAGCCTGCAATCACAGCACTTTGGGAGGCCAAGGCAGGCGGATCATTTGAGGCCAGGAGTTCGAGACCAGCCCGGCCAACTTGGTGAAATCCCATCTCTATTAATAAAATACAAAAATTTGCCAGGTGTGGTGGTGGGCGCCTGTAATCCCAGCTACTTGGGAGGAGTATCTGGGATACTCCCATCCCAGGAGATAGGAGATGGGATACTATCTGAGGCAGGAGAATTGCTTGAACCTAGGAGGTGGAGGTTGCAGCAGTGAGCCAAGATCACGCCACTGCACTCCAGCCTGGGTGGCAGAGTAAGACTCTCAAAAAAACAAAACAAAAAAAAGCATATAAAACTATTTCCCTTATATAAAAAATTTAACATTTTAGAAATCTTCCAACATTTTAGAAATGTATCACTTGAAATCCCAAAGCTTACAGCAGTGGTTCTTGAACTGCACAGCCCTCTGCCCCACTCCTATTTGGATATGTACCAGTTGAGAACCCAACATCCAAAACTTTGCTGTATAATATGGTAGCCATGTGGCTATTAAGCACTTGAAATGTGGCTAGGGCAAATTGAAATGTGCTGTCTGTATGTGTAAAATATACACCAAAGTTTGAAGACTTAATGCAAAAGAAAGTAAAATAGCTCATTAATAATTTTAATTACTATTTACCTATTAATTTAATAATTAACGAACAACTACATGTTGAAATGGTAATACTTGGAATGTATTGGCGTAAAAATTTATTGCTTTGCCTATTGCTTTTTCCTTTAGTGTGGCTATCAGGAAATTTAAAATTATATACATGGCTCACATCATTTCTGTATCATGAATCAAGAAGTGAGAAAGAAATCTGTAGACTGGGCTGGGCATGGTGGCTCAAGCCTGTAATCCTAGCACTTTGGGAGGCCGAGATGGATGGATCACGAAGTCAGGAGATCAAGACCATCCTGGCTAACACGGTGAAACCCCGTCTCTACTAAAAAAATACAAAAAAAACTAGCCGGGCGAGGTGGCGGGCGCCTGTAGTCCCAGCGACTCGGGAGGCTGAGGCAGGAGAATGGCGTGAACCCGGGAGGCAGAGCTTGCAGTGAGCTCAGATCCGGCCACTGCACTCCAGCCTGGGCAACAGAGCAAGACTCTGTCTCAAAAAAAAAAAAAAAAGAAATCTGTAGACTGTGTTTTACTTTTAATGATCACTTATCTCTCAAGCTGATCAAATAAAATTTGGTGCCGGAGGACACTTGCAGTACAGAGCAATGATGAAGAACATAAATAGGCTCTGGAGTCAGACTAAGTTGTCTGAATCCTAGCCTTGGCATTTAAAGCCTGGTAGGACTTGGGTAAATGTGTAATTTTTCTATGTCTTAGTTTCCTTGACTGAAAAATGAGATAATTATAGTATCAATCTTGTAAATTTTTAGTAGAATTATACTCACAGAACTTGGAAAATAGTAACCCTCCAAAGGTCAGTTGCTGTTGTGGTTGCTGTTACATGTTGTAGATGATCAAAAATACACTCAAAGAGGCTGACTGTTTTGTAAATTTATAAGAATGGTTTCAGAACTGAAAAACAAGGCTACAAAGATGTGTACATCAAAAAAAATAGTAATGATTCTGTAACCTAATCTTATGATGTATATTTAGATATAGCAGAACTTTAGAAAACATGCATATTCACTGCTGCCACTCTTAGGAAATCCAAATTATCAATGCATAGAACGTTTACTTAACATCAGGATTTTCAGGTATTAGGTTATTTAATAATGTTTTCCCACTTGCAACATTGTGAAAATGATCAATCCCTTACTGTTTTATTTTCAGATTTTATTTTTTAAATAAGAAAAAAACCTAAAGCTTTCATAGTTAAATTTCAAAATAAAAACACAATGAGGTAAATCTTTTAGAACGAAAAATATCAGCAAATTACGATTTGGCTGAATGCCCACGGTTGCTGCTTCAGGAGAAATTCTGCAACGGAATCAAACCATGTTCAGCTTCCCATGCTGCAGCCTACAGTGGATGAGCCCCTATGTACAGCTGAAATATTACATGCGATAAAAGTCATGAAAATAACTAGGCTCTCACTGTCTTTACTTAAGATCATAGGATGCTTTTAATATACTGAATACTTTTCAATCTGCTGTGCCACATCTGTGATTCTAAGACCAAGAGTTTTTGGCTCTGTCTACTGCTTTTTCACTTAACACTGACTCTGGGACAGGTAAAGAGGAAGGATGCCTTGGCAATGTTGGGAATCTGGCTCCATAGAAAGAATATGTCTGACTTGCCACCACTTTTCACTTAACCTTTCTGTGCCTCAATCCCTTCATAAGTAAAATGAGATAATGGTACCTCAAAAGAAAGTAAAATATCTGATCAGTAATTTTAATAATTACTATTTATCTATTTAATAATTATTTAATAATAATTACAGGTTGAAATGGTGGGCTAAAAATGTATTAAAATAAAATTCACCTATTTCTTTTTTCCTCTTTTTAATGTGACTACTAGGATATTTAAAATTACATACATAGCTCACAGTATATTTCTACATCATCAATCAAAGAAGTTGGGAGGTTATTGGGAGGTTTAATGATATTATTACAAAAAAAGTGCTTAGAACCTTGCTTGAACATACCAAATGCTGAATAAACATTAGCTATGTATATTATAAGTCTAAATCTTGATTGAAGGGATTATAATTGATGGCATAACTAGAAGAAATTAAAGGGGAATGGGCTTTTTAAAATTAATATTCATAGAGTAAGCTAGCTGAAAATAAAGTTTTAACGGCAATGGATACCTAAACTGTGTGTTTAAAAAATCTAATCATACGACACAGCAAGTGAGAATTGCTGTCTGTTAACCCTACAACCCAGTGAAATTCTCTCACAATATGCGTGTGACTGATCAGGTAGGGAGCATCTTGTCTGAAGAATAGGTGTTCAGTCCCTGTAAGTCCAGGGAACTGACCTGAAATTACCAGGGATGCGGTAGTGAGAAGAAGATCAGGGGATTTTTCAAAAGCTTTAGCAATCCTTGCTTATAAGCAGAGTCCATGTAACTGAATTCATCCTTCCTGTGGGAAAGTACATTGTTCACATTCAAACTATAGACTGCACCTATATCCAAAGCCCCTTTGGAAGCTAGCTGCAGGGATACTGAGCTTTTGGCATACAACACAAAAATGAAGGTGTTTCTCCAGTGACAGTCTCCCTCTAATTTAGGGTTCTACTCCATTTTGTTTGTCCTCTTCAATGTCTGCCTACTTACGGGTTCTACCATCAGCTACCTAGTCTTTTCACCTTCATTCTGGGTATCTCCAATCTGGTCATAAATCTGAGAGTCATCCTTGACCATGCCTCTTTTTTCTTCTCTGCTCTAAGTCCCCCAAATCCTGTTGAATCTTACTTCAGTGTTATCCCTGTATTATGATTATTGGCCGCATCAGCTCTCATTTAGATTATGGCACCAGCGTCTTGCATGGTTTCCCTGCCTCCAGTTTTGCTTCCCTCCAATCTGTTCACCAAACTGCAGATAGGGCAATTTCCAGAAACTCCTTTAAGTACGATCTTTTGCTTCCCTACTTTCTCTAGGTTCTTCATGATCAAGCCCAAAGTTCTTTGTAGTATACAAGGTCTTTCATAAAGAATTGGCTCCCGCTTAAACTTCTGGTCCCACCCCTTGCCATCCCAAAGCTCCCCTTCAACTCAATTACTCCAATCATACTGGAATTACTTGCAGAGGGAATGATATTTACCCTCAATCACACTTTACAGATTTGAGATGTAAAGATGAAAAAAATGATTTTGGCGATCTTTCACCAAATATCATTTTAAAGTCACTATTTTTACCTACTCTGTACTGCTTGTTATCACTGTCAACAACTTAGCAGAGAGGAAGAAATAGAAGAAAAAGAATATTTTAAATGAAAAAATAACTACTACTTAATAATCATAATACTTCCCTTTCCCAGGGAAAGTAGTAGCCAGCAAGCTTAGAGAGTAAACTAGCCTTTTACGAGTCACTGAGAAAGGAAGACTTCCTCAGTAAGTTCATGGCACTCCTCAACTTCCCTGCCTCTTTTTGTGTTACCTGTGTGTATATTAATTTTCCCAATGTGTGGATACACTGCAGTGAGTACACAACTATGCCAACAGACTTAAAATTTTAAGAGACATAACTGTATAAAGTAGTGAGCAGGGATAAGTAGAGAAACTGGGAAACAGGAAGAAAGACTACAGGGAAAAACTGTATAATCTTCCTTTACTTTTTAAGCTACACTTTTATAATACGCATTTACTTGTAAACATAAAGACCAACCATGGAATCAACAAGAACTAAGTCTTACTTTTTACAGGTTGAGTATCTCTTATCTGAAATGCTTGCGACCAAAAGTTTTCCAGATTTAAAATTTTCAAATTTTGGATGTTCAACCTGTATACACATGGGCTGTCAGAAATAGGTTATGATTATAAAGACTTTGGAAACCATCTAGATTTCAACTTTTTTATAACACAGAAGCAAGCAAGCATTAGAACTGGACTAGAAATCCATTCAGTTGGACAATTAGGCATAAAATCAATCAGAATTAAAATACTGAATTCCAAAATCTACAATCCTTTAATTAGCTGAAAGGACTCCAGAAATGAGCTGTGTGGTTCTCAACTTTTTTTCCCCTTTTCCACTATACCTTTCTCTCCTTGCAGTAAAAATGGCTCACTTCAGCAGTGATTGTCAGCATGTATATGGGGGGAAGGGGAAAGAAAGGAATACTTAGGAAAAATGAAAAGGCTCCTTCCCTGCTGAACACTTCCATTGAAAGCCTTCACTTCAAAGGCAATAATATTAAGGGTCAGAAAAGTGAAGTGCTTTGCTCAAGGTCACACCCAGAGAAGAAAACCTGAACCCTCCAATCCAGTGTTCCCCAACTCCCAGTACCAGTCCGTGGCCTGTTAGGAAGCAGGTCACACAGCAGGAGGTAAGCAGCAGGTGAGTGAGCAAAGCTTCACGTGTATTTACAGGCACTCCCCATTGTTCGCATTATTTGCATTATCCTGTGACACTGCTGTTGTTACTAGGCAAAGCAAGAAACTAGTAGGGCTCACCTCTTCCTTGACCTCTGCACTTATACCATGGAAACAGTAAGAGTTTCTCTTTAAGGGCTCCAATTTCCCTTTTTTATACAAGCTGTATGACATCTTGCATGCTAATGTCCTCTTCCTGTCAGATCATTGGTGGCATTAGATTCTCATAGGAACGCAAATCCTATTGTGAAGTGTGCATGCGAGGATCTAGGTTGTGTGCTCCTTATGAGAATCTAGTACCTAATGACTTGTTACTGTCTCCCATCACCCTCAGATGGGAACGTCTAGATGCAGAAAAACAAGCTCAGGTCTCCCACTGATTCTACATGATGGTGAGTTACATAATTATTTCATTATATATTACAATGTAATAATAGAAATAAAGTGCATAATAAATGTAACGTGCTTGAATCATCCCAAAACCATCCCCTGACCCACGCCATCTGTTGGAAAATTGTCTTCTATGAAACTGGTCCGTGGTGCCAAAAAGGTGGGGGACCACTGCTCTAATTCTGAAGTGAAGACTCTTACCCTGTCACTACTCCTGCCAATTAGATACGAAGACTGAAGGAAAAAACCAGAAAGGTAACCATTACGATAAACTACCCTGCTTGACAGGACACCAGAGATTAAGATACGCATCGGAGTGTATTTTTCAACCTTTTCATCCTGGGCATGTTTCAAATATGTAATGAAAGGCCTCAAGGTACTCAGGGTTTCCAGAAATAACCTCTCTTATCTGTACTGTAAGAACACTTGGGCCTGTGAGCTAGCCAATGTAGCAAACAGTATTTCTTAAATTAATTCCACCCCCACCTCCCACCTGTTAGAGAGGGAAGCTGTGGAGTTTTAATGTATCTACCCATCTTATCTGGAGTATAAACAAGCTTTTGACAAGAATGCAAACCACTGCTGTCCCTACACAGTTTTCAGGAAGCCAAATCCCTTCTCAAAAATTTTCAATTCTCAAAAATGTTACCACTCATACATGGCAGAATGTAAAGCTCCCCGGTATCATTCTAATTGCATAATTATTACTTTATAATATTTACAAAACTAATCACAGTAAAAATTCCATTTAGAAGTTAAGATGGGGCAGATCTGAGGGACAGTTAACTATCTTAGACAGACTAGTTAAGGTATGTAATTTGTGTTCTCACTTGTAAGTGGGAATTGAACAATGAGAACACATGGACACAGGGAGGGGAACCTCACACACCGGGGCCTGTCGGGGGATGGGGGCACTAGCGGAGGAATAACATTTGGAGAAATACCTGATGCAGGTGACGGGTTAATGGGTGCAGCAAACCACCATGACACGTGTATACCTATGTAACAGAACTGCATGTTCTGCACATGTATCCCAGAACTTAAAGTCTAATTAAAAAAAAAAGAAATGTAATTTGTATAAAGAGTTATTATCAAGACAAATTGTTTCCAAAGTAGGTTAAATATCTAGAAGACACTCAGTACACTTTTGTTTGGCTGAGAACACCTTTTGTTTCTTGGCTATGAAAATAATAAACAATTTCTTCATACAGTTGTCTAGTTTATTCCTAAAAAGGTTGGCTGTGATATCCCACTATCTGCATTTCTTTTTTTTGTATTCCTTACACAATCATCTAGCTCCAAGACCCATCATCACTGTCCTCTTCTACCATGCTGTTTGGAAGCCAACGTTATCAAAGCAGAAGAAGTGGAAGACAACTCAACCAGAAGACTAACAGCAAAAGTGACCTATACACAGAGACACTTAATAAATGCTTGTTGAAGAATAATAGAGAAATATCTATCGTAAAACATGAATCTATTACCATAACATAGTGGTAAAGAAAGTATGCTTCAGATCCAGAGATGAAGGGTCCAAAACCTGGCAGTGCCACTTACCTTGTAACTCAGAACAAGTTACTTATCTCTTGATGTTACAGTTGTCCATCTCTGAAAAAGTAGCTACTTCAGAAAGTTGATGTGAGCATCAAATGAATTAATATATGTAAAGTGCCTAGAACGGTGCCTGGCTCACAGTAAGGGCTATGTAAGTTTATGCTATTGATGGTGGTGGTAGCGCATCTGGATTGGCCACTGTGGGGACAACGGCCATAGTAGGGGAGACGTGTCTGGGGCTGTGCGCTCTGTGAAGCTGGGAGGGGCAGGGAACAGGTGATCCCAGTGGAAGCCCCAGACCCTACCAAATTGGCACGGTGGGGGCCTGCACTTCTAGGCGCAGCTGCAGCTGCCCAGCAGTGGTTCTGACCTGGGCATCCCTGTGCTCTTAGGACCTGGAAAGCCCCCTGCCCCTGCAGGCTTGTAAGTGCCTGCTCCCATTCCCTGGCCTCTTCCTGGTCCCAGCACCTGCTCCAGTGCAGAGCAAAGTTGTAGCTGAGCCTAGGCACTGTTGCAACCTGGTTGGGTGTGCACACACTTGGGCTGGTGCTGACGTGCCAGCCCCCTACTCCCACCACTTTGGCCCCCTCTGAAGCTCTGGGTGCTGATGAGCTCAGGGAGGGAGGCTGGGGGTGTTGAGGGAAACTCAGCATAGGCCTGCAGGCACCCCTCAGCATAGACAGCCTGGGCACTACAGACAGCATGTTGATGGTGGTGGGAGGCAGACAGGTACCTTCAAGCCAGGAACCGCCTGAAGTCTGGAGACCGGGCTGCCAATCCAAGGTGGAGTATGCAACCCAGAGTGAGAACTTCACTGATGCCTCTTGGCCAGTAGAATGGTGCTTTTTCTAGGCCCGACCATGGACCAATCAGCACATACTTCCTTCATTCTGAGCACATAAAAACCTCAGACTCAGCCAGACTCAGACACTCACTGGTACAACCTGCCTGCTGAAAGGAGTTACCCACCTGGGGTCTCCTGAGAGCTGTTCTGTCACTCAATAAAGCTTCTCTCTGTCTTGCTCACCCCTCAGTTATCTGCATAACCTCATTCTTCCCAGACGTGGGACAAGAACTTGAAAACTGCAGTGGCAGGGCCAGGTCAGCTCAGGAGCTGTGGGCTGGAGCAGGATGGTGGGACTGAAAGAGCTGTAGTACAAACAAGCTGAAACATGCCCCCATGAAAACATGCTCTCCTCCATTTGCCATGCTGCAGGCAAAGAGAAAGAAGAGCTGCAGCTCTCCTGGGAACCCAGATCTCAGGGCTACCTGAGCCAGAGCCGTGACACACTGTAATACCTTCTATGGGGCTCTGCAGTTCCTGGCATCTCTGAGCTTGCAGGTGCCACTGTATTCCCCTTGTCTGGATGTGGCTGCCTGAAGTGGAAGCCTCTTGTGGTATATCTGTTACAGCTACAGACTTGCACAGAGCTGGCACCCACAGCTGCCCACCTTGCCACAGGAGGTGGTATACCTGGCTGTGCGCAGTGACCAGACCTCACGACTGCTCACTCACACACCCCTCGCCACAGGTGTAAGATCCAGGCCAGGAGTGCAAGCTGAGTGCAGCCTGCTGGGCCGAGTGGGTGGAACAAGCCCAGTGGGCATGAGCAAAACTCAAGCAGAGGCGCTGCCAGTCACAGAGGTTTCCAGCTGGTGAAGTGACACCTGAGGATCCCGTGACACTACTGTTACCAGGCAAAGCAAGAAACTAGGAGGGCTCACCTCTTCCTTGACCTCTGCACTTATACCACGGAAACAGTATGAATTTCTCTTTAAGGGCTCTAATTTCCCTTTTCTATACCAGCTGTATGCCATCTTGCATGCTAATGTCTCTGTCCCCCATACTTCTCCCCATCAAATGCTGAGATCATGAAAGAAATGCACAAATGACCTAATAAACCCCACCATTCTTGGTTTATAATTGAGTGAAGAATACCTTCAGTTTTGCATCATCCATTCTTTAACATCTGAAGGCAGAGCCAGGCCAAAGTTCCCACATACTCTGAAACAGTGGCTTTACAATTAATCCTCTATGATATACACACATTACCACTTCAACAAAAACAAGAGGTTT
This sequence comes from Colobus angolensis palliatus, assembly GCF_000951035.1. Taxonomy (NCBI): domain Eukaryota; kingdom Metazoa; phylum Chordata; class Mammalia; order Primates; family Cercopithecidae; genus Colobus; species Colobus angolensis. The sequence continues at coordinate 10,527,426 of NW_012114141.1, read as the reverse complement.
GTTTTTGTTTTTCTTTTTTTGTTTTTTAAGTTTAGGGGAAGAAAGACTAAATGTCAGTTCTGTTCAGGAAGAAAAGTGCTAGATGGTTAAAACAGGCTCTGTAAATAATAATCCAAGAATAAAAGATATTGATTGATTGCCAACAAGTAGTAGTGTTGAGGCCAGGTGTGGCTCATGCCTGTAATCCCAGCACTTTGGGAGGACGAGGTGGGTGGATCACTTGAGGTTAGGAGTTGGAGATCAGCTTGGCCAACATAGTGAAACCCTGTCTCTATTAAAAATACAAAAAGTAGCTGGGCGTGGTTCCAGGCACCTGTACTCCCAGCTACTTGGGAGGCTGAGATTACTTGGGAGGCTTGAACCCTGGAGGTGGAGGCTGCAGTGAGCCAAGATCATGCCACTGCACTCCAGCCTGGGTCACAGAGCCAGACTCCATCTCAAAAAAAAAAAGTAGTGTTAAGTGGATTCACTTAAAAACTTCCCTATGATTACTTCAGGAAATCAAGACTCCCACAGGACTAAAATACTAGCTATACGGTGTTGAGACTTATTTTCAGTAGTTACCCACTGATATGGCTTGACCGTGTTCCCACACAAATTTCTTCTTCAATTGTAGCTCCCACAATCCCCATGTGTCATGGAGGGACCCAGTGGGAGGTAACTGAATCATGGGGGTGGGTTTTTCCCATGCTGTTCTCCTGCGAGTGAATAAGTCGCATGAGATCTGACAGTTTTATAAAGGGCAGTTCCCCTGCACACGCTCTCTTGCCTGCCACCATGTAAGACCTGCCTTTGCTCCCTCTTCACCTCCCGCCATGATTGTGAGGCCTTCCTAGCCATGTGAAACTGTGAGTTCATTATACCTCTTTTTCTTTATAAATTACCCAGTCTTGGGTATTTCTTCATAGCAGTATGAAAATGGAGTAATACACACATCTTGTGTCAGTGCTCATTATGTGTAGGGCATTGTACTGTGATCTAGGCAAGATAAAGAACATTCTTGATTCCCAAAGGGCTTCCTGTCTGGGCAAGAAGAGAGAAGGTAAGACATATTTTTTCCACAGGATTCATAATCAAGATGCTATGGGAACCCTGTAAAAAAAAAAGTTTTCATTTCCTGGTAGGTGAGCTTCTTCACCCTGTCTTATACCACAGTAGTACCATGTTTCATTTCAGCAGTGACCTGAGAAAAAGAAACATTGGGTTCTCTCAGGGTGAGTATATGATTTGAACAAGTCCCACAGGAGGTTCTGTCATGAACTGCATCTCCTCCAGGGAAAGGCTTCATAAAAGGGGAGGCAATTAAGCAATTAAGCTGGGCTGGAAAGGTGAAGTGGATTTTAACTGGTGCAGGGAGATAAAGCGTAACAGATAAGGGCACTTCATGGAAAAAGGCAGGAGAAGAAAGTGGGTTGCCTGTTGGAAGAACAGCAAATATACCAGGATGGCTGAGGTTAGATAGTGTAGGGCCTTACATGACATAATAAGGAATTGGAAAAGTACTCTGGGGAACTGTGATATTCAAATCTGTTGCTCCTAGGAGCTGCAGGGCTCCACTGAGGTCTTTTGGGGTCATTAAGTTCACTGCTCCCGCCCCAGCTGAGATTCAACAAGACAAACTCCACTGTGTTTGTGTACATTGTCAGCACATAATTTCTTTAAACACTCTTTGAATAAAAGGAGTCCACTGCTTTAAAAAGAGCTTGAACAGCTTCTGGAACTCCCACCCTGCCCCAACAACAAAAAAGCCTGGATCCCAAACCTGACCAGATGAATCAGAATCTAATGAACAACTAGAATCACCATGATAGAACTACTATTACAGACTATGGAGTCACTGAGGGCCTCAAAGTGTGGCCCAGCAAGAAGCAGCACTGGGCAAACCTACTGAATGAGAAACTACATTTTTGGCAAGGTCCTTGGATGACTGGTGTGTACATTAAAAGTCTGATAGGCACTAGTGGAAGGTTTTAAATAGGAAACACATAATGAAATCCACATAAGAATATTCACCATTTACTGAGCATCTTCTATGTGTCAGCTATTAAGCACCTTTCATATCACTGAGCTCTCTTATCTGTAAAAAAGGCAACATTTTTTACCTTGTGAGGCTATAAGAATTAAGACATTTTATATTTATATACATTCAGTGTCAAATGTAGTGTCTGGCAAAGAGTAGGTTCTTTAAAAATTGTAAGTATTATCATTCACATATAGTTTTCAAATTATTTTCACTCTGCAAACTTAAATGTTATTTAAAACTAAAGGTCAAAGAAATTCAGTGACTTGGCAATGGTTACACAGTAAATGATGAAACTGCATTTCAAACCTAGATGAGCACTGAAAAGCTCATCTTCTTTCCCATACAACACTCTGACAGCAAGGCTTAGTGTGGACTGAAAGCAGGAGACAGAGAAGACCACAGCAGCAATGATACACTAAATTGTGTCAACATTAGTTCACTGCCTGTTTAAGAGACTAGAATTGACTAGAATTACAAACAAGTGCCAATAAAAGTACAGACTAGAGTTACTATAGTGTGAAGAAATTATAGGTATGTCCTAATATCTTCTAAACACTTAGCAATTTAACAATATTTATATAATAACATTCAGTTATTTGGCAACTTACTTAACAATATTTATTCTCTGGATAGGCTTATCAAGTTGACAAAGCATTTTCACATTCATCTTCTTTAACCCTAGTGACAACTAAGTGAGATAGGATTATTCTTCTCAAATCAGATTCTCTACTTACTTTTTTCCTCCTTAAATCCCTATTTAATCTCATAAACCTCGATTTCCTAATACTTTGTAGTGGCTTTCATGAAAGAATCAGGCTTTGTGTTAAAAAAAAAAAAAAAAAGAATCCAGGCTGTCAATGATAGGCACAGATTTCATCGCCTATCCTTCCCTCTTTCCTTTAGCCCATCAGCAAAGGTTAGGAAGACAGATGGGTTTTCGGTCAAAGGGAGTCAAGAACAGTGTGGGCAGCATGGCATAGGTTTATCTTTCTTATCTGTTCCACAGAAAAGTGATGCAAAGTAATTAATTGAGCTATGAAGGTTCTTGATGGAAGTGCAGCCCCAGATGGTAACTAGTTTTTAAGAGATCAGCCACACAGAATACCCTGGTGGAAAGATGATGAGTAACCAAACAGAAGACTCAAGTTTACTTTTTGGCTTTTGGTTTCTTTATAAAATCTATGTCCCTTGATAAAATGAGTTATTTTCCCTCCACATCATTTGTGGTCAGTATTTCTAGAGGGCACCCTCTTAAGAAAGTCCATAAAATTCTGAGCTATTCTATAGCTATAAATACACATTTTCAAAAAGACGCAAATGAAAGGCTCTAGAAACATCTTGTTGCTCAAAACAGTGAAGTTATGACAGCACTTTCACATTATGTCATAGTTCACTAATCAATTGCTTAGTTGTCTAAGGATGGTCTATTATGCCCTAGCTTTTTATGTGAGATTTTGCAGTTGGCTGTTGTGAAACATTTATAGAAGTGACTTCTAGCACTCAAGTTGGTGATTTAATATTATATAAAGTTCATTAGTCATGGTATCTACATCAATTTTCTACAGTAGCCATTATTGGCCTTTCAGATTTCAGCCACTACCTGCTCTTTGTAAGCAAAACAAACACAGATTTTACAGAAGATCTGCTATTTAAGAACCATCAACTTGTAGTATCCCTTAATAATTCCTGTCAATGTGGGCTATCTTTGAAGGATTTAGTGGTTTTTGTTTTTGGCAGTGCTGCTAAGATGGAAATAACTTACACTGCCCATCCCCATCTTACAGTGTCTGCTAACATGTTGGGTTGTTGGCTGCTAGGCAGATTTAATTTATCCACTTCTCAGTTTGCATTAACCTTTGAATAATAAAGCACAGCTGAGGCTGCTGTAAGAAACAAACAGAGGAATGAATAATTAAAAACACCTTCTCAGCCTTGGAAAGCCCAATCCCTAACCATTAGGGGAGCTTTAATTGTGACTGAATTAAGCATTAAAAAGGCTAATTGTACTCTTTACAAATGGAAACAAATGCACGGACGTAGTATGACTACAATATACATAGTATATGAAAGCAAAGCTTTGAAGGCACCAACTAATGAGTTCAAATGAAAAACGATAGCCTGATTCTTAGAAAGCAATTTCCTTCTAAAGATGGCCACTCATTGTCTTACATTCAGAAAAATTGCTACGACTTGTAAAACGCTATTACTCATTTGATGCAGGTGGACGGGATAGGGTAGCATTTGAAAGGACAGAAATGTTAAAGCTGAAACAAAAGGTTGAGAATAGAATCTATTAGAGACAACCAACAGTCCTATCTTTTTTGAATCTGTCAAGTGCTTATGCCAGCTGGGCTTCTTTGCTTTAATGAATTTAATTTTCCTTTGGGAAGTTCAAAACCCAAATCCAAATCTGTCATCATTTACATGTTAACATTACAAAAGTCATTGATATTTCATATATTTGCTAAAATGCTGTATCTAATAATTTTGAACCAAAGAGTACCCTATTTGTCCAAATCATTGGAAACAACAAATTATCTCTGTTTCTAGACCTCCAACAAAAAGCAGGATGTCCCCCTAAATCAAAGAAGGCAGTTTTGCCAATTACTGACTTTCAAGTATTTGGTTAATTTTTCTTATACTAGAAAAGTTTCTCTAATGCTTAGTTTCATTTTTATTTTGCCACAAATAAGGCCCTTTCCTCTATTTCTGTTCAAAAAACGATTTTGTCAATGCCCTTCAGTTACTGGAAAGTTAGGAAGGTAGAAATCCTTTTTCTGTACTAAGCAACTTTATAGCATTTGAGGTGGCTTTTATTTTCCACCTTTATGCCTTTGTTGGTTCTCTGAATCTTCTTTTTTTTTTTTTCTGAGACAAGGTCTTGCTCTGTTCATGGTGGCAGTGGCCTCTCTGCAGCAGCTGCTGTAGGGATGCCAGCTGCAGTGGGGGAGGCATAGCAAGGGCTGCACCCTCCATGGAACCAGTGGGAGCTGGGAACAGGTGGGAGCCCCATCCTCTACTAAGTTGGTGGGGCAGGAGCCCTGTGCTGCTAGGGACAGCTGCAGCCACCCAGTCATGGCTCCAGACCAAGGCATCCTTGCACTCTCGGGGGTCCAGTAAGCTCCCTGCCCCCACAGGCTTGAAAGTACTTGTTTTCACTCCCTGGCCTCTCCTAGCTCTGGGCATCCACTCTGGGGTGGAGCAAAGTTGTGGGTGGGCCTGGGTGCTGTCACAACCCGGCTGGGTATGAACATGCTCAGGGGAGCACTGACATACCAGCCCTCTGCTGCACTGGCTCCCTCCGGACTTTAGACACCTATGAATGCAGGAGGGGGGCCGGGGGGGCTGAGGGCAGCTTGGCATGAACCTATGGGCATCTCTTGGCATAGACAGCGTGGGTGCCATGGATGGTATTAAAAGCAGATAGGTTCCTAGGCAGGAAGGGGCAGGTCCCCAGTGAAACCCCACCTTCAGGCCAGGGATGGCCTGAAGCCCGAGGGCTGGACTGCCAGTTCTGAGCAAAGTCTGCAGCCTAGAGTGAGAACTTCATCGATGACCACCTGGCTAACTATATGGTGCTTTCTCCAGGCCCACCTGTGACGGCCCATGGACCAATCAGCATGTACTTCCTCCACTCTGAGCACATAAAAACCCCAGACTCAGCCAGACTCACACACTCCTCTAGATGACCTGCCTGCAGAAAGGAGCTGGCCACTACAGGTCTCCTCTCTGCTGAGAGCTAGACATTCACTGGGACAACTTGCCTGCAAAAAGGAGTTACCCACTTCAGGTCTCCTGAGAGCCATTCTGTCACTCAATGAAACTCCTTTCCACCTTGCTCACCCTCCAGTTGTCCATATCTCATTCTTCCTGGATGTGGAACAAGAACTTGGGACTCACCAAATGGTGAGACTGAAAGAGCTGTAACACAAACAGTGCTGAAGCATGCTCCCCCAACCCCCGACTCACCATCTTGTGGGTGATGAGAAGGAGAGAAGAGCTACAGCCTTCTGGGGAGCCCAGACCTAGGGGCTCCCTGAGCTACAACTGTGGCACCCTCTTTGAGGCTCTGCTCTTCCTGGGGTCTCCAAGTTTCCAGTCGCCACTGCATTCAGATGCATCATTCAGATGCAGGTGCCTGTAGCAGAAGCCACTTGTGGTACATCTGATCTAGCCACAGCCTTGCATGGAGCTGCCTGCCCCACCATAGCAGCTGGCATGCCTGGCTGTGCACAGTGGCTGGACCCCATGATTGTTTGCTCACACACCTCTCGCTGCTCTGCGCCTGGCTCGCCCTTGGCAGATGTGGGATCCAGGCTGGTAGCGTGAGTCAAGCACAGCTGATTCCAGGCCAAGTGAGTAGAATGAGCCCAATGGGCCCAAGCAAAACCAAAGCAAAGGCACCACCTACCACGGAGGTTTCTGGCTAGAAAAGCAACACCCGAAGGACCCTGTGACACTATTACAAAGGATCCTGTGGTATAATCACAGCTCACTGCAGCCTCCATCTCCTGGGTTCAAGCGATCCTCCTACCTCAACCTCTTGAGTAGTTGGAACTACAGGCATGTGCCACCATGTTCAGTTAATTAAAAAATATACATATTATATAATATATAATATATTATATATATTTTTTGGGAGGGGTACGGATGGGCTCTCCCTATTTTGCCCAGGCTGGTACTGATCTCTTGGGCTCAAGTGATCCTTCTGCCTCAGCCTCTCAAAATGTTGGGACTGTAGGCATGAGCCATCATGCCTCACCTCTAATTTTTTATAATCTAACTTTAAGATGACCCTCTGCACAGAATAGGTAAAAGGATGATCAAATGAAAACAGATTTGAATTTGCTATTTTAGTAAAGACCAGATTTGAATTTGCCATTTTAGTAAAGACCAGCTTCTCTTCTAGGGGAACAGAAATATTACTTCTTTCATTTTGGAGGCTTCATTCTTAATATTTTTGTTTCACATCAGTTCTTGATGTATGAGAACTACTGACTTATATTGAACTTGTTCCCTGATGGGACCTGGAAATCTGTGTGTTCTATTTGTACTTAGTCTTATTTCTTTTGAATGTCACTATCCTTTTCTATCACTCTCTAATTGTTGTATATTTGTTTTAATTTCCTTTGGTGATCAGTCTGTTGTCATTTTCTCAGAGTTAGCCACTTTGTAAAACCTGGTTTCACTCCTAACCAGCAAAATAAATTATCTTTACCCCTGGTTATGTTGTTGCCTGTCTTTTACAGTCTAGGAGTCCCTTGAGGGCAGGTACTATGTTTTACCTATCTTTGCATCCTAGGCAGCTGTGACGATGTCTGCAACATAATAGATACTAGAACAACACTTTTCATTGGATTTATGAATTCATAAAGAACTGAGACTTGTAACATTGACAAAAAATGCTGAGGACAGAATACGTGTATTAGTTTGTTTTCACACTGCTGTAAAGAAATATCCAAGATTGGGTAATTTACCCAGGAGAGGTTTAATTGACTCATAGTTCCACATGCCTGGGGAGGCCTCAGGAAACTGACAATCATGGCAGAAGTGGAAGCAAACACCTCCTTTCTCACAAGGTGACAGGGGAGAGAAGGGTGAGGAGCGAAGGGGGAAGAGTACCTTATAAAACCAGTAGATCTCAGGAGAACTCACTATCACAAGAACAGCATGAAGGAAACTGCCTCCATGATCCAATCACCTCCCACTGGATTCCTCCCACGACATGTGTCAATAATGGCGATTACAATTTGAGATGAGATTTGGGTGGGGACACTGCCAGAGTACATCAGTAGGCACACCACGATTTCTTCCTTAAAAAGGTATTTTACTCTTCAGTAACACAGAGAAATCCTCAAAACATAGTAAGTAAAAAGAAAAAAAGATGTTAAGTGAAATTTACATGTTCACTTATTCATATATTCACCAAATATATCCTAAGATTCCTCTATATGTTGGCACTGTTCTATGATGGCACTGTTGGCAGTGGACAAGTCCAAAGTTCTTCATTTCATGGAACTTATATCCTAGTGAAGGGAAGATAATAGTAAGCAAATAAACAAGTATATATGTAATATACTGATTGTGAGAAATAATGGTAAATAATAAAACAGGGCTTAAGGTAGTGATTCCAAATTATTTTTAAAAACAACCTCCCTAAAACACAGATGTGGTACATACTTAGCTGTCACTTTGTGAAATTTCTCTACTTACACAAGTTGTATTTTTCTATTTCAAAACTAATCATACAAAAGTTCCTAAAAATGTATTCACACATGATAAATTGCTTTCTCTGTGAAGTGTAGTGTTATTTAGTTGTATATTCACAGCTGGCTAAGGATTTGCAAAACATCAAGATAAATTTTGTCCTAATTCATGCAAGACTTCTTTCTATTTTAGGCTAACAATTTATTCACTGCAAACACAATTATACTGTTTATGACCAGAGCATGCTAAGTATTCACAATGTAAAATTTTAAAATGATAATTTTATTAATAATTACATCTTTTTAGTTAATCAAATAATGTTAAAATAAAGATAGAGAATATTTTCAACAAAAGAAACAAGGAATTTAACACAAACTTCCAGAATTAAATCAACACTACAAATGGAAATACTCTGGGACTCATCAGTTAAAATGTTGGCACAATCCAATTTGATTATTCCTGTTTTATGTATGATGTTGGAAACAATAACTCGTGACAGTTTTTATAATACAAGGGATAGCAATAACAAAGAATAGTTTATTAAACACTAAACATGGTAAAATTAAAAATCAAACCATTTAGGTTGAGTAAATTAATTTTTTAAAATTTATTTTCATGTTTTGAGACAGGGTCTAAAAGGGCATGATCATGCAAGGGCATGATCACAGCTCACTGCAGCCTTGATCTGGGCTCAAGCAATCATCCCACCTCAGCCTCTTGAATAGCTGGAACTGCAGGCACATGCCACCAGGCCCCATTAATTTTTAAATGTTTTGTAGAAACAGGGTCTCACTATGTTGCCTAGGTTGGTCTCAAACTCCTGACCTCATGCAAGCCTCCTCCCTTGGACTCCCAAATTGCTGAGATCACAGGCATCAACCACTGCACCTGGTCTGAGTAAGTTTAAACTGTGGGTCAGTATCTCTTAATGGTGCTTTAGTGCCAATTTCATAAGTCTTAGGGTATCTGGCATAATAATTATATTCAATGTCTATGCCCACAGAATCACTATCAATGTTAAGACAACATCCAAGTTTTCAAAACACCAACTCTATTTCTTAAGTTTCAAAAACAACAGCCACAAAAACTCAAGAGACAGGTATGAATCCCACTGTTTGGTAAATAGAAAGGCAACCCAATATTGATCAAAGTATGTTAGGTAAGGGAACAAAAATCCACTTTACAAAAAATTTGCTCGGTGGTGGGTCACTTAGACAATGCAGAAAACAATATGGAAAGGGAAGGAAGAGGAGAGGTTTTGAAAAGATAAGTGAACATGGACAGATGCTTAGACAAGAGACTCCATCTTGAATACTAATCCACAAGATGGACTTCTGATTAACTCCAGTCCTGTGAAGGCCTCCTGATTCTTATTTTACTTACTGTCTTTAGTGTAAGAACATGTACTCACTGTAAATCCTGCTTTTAGATCAAAGCAACCTTGATGCTACAGCACAAATTACCGCACAGACATGATGTACTTAGCATTCTTGCCTGTTCTGGTGGGTTGTCTTAAATTGTCTCTATAGAGCCTGTAAACCCTTTCCCTATGGTATAAAAGCCCGAGGTCTGGGCAGTAGTGGTGTGCAGATCTACCTGTCTTGCTGCCACCCAAGAGTATGCTTCCATCTGTAAGTTCCCAAATAAATCACCATTTCCTGACAAAATGGATTTGCAAGCCTTATCCTTAGGTTTCTGGGCTCCTTCTGAGTTTAGGAGTCATTTTGCATATACGATCATGGAACAATAGATTTTCATATTAAAAAGATCACCCTGATAGTAGTGAGGATGCAGCTGAGATTGAGGACATGAGACCAGTTAGAGGGCTTTATAGTGACTGAGGTATAAGACGATGGTGGTAATGATAGGAGCATGGAAAGAAGTAATACATCTCAGAGTTGAGACACAAAAGGATCATACTGAGTTTGGAGGACTTGTAGCATGCCCATCTGCAGATGGCAGCCAGGTGTGAAATTCAGGTAAAAGGGCTGTAATGCAGAGATCTGTGAGTCAACAGTGCGTAACTGTTGATCTTTATAACCCCTATGAGTGGATTAGGTTATGAGAGAACCAGCAGTGCAAAAGGAGGGGAGTTAGGAGGGAGTTCTGAGAAACACTTACTGACATTTAAAGGTACTGGCAACAGACGAGGAGGCTGAGAAAGAGCAACCAGACAAGAGGAAACTTAGGGGCATATGGTATCACAGAAGCTGAGAGAGGAGAGCACTTCGAGGAGAAGAATGTGGTCAACAGTGTTGTGTACTGCGGAGTGGTGAAGGAAAACATGGAGAAAGTCCCATCACTTTCAGCAAAATGCAGTTGGTAACTTTGAGAAGAGCAATTTGAATGAAATGCTTGTCATCGGTTGTGGGTTAAGAAATTAAAAAATTAAAGGAGAGACAATAGGTTTCTGTTTCTAGAAGTCTGGATGTGAAAATGTAGAGAAGAATGTGAATGGGGGATAAGAAAGGAGGGGCATACAAAGTGTCCAAGCAGGAGGGAGGATTAAACCACAGACAGAAGCACTGACACCTTTTCTGCTGTGACAAGAAGGTAGGAGGAAAGGGGAGGAAGACGAAGCCTGTGTAAGACTGGTCTAACATGTTATTGCCACATAAATGGAAACAGCATAGTTTTATTCTAGACTGCCATGCCAGTTGTGTGACCACGGATAACTACAACCGTATATAAATTCAAATTTTTCTGGTCCTTAATTTATGAAGATGAGGATGGTGGATTAGATATCTTCAAAGCCCCCTTCAACAATAAATTCCAAAATTATACATTATGTCATAATTCTATGATTTTTTTGTGATAGATTATTAGAAATGTACAATAATGTGAATTTGCGTCTGAAATCTGCAAATTCCCTTTGGAGAAGAGTACTTTGTACCAAATTTGCATTTTAAAGTGAGTACTAGAATGACTGTAAGAAAGAAATCTTCACTTTAGTCAGTAAACAGACAACCCACAGAGTGGGAGAAAGTCTTCACAATCTATACATCTGACAAAGGACTAATACCCAGATTCTACAAGGAACTCAAACAAATTAACAAGAAAAAAACCAAACAATATCATCAAAAAGTGGGTTAAGGACATGAATAGACAATTCTCAAAAGAAGATATAAAAATGGCCAACAAACATGAAAAAATGCTCAACACGACTAGTGATCAGGGAAATGCAAATCAAATCCACAATGCAATACCACCTTACTCCCGCAAAAAAATAAAAAATAAATATACATACCGGCATAGATGCAGTGAAAAGGGAATACTTCTACACTGCTGGTGGGAATGTAAACTGGTACAACCAGTATGGAAATGTGTGGAGGTTCCTTAAAGAACTAAAAATAGAACCACCATTTGATCCAGCAATCCGGCTACTGGGTATCTGCCCAGAGGAAAAGAAGTCATACGAAAAAGGTACTTGTATATGCATGTTTATAGCAGCACAATTTGGAATTGCAAAAATGTGGAACCAGCCCAAATGTCGACAATCAATGTGTGGATAAAGAAACTGTGGTATACATCTACGATGGAATACTACTTAGCCATAAAAAGGAATGAATGAATGGCATTCACAGCAACCTGGAAGGGACTGGAGACTATTATTCTAAGTGAAGTAACTCAGGAATGGAAAACCAACCATCGTATGTTCTCACTCTTAAGTGGGAGCTAAGCTATGAGGATGCAAAGGCATGAGAATGATACAACGGACTTTGGGGACTCAATGGGGAAAGGGTGGGAAGGGGGTGAGAGACACCGTACACTGCTCAGGTGATGGGTGCACCACAGTCTCACAAATCACCACTAAAGAACTTACTCATGTAACCAAATACCACCTGTTGCCCAAAAACCTATGGAAATAATACTAACAAAAAAAAAAAAAAAAAATTTCACTTTGGTCTAGTTTTCCCAACCACAAAAATTAAAGGTAGGTTGGTGCTTTTTTTGACCCCTGGGGATAATCAGTAAAGACCATGTCAACTGATTTTGAATAATAAAAAACTACTAAAACATTAAGAAAATATTAATGCTCTTTCTAAAAAAGCATTTGAATAAAATAAAAACTTTCCTTTGTGCTGTTTTTTTCCATTTAAACACAACAAAAAATTATTTCTTGCTCAAGTCATTTTCAATGTGTATTGACAGAGTGGGGGAAAGCCACTCTGCTACCATTTAATTTAAAGACCCTATCTCCTTCCATTTAAATCAGGTGCCATGGACCCATTTGTTAGTCTAGTGTAGTATATGGACTTTTCTCAGAATAATGTTTTTAAATCATAACAGAAAATACACAGTATCACAAAGAAAATAGATTATACTGAAATAAAGTTATCAAAGGATTAAAAACTTTTGTGTTACAGGGCCAGGCACAGTGGCTCATGCCTATAATCCCAGCACTCTGGGAGGCCAAGGTGAGAGGATCTCTTGAGCCCAAGAGTTTGAGACCAGCACAGGCAATACAGCAAGACCCTGTCTCTACAAAAAATAGCAATAAAAAAAATTAGCTGGGCTTGGTAGCATGTGCGCCTGTGGTCCCAGCTACTCAGGAGGCTGAGGCGGGAGGATTCAGTCCAGGAGGTTGAGGCTGCAGTGAACTGTGATCATGCCACTGCACTGCAGCCTGGGTGAAAGTGCAATCCTGTCTCAAAAAAAAAAAAAAAAAGTGTTACAGATTTAATAATAAATGACAAAATCCAATTTAATCTGCGGGGTCTAAAAATTGTAATGAGGTAATGAAGCATTATTTAAAGATATCTGGAATAACTGAAAAGTGATTTCTATGGTGACAAAGAAAACTTTGCTGGATCCTTTGTACCTAGCTGACAAATTAGTGATAGAAGTATGGAGGATGGTGCTTGGAAGTACCTTGTATTTCTGCTACCCCTTGTCAGTGGTCAGGACTCAGTCACATGGTCCCGTATCTAAGTGCTAAGAAACAAAATTTCACCAGTCCTTACTCCAATGTCTCTACAATTTGTTTTTCATTTTGGTTGTCTGAAACTCATTCTCCAGTAGATTTCTCAGCAAGGGCTCATGTGAACAATATTTGATTGTCTGGGGGAGCTGTTAACTGAAGGTAAGTCTGGCTGGACAGAAAGTAAGTGGCTCATGTTTTCCCTTCTAAAGTATGTTATATGCTACGCCATTGATTTTTCTTCAATCACCTAATTTCTGAGTCTTCTAATTTGGATCTGTCTTTCCTTTCAGATGTCATGTAAAAAACTTCTTTTAGCTTATTTTGAAGTAACAGTTTATAGTTTTAACCTATTTTGTGGATTTTTTGGGCATGTTTTCATTGTAGGAATGTTATTTTGCCCAGTATCCTTTTATCTTATAAAGGCTTTAACAATTTTTGTTACACTTTTTTTTTTAAAGATGTTTTCCTGTACTTTGAAAGGGACAGTCCAGCCTAGTGTTTCCCAAATTAATGATTCTAAAGCTCTCTTTTCAACTGTTTTCACAAAATGATTTCACAAAATGTGGTCTGCCACTTTGTGGGACTGCCTCCTCTGTTGTCCTTGCCCACTTTTTATATGGACTTTCTGTTTCTTCTCCCCTTTTGTCCTGTATTGCTTAATTTGGATTCTACTTCAAGCAGCTTTCTTCAGTGGCAGCATTTGCTCTGGAAGACAACTTTGGTTTGTCTGCTTCAGGAGTTTTTAAGGCTCAGACTGCTTTAGCACTATCAAACTGAATCACTTTCCAGTCTCCTTTATTCACCTATGAATCAAATATTACAAAAACGCCCACGCAGTCTCAGTGGCTGCTATGTAATTGGCTTGCTGTGCTTTCCAATGAGTATTTGCTGGCACTTCAAGGGCTTTCCTCTTCTCAGGGCCCATCAGCCACCTTGTTTCCTTCCATTTGCTTCCTTCCATACACTTACTGACCACACTGATTTTCTAGTTGTTGGCAGTTTGTCCTTACCTGCTACTATTTGGGGGTTTATAAGGATACTTAGCTTTGAGGTTGTTGCTATCTGTAGGTTTTTGGTTTTGATATCCTACTTGCTCTGTTTTATGATGAGATGAAAGAACAATGTCACTGCTGCTACAATCTTTCAGGAATCTTCTTCCTGTAGTTTGTACTTTTAAATTTAAAATAATTATCGCTCAAGGTCTAGTTCACAATTTGAAAAACTGGGGCTGTCATTCTAACGACAAACACAGTAAAATACTCAGGATTTTCAAACTGTGACCTTTGACACCACAGATTTATGCATACATGTTGCACGTCTGTGTGTATATGTGGACTTCTGTTTTTCTTTCTTTACTCCACTTCAAATAGAGGGGACTCACTGTAGACATTGTACTTCAGTGAAATATTTTTGCGTGAAGAAAGGTTACAAGTGTCGGAACATAACTGTCCAGGGGTCATCCTTTAAAAACCATACCTAAGAACTGACTTTAATAATATAGATTTGCAGAGACAATTTGGGCCAAGAACTTGAACTCCAAGAAGTGGAGTTCACACACGTGCACACACACACACACACACACACAAAATTATAAAAGTAATCTCTCATGGTTTTCAAAGACTTAAGAACAGAGTATATATTTATTAAATTCCTTTACATTTCTATTAAGAACTGTTTTTAACAGTTTTACTTTTCTCCCATTTACTATCTGCTGCCAGAAGATCAACTGTGGCACCAAATGCAGTTCTTAAGTTTTCTAAATATTTACTTGGAACAAATGTGAAAATTTAAGGTTACAAAGACTTAAAGTAATCTCAGAAATGATCAACTAAATTAGATTTTTCCTCTTTGTCTTAGATATTTTAAATTTCAATTTCCCTCAGAGAACTTACAAATAAGATGTTCAAAAGAACAACTTTAGGAAAAACAAAAACCAAAACCCTAAATGTAGTGCTTGTGGAGGAAGATATGGTTAGATTCCTACCTGGTAGGTCAAACATTCTGGCATATTGTATACCACATATCCACGGAATCACAGCATATAGACCTGTCTGTCAACCCTGGATTGAGGGGAGGATCTTTCTTGTGAGCAGAAAACTTTTCCCTTCCCTAAATGCTGAGATCTCAAGGAAGCAAGGAGAGCAGTACCATACTCAGAACTTTGGCCATCAGAATGGGAAAAGGAGGGGCACAGTAACAGTATCTCTTTTGAAGCTCTACAAGACCCAATTTTAGGACCTCCTGGTGGATGCTAATCTATTAATTGCGGCCTCCATATCCAATTGCTGGTAAACGTGGCATTTTAAGGAAATAATTCATTACTGTAATGCTCTTAAGTCTTCCCATGTGCCAGACAGATAACCAGCTTCCTTCACGTGAAGACTCACATTAGTATTACTTGAGCCTTGAAATATTTGCCAACACGGTTGCTTGTCAGACAAACAAGGCATTGTAAACCCTTATTCAGATACTTGCCAGAAAAAGACCATATTCAAGATTTCTATGCATAGAAAGGCTGTGAAGATGAAAGACAAGAAAACAATTTGTGTTTATTTTAGAAATCAGAGAACTTCAGATACAAAACCCCAATTGGCAATAGATTACATTCTTCTCTTCAACAGGCAGAATCCTTCACTGAAAAATGTAGTGAATCAATGTTATATTCTCTTTGAACTTGTTTAATCATGTATAATACTAAGGAGAAGTCAAACCTGATGTATGCATTACAAAATATAGCTCTTCTTCTACCAGTGAACTGTCGGTCAACTTGACAGGTTCAACTCTGCTTTATTTATTACTGAGATACTTGATCATTTAAGCAAGCAATATAGAGAGGTTCTTACTGGGCACAATGAAACATCAAAACCCAGGGGGAAGATGCCATAGATGTCCACTGGCATTACTATGAAGGTAAAGCCATAGTATGAATAATATATATTTTACTAGTACCATATTTAATTTAGAGGTATCAATTTTCCTTTATTTGTTACAATGATTTCCTGTAGATAAGTAAGGAATCCCTAGTGAGCTTAAAAAGAACAATATCCATTCTTTATCTATTATCTTCTGAGATGACTGATGTAGAATGTTGGAACTTGTTATGGACTGAATGTCTGTGTCCCCCACAAATTCATATGTTTAAATCTCAACAACAATATGATGAAAGGAAACTTGGAGAGCTTTCTCACTCTCTTTCTGCCATGAGAGGATACAACGATAAGTTGGTAGCCTGTAACCTAGAACAGAGAACCCACCAGAACCCAACCATGTCAGTTCCCTGATCTTGTACATCCAGCCTCCAAAACTGTGAGAGATAATTTTCTATTGTTTACAATCCACTCAGTCCACGGCACTTTGTTATAGCTGCCCAAAACTAAGAGCTCAAGGGAATTTCAGTGATTGGCTAACTAAAGTCCCTCATTTTACAATGAGGTCACATAAGATCCACAGAGTTTTATTGATAAATAAATACAACATTTAGTATATGCCCACAATATACCAGGCATTGACACACACAAGTTTTAATTAATCCTAACAGCCTTGTGAGATGGATTTTGTCACGCTAAATTTAGAGATGAGGGAAATCAAGAGATGCATGACTTGTTCAAGAACATGCATGCAGTTATTTAGTTACAGAGCCAAGATTTCAATTTTCAGAGTCCAGGTCTGTTTTACTTGTTAGTTGTTTGGTTTGTTCTCCCCATCCCCTGCACCCTGCAATTTTACATTTAATGTTAGGTGAGTTGCCTAATGTCATGTAAGTAGAGAAACATAATTTGAATCTAGGTCTGACATAAGGGATTTATGTATTTCCTCTTCTTTTCTCCATTACATTTCCATTGCTGGGTAGTTAGTATTGTACTCAATATAGTATAATTATACTCAAACTAAATGTATCAGAATGTTTTGGGCTTTTAAGACCACTGCTTTCCCACTTTTTCAATACATCTAATTTAACATCTTTTTTGTTTTGTTTCTGGCACTATGCCAGGCAATTGTGGCTAATATAGGAAAAGTATAGGTACAGACTTCTTTGCTCTTGTGTACATAGATTTTGTTGGAGAAATAAGATTTGAATCAAGGAAGTAGAGAAAAACAACTGCTAAAGTGTGTGCTAACAATTGAAAGTCCAGATAAAAAAACAGTAAAGACTGAAATAAAGGGGGAAATAGGATGCAGAACTGGCAGGAAAGGAGGTGGGCAGGAGAAATGACTTAAAAACAGACGGTGAATAGCAAAATTCTGAATGGTCCATATGGAGCAAGAATAAGGAGGCTCTCTATAGGGCAAGTTCAAGGAAAGAAGGCTACTGATATTGTGTGGTTGTGTCCAAATCTCATGTTGAATTGTAATCCTCAGTGGTGGAAGAGGGACCTGGTGGGAGGTGATTGAATCATGGGGGCAGACTTCCCCCTTCCTGTCCTTGTGATAGAGTTCTAAGAAGATATGGTTGTTGGAAAGTTTGTGGCACCTCCCGCTTCACTGTCTCTCTCCTGCAGGCCATGGGAATATATGCCTGCTTCCCCTTCCCCTTCTGCCATGATTGTAAGTTTCCTGAGGCCTCCCAAGAAGCAGAAGCCTGTACAGCTCACAAAACTGTGAGCATAATTAAAACTCTTTTCCTTATAAATTACCCAGTCTCAGGTAGTTCTTTATAGCAGTGTGAGAACATACTAATACAGCTACTTAAAAGTATAGTGAGGCTATAAATGGTGGCGTTACATAACCATAGATCACAGTGCAGCTATAGACTGAAGAAAACAAAACTAAGGGCTACGATCCATTTATTCTGTCCAATACTGCAGGAACCCTTTTATAGTATCCTACATTAATCTTGATTGTAACCCCATGAAGTAAGGATTGTTAGGCCCATGTTCAGTTTGTGTATTTCAGTCAGTTGTCAATTTGCTCAAAGTCACAGAGAAGTGAGAAGTGGAGACCCAGTGTTCTAAACCAAGTGAGTTGGATTCCAAAATTCACACTGTTTCTAGCAGCGGTTTCTCAATGAAAATCAACAGATTAAACAACAAAAAACTTTCCCAAAGCACAAATCTTAGCCATTCAAGTTAAACTGTTTTCAAACACAGCCACAAAGTAAAAAACACACTTAAAAGATGAAAAGTCAAGGAAACTTTCAAGTCTAGGTTCCTCATACAGTCAAATGCAGAAGTTATAAACACATGTAGTAAGGTATATTACCTGATAAATAGTTACTTTGAAATCCTCATGAAACATACACGTCATATTTAAGAGAGGTTTACATATTCCTTGTAGCCAACTTTACTTGCTAAATAAATACCTAATTTTTGGGGGGAGAAACAGCTTTGGGGTTTTATCTCAGACTTTTCCATAGCAAGGTCTCATTTAAACTACCAAGAAAAATAATTGTTCTTTTGCCTTCACTTTGCAAACTCATCACAGTAAATAAATTCTGTAGAGCCTCTCCCATTGTGAAGGAGCTGGCAAATAATGAACATGTCATAAGAAAACTAAGGAAGTAAGACTCTGGGACTGCCAGGTGTGGTGGCTCATGCCTGTAATCCCAGCACTTTGGGAGGCTGAGGCAGACGGATCACAAGGTCAGGGGTTCGAGACCAGCCTGGCCAATATGGTGAAATCCTGTCTCTGCTAAAAATACAAAAATTAGTTGGGGGTGGTGGCGGGTTCCTGTAGTCCCAGCTACTTGGGAGGCTGAGGCAGGAGAATGGCTTGAACCCAGGAGGCGGAGGTTGCAGTGAGCTGAGATTGTGCCGCTGCACTCCAGCCTGGGTGACAGAGTGAGGCTCTGTCTCAAAAAATAAAATAAAATAAAATAAAACCCAAAAAACAGACTCTGGGACTATTCCTTATTTTGAAGGAATAAGGCTGTTTTGAAGATGGACAAAATATTCTGCTAGGGACAAACTATTCCCTAACAAGCTCACTATAATGAAAGCAATAACCAATCCAAAGTTTCCATTACAGAATGCCACAAAGGCAGAATGATCAAGACTCTGTCATACAGGGCACTGCACTGTAGACAACTAGTGCTGAGATCACCATGTATATTTCAAGCCATTGTTTTCCGCATCTCACTTATATGTGTACCTGCCTGTTCAGGTACTAACTGAAGGGTTCTTCATTTGACATTTCTTTTAACTTTTTAAAAAATAAAATACCTAGTTTAACCTTAACTTTAAAAAATCATGAAGTCACGGCTTTGGTGTCCGGGCTGTATACTTTTCCTAACAGAAAATTAACATTTATAATGATAATTTTTAATAATGTTTATATTGTACTACCAGTAATCATTCTGCATACTTCTGGTGACAATGTGCCATATTTTGGGTGATATTTTTATAGGTGGCATCCTAATACAAGAATGGTTAAAAAATATTCCTCAATAACTGTGTTAATTATTAGGGGAAGCTACCCAACTCTACAGAATGTGTACCTAGGCTCATAAATGCAGACTATTGCTCTCAGGCTAGAAACTTAGTTAAAAAATAATTTTTTGTGAAAATGTGAGTTATAGGTAAACAAATGCATTTTTCCTTTGTTATCTACCATTCAGCAGGGCTTCTGTAGCAACTCAATTAAAATGGCTTAATTTCTTAAACATGTGGTGATACTTATCATCAGTTAAGGAAAAAAGCCAGTTATGCTCAAGCTGGGAAGCTGAAGGATAAGTGGGATTTAGAGACACAAGGTTCGTAGATCTGATCAGGGAAGCGGCAAAAGAGAAGGTAGAAGTTAGCAGCTGCTTCTTCCGATACTTCTTGTTCTGTTAAAGAATTTCCAATCTGACCACCGTGTAACCACTGGTGGTCTCTGAGAGGCCAGTCATTCACCTTCATTCAAGTCAGGTAATGAATTTGTCAGTACTCTGAATTAGCAAAAGCTAATGGTCCCTTTTATGGCTAAAAGTTATGGTACCAACAGTTTTAAAACTATTTTATGACAACAGGTCTTTTAGAAGTTATGATTTGGGTGAGGGGGTGCTTTAATATGGGATAAGCTATATTATACCTAGTGTGATTCCAATTGCCTACTGCGGGGCCAGCAGACCTGCCTGGGCTTTGGACTAACACAGCTCTGAGTTCAGTCTTCATTTGGCCACTTATTAGCTTTGTGATTTTAGATGATCCTTTAAGTAATTCTATTTCAGTTCTGTTAATGAAGCCACTAACATTACCTATCTCAAAGGATTGTTGTGAAGATTAAATGGTATGACATGTAGAAATAAGGGTTGATTAGCAGAAATAATATCTAAAATAACAATAAGAAGTCAATAAATGCTAGCTTATCAGCTACATGAAGCAACATCTCTTTGAATGACACAAATATTACGATGAAAATTTGTGTGTCAATGAAAGCTCGGGTTACATCTTTGCTTTTCAAAGGATGTTAGGTTAATACTCTTGAAGATACAGATGTGTAGCTGCAGCCTAGAGTCTTCTATATTGCTAATTTTATGATTTGTATTTAGGACTTCACATACATCTGAAAAATACTTAGTAATTAAAGAAGCATTTTCTCACATTATCATCTCATTTGATTCCCAATGCAAACACTAATAAGTAAGCAGTACAAGAATTGTTCACATTTTGTAGATGAGGAAACTGAAGTTCAGAAAGGTTATTTAATTATCCCATAATTACAGTAACTAAAGAAGTATTTTTCTCACTACACCAACTGTGCCCTCATAACTATTTGTTTCACATTTTAAGATAAAGAAATAGGTACTATATAATTAAATTTTGATTTAAGGTCACAGTTAATTTGTTTTGTCTTTGAATTTAAGTACAACTTGACACAGTATTTTCCAGCACAGTAAAATACAGTTTCTAAATGAATTCTTAGAGCATAGCTTTATATATATATATCTCCCCTTACTCTTATTAGGTTTTAGAATAGTATCCTATATTTGGAAGGTCCTAAAAATAAATCTAAAAAATTATGTCAGTAGTTGATGTTATGCAGATGCTAAGCAGACATCCTTTCTATACTGCAACCAACATAGTTTACTGCTTGAGGGGAGTTAATCTGGAGCACTGCAATTACACTATAGTTTAACTAAAGTATTTCCTATAAAGGTAAGTTACTGGTTTTGTCTCCTTAGATAAAACTAGTAAGTATATTTAAATAATAAACAGCCGATCTACCATAAAATACTTTGACAATACTGTTGATTTTGGGGGTCAGGTTTTGGCTTACCCTTTCAAAGATGGTCCTCATTACTATTATTAATTTGTTATTAATTGGTTATTAATTTGAGGTGTTACCAGGCTAAGCTCCTCTGTCAAAGTCGTTTATTTTCTGCTAAATATAAGCCATGGTTTTATGACCATTAGAAGTGCAAAACAGTCCCAACAGGGATATACAAACATGCTATTTTGAAATGAAGCCCAATGTCACCGTTCTTATGTTCTGTACATTTTGAACATTTAAGAACATTATGATCTTTAACTTTAATTAAACTGGCTTAATGAAAATGACTGGCATTAATTTCTCTAATTCCTTTGAGTGGAAGACTGAGGACCATGTTATATTACAGTAAATGACAATCCTTAGGCATGAATGAAGTTTAGAACTATATCGGAATAAATTTTAAATGGGTTCAATCTCAAACATATTTAATAGGGCATCCAATGGTTACCACATTACACTGTGTGGTAACTAAGGAGAAATAATACAGTTTATGTACTATTATTAAAAAGCCAGCCAAACATTTTAGAGAAACAACGGTGAGGGGAGAGAACAACTTACCAGATCAAGAAGCTACTTTGAGGCCCTCTTTGCAAGATTTCCAGCATCTGGGAACCCAAGAAGTCAGGTCATCTCAAATCAAAGAGGGCCCCATGGCCTAAATGTTCTGTGGGGCCTGGGGTAATGGGTATGACTACTCTTAGTTACTAGGAGTCAATATATGGTAGAAACTGAATCTTGGACCTCTCATTGCTTATAGTAAAGCAGTATTTTCTTCAATGTGACAAGTTAAACTGACCTGGATATTCAGGGTACAGGCCCAGATTCCTCTTCCTAATTCCAAGCTTCCTGGAATTTTGCAAATTAATATGATTTAAATAGAAAACATTCCTAGGGTGCAGCTACTAACCATTCCCAGCTTATCGTTGTTTGGTTTAATTATCATCTTTTTTTCTTTTAACACCCTTACTAGAGTATACTCTGAAAGAATTAATGTTTTAAGGGGGAAACAGAGATAATTTTAAGTAAGGGGCACTTACAAGTAAAGGCAAGTTTTTCATTAATGCAACATTCAGTAAATGCAACATTTATTGATCTCCTTTTAGCGTGGATATAAAGTCTCACCCATTGAAGGCCTTAACCATCTAATTTGTAATATGAACATATTGGAATAATACCACTGCTGCCAACATTTCTACAGTGTCTACTATAGTAGGCACTGTTTAATGCATTTTACATCCCAGTTGGGATGGGGCACCATTACAAACCATTTGAATTTTAAGACAAGGAAACTGCGGCATAGAGCGGTTCAGTAACTTGCCCAAAGTCACAGTGCTGATAAGTGGGGTTCCAGAGCCCCTGATGGTTACAGTTACCCTCCGATGTAAAAGAACTGTAACTCTTCTACCAGATGTGGAGGATCATCAGGAGAATAAGAGATAAGGAGGGATGCAAAAGATGAGACAGGAAGGCATCAAAAATATTTTTTTCACATTGAAATTTGACGTTGAATTGGTCTGGTCCTTTCTTTAACCTGCTGGCACCCAGGTGTCACTTAATCTTGTCTTGTTCCTAATCTCACTTACCTCCTCTGTCTGCCTAGACTGGTGCCTAACAAAGAGGAGTAGAGAAAGGACTGTGCTGGGGTGGAGAAACATGAGGATTCAGGGTTGGTCACGAATAGCAAAGGTGTGAAAAGCTGTGCTTTTCATTGCACATTATCCTATACCTGTGAAGACTGACAAACACTATCAATGAAGGACTAAGTAGAGATGCACTGGGTTTTTAAAGTAAATTTAGTAATTTCTAAAATTTGTTACCACATAATGAGAATTATTAACATTTTTAAACTCCTCAATTGTCTTGGTAGCTTGAAAATACAACTTCATTTCCAAAATGGTAACAAGTGTTCTCGATACCAGCTATACACTGGCAACAAAGGCATATGTTCCTATAAAAATCTTAGCAATATTAAGAACAGCAGATAAACAGAAAGTGTTAGACAATGCAGACATCAAATTAAAATTAATACAACAGTGACAGCACTGGGGAGACATTTTTGAAAATATATTTCATACTGAATGATATTAACCTTATATTATTAAAAATGAAAAATATGCTACAATTCATTCAGAATAAATTCCACAGTGGGATTATTTATGTCAAATCACTTTAGCTCACTCCCAAGTTTACAATGCAACCAGAACTGGATGAAATTAGTTTATTATACAAAAAACCCTATACAGTACATGAAAATCACATTTAATATAAATGTCACATCATATAGTCATATTACTCTTGAAGTAATAGTTTTATTGGAATAGTTTGAGTTTTTGGAACATGCAATGTAATCAAGACATTTCAAGCAGAATATGTTAACTTCATATTCAAAATGTAACAAATATGCAATAGCATAATCCTGGGAAATAGACTGTATTTATCTAATACCAGAGATATCTGTCTTAGAGACCTTATGAAGAAACATAAGCTTTTGTGTCTTATTGCTTCAACTAAAATGTATTATAAATGCAACTCAGGATATTTTATCTGCATTAAAAAAACCTTTATAAAGGAAATCATGCTAATGGTAAATAGAAAATTGCTGGGAGTACAATGGTCTATGAGTAGGTATCTATTTGAATGATTTGACTATTATGAATTTATTAACATAATTTCCTAATATCAATAAATAAAACTCATTTTTTTTCAAATATTATGAGTCAAGAGTCAAGAATAGGATTCCTCTACCACACTGAAGAACAACTCTAAGACCTGATACTCATTTATTGATCAGTTTTAATTTAATAAACTAAAGACAAAGATAAGCTACCTAGCAAACTTCAGGCAAGAGCTTGGCTAACTGTGGTAGGATGGAGCACCACACATGGTGTTAATAAAACACATGATTTGTGGCTGCCTTTTAAGTACTATGGCTAGTTATTTGTGGGTTTGGGGTTACATTTACAGTAGTGGTGCTGGATTTATATGAGGTCACTGAGACTTTCTCCAACTTTTCTAAATATGCCACACATTTTAAGAAAGCAACTTTGTGGAATATGGCGATGGTGTGTAAATTATTTCTACTTAGACTAACAGAAGCAGTGCAGTGCTGTGGAAACACATGAAATTTAGAGCTTATACACTGGGGTTCTCCCATTCTACCAATCACTAGTGTGAAATCTGTTTTCTTATCTATAAAATGGAAATAAGAAAACCTTACTGGTTTTCTGCAGAAATGAAAAATATTTTGATTTAAAACAGTATTGTAAGGATTCTCAGAACCTAAAACAGCAGGCCATGCTCATGTAAACATACATACATGGCCAAAAGGTGAATTAAATATAATTTCTTAAAAATCAATAAAATAACAGTGATAAAACATTTAATTTTGTTCATATTTTTGCTTCTTATTGGAATGTCCTTCACCACTTTCAAGTCTTCCAGTCTTGGCATGCCCAAATCTTCATCCTTTAAGGCCAAGCTCAAAAACCACCTCCTTCAGGAACACTCCCATGACAACCCAAAAGGAAATAATCTCTCCTCTCTATAATTACCAAAGAGCTTTAAATTATGCTAATTGAATCCATAACTTTCCACTTTATATTACAGGTATTTATATACATATTGTAACTCCTCTGATTATATATCAATATAGCGTCTACCTGCTACTGCCGTTCCTATCAATAGAGGGCATATTACACACCAAAAATCATGCTAAGAGCTTCACATGTAACCCATAATGTAGTTGCCATTTCCATTTTACATACGACGAAACAGAACAAAGGTCGTGGAGCCAGAATTGGAGCCTGAGCACCAAGCAATAACACTTCTGTGATAAGCATTCTGTATGGTAGGCAAAAAGCACATTTTCACAAGGTCGCTTAAGGTAGTTGTGATTTGGCAGAGACGTGAATGAGGTCTTCTGAATTCAACTTCAGTGTTCTCTGACATGTTTTATCTTATATCTCTGGCGTTCATACTAACTCCAATTCTGTGCCAGAGGACCTCTGGGAGGCAGTTCATTGGCTCAAGGTGCCAACCAGATGCATCTGGTCCAAAAAATAAAAATAACTCGAAAGTGTCATCTACTGTGTTGCTGCTGCCCAGCACTGCCATGTACACAGCCGGCTTAGTCACTAAATCTTCTTGCCAGGAATTCTTCATGTGGAAAACAGAGACAAGCACTCGACCCCTACCCAAACTCACAGGATTTGAAATTAAGGAATGGTGAAAAATACTTTTAGTTAACCATAAGAGAACTGTTGGCATAAGTACATTTTGTTTTTTTTTTTTTTCATTCCCCTTTCAACATTTAAAACTAACACAAATATTTGAATTCATTACATAGAAAGTACGCTAAGAAAAGGGGGCTTCATTCTGGCCTGCGATTTCACAGATCACAGAAATTCTAAGGAATATGCAATTAAGACAGGCAAAATAGCTCTCTACACCAGCTGGTGGACCTTCTCCAGAAACTTCCCTAACAACTTAATAAGTCCTGAGGCATGAATAATTTGCTCACATGCTGGGTTTGTATGGCAGACCTCAGAGCAATAGAAAGGTTATTACAGAGGTCCTGGAGGTGTTTATATAGGCCTCCTACTGTACAACAGCATTTGTTTCTTCTCCTTTTTATATTCTGGATAGTTTAAATGTTTCATAAAGGCGTCTGGATTTGTAAAAACATTATGGTTCTGTTACTACTCACTTATTTTCTCATGATTACAAGTGGGAGAAGAGCTAAAAGTTATCAAAAAGGCAGTTTTTAGTAACTGTTGAACTATTTTTGGGTGTAGTTCAACTATATGTATCAGTAACAAGTTTTGTTCTTATTATTTCTCATCTTTTAGTCACATCTGCCTTGTCAATGAGAACAATGTTTATGAAATTAAAAAATTCATTTTGTTCAATTAGCTACAAAAATATATGAACCATAAAAAAATTTCAAAACCTATTTCTTAGGAGCCAAAGGGTATCCCTTATAACATTTTCCATGGATAGATTTGCTTATTTAAAAAAAATATTTGGCAGGCTTTGAAAACATAACAGAAGTCAATAATTTGTGACCACAGAAGATCTGTGTTTAGTTTAAATCTGTATGGGCACATAATTAAGGCAGGAAATTGAATACAAATGGAGATCTACTTCAAACACATTTGTAAAAAATGAGATGGAATCAGAAATATCAAATCAGAATGCACATATGATACAGGCACCTCATGATGACCTTGCTTTCTGATTTACTGACATTTACAGGCATGCCGTGTTCTATTGCCCTTTGTTTTACAGTGCTTCTTAGATACTGCATTTTTTTGTTTTTCAGGTTGAAGATGTGTGACAATCAGGTGTCAAGAAAGTCTATCAGTACCGTTTTTCCAACAGCACATGCTCACTTCATGTCTCTGTGTCTCATTTTGGTAACTGCTGCACTAATTCAAACTTTTTCATTAGTATGATATCTGTTAACAGTGATCTCTGGCTGGGCGCGGTGGCTCACACCTGTAATCCCGGCACTTTGGGAGGCTGAGAAGGGCGGATCACGAGGTCAGGAGATCAAGACCATCCTGGCTAACACAGTGAAACCCTGTCTCTACTAAAAATACAAAAAATTATCCTGGTGTGGTGGTGGCTGTCTGCAGTTCCAGTTACTCGGGAGGCTGAGGCAGAAGAATGGCGTGAACCTGGGAGGCGGAGCTTGCAGTGAGCCGAGATCATGCCACTGCACTCCAGACTGGGCGACTGAGACTCTGTCTCAAAAAAAAGAAAAGAAAAAAAGAAAAACAGCAACAAAAACAGTAATCTCTGATCAGTGATCTTTGATGTTAGAATCTTAATTGTTTTGGGGCACCATGAACCACACCCATAGAAGATGGCAAACTCTCGATAAATGTTGTGTGACTGCTCTACTGACTGGCCTTCTCCTATTTTCTCCCCTTCTCCTTGGGCCTCCCTGTTGCCTGCGATGCAATACTGAAATTGGGTCTACGATAGCCTCTAAGTGTTCAAATGAAAGGAAGAATCACATCTCAAAGGAAGAATCACATCTCTCTCATTTTAAATCAAAAGCTAGAAATGCCGGGCGCGGTGGCTCAAGCCTGTAATCCCAGCACTTTGGGAGGCCGAGATGGGCAGATCACGGTCAGGAGATCGAGACCATCCTGCTATCATGGTGAAACCCCGTCTCTACTAAAAAATACAAAAAA
>NW_012114141.1:10435855-10499725 GCF_000951035.1 Colobus angolensis palliatus | reverse complement strand
AAAAAAAAAAAAAAAAAAAAAAAAGCTAGAAATGATGAAGCCTATGAAGAAGCCATGTTGACAGCTCAGACAAGCAGAAAACTAGACCTCTTGCACAAAACAGCCAAGTTGTGAATGCAAAAGAGAAGTTCTTGCATGAAATTAAAAGTGCTACTTCAGTGAACATATGAATGATAAGAAAGTGAAAGAGATTTATTACTGATATGAAGAAAGTTTTAGCGGTCTGAATAGATCAAACCAGCCACACCATTCCCTTAAGCCCAAACCCAATCCAGTGCAAGGCGGTAACTAACTTCAGTTCTGCGAAGGCTAAGAGAGGTAAGAAAACTGCAGAAGAAAAGCTGGAAGCTACAGAGGTTGGCTCATGAGACACAAAGAAAAAAGCAGTCTCCCTAACACAAAAGTGGAATGTGGGAGTTTGAGACCAGCCTGGGCAACACAGACCCCATCTCTACATAAAATGGAGGAAGTGGCTGGACATGGTGGTGCCTGCCTATAGTCCCAGCTACTTGAGAGGCTGAGGAGCTTGAGCCTGGGAGGTTGAGGCTGCAGTGAGCTGTGATCACGCCACTGTACTCCAGCCTTGGTGACAGAGCAAGACCCTATCTCAAAAAAAAAAAAAAAAAAAAAAAAAAAGGCCGGGCGCGGTGGCTCAAGCCTGTAATCACAGCACTTTGGGAGGCCGAGACGGGCGGATCACGAGGTCAGGAGATCGAGACCATCCTGACTAACACGGTGAAACCCCGTCTCTACTAAAAATACAAAAAATTATCCTGGCGAGGTGGCGGGCGCCTGTAGTCCCAGCTACTCGGGAGGCTGAGGCAGGAGAATGGCGTAAACCCGGGAGGCGGAGCTTGCAGTGAGCTGAGATCCGGCCACTGCACTCCAGTCCGGGCGACAGAGTGAGACTCCGCCTCAAAAAAAAAAAAAAAAAATTGTGCAAGATGAAGCAGCAGCAGCTGATGGAGAAGCTGCAGCAAGTTATCCAGAATATCTAGCTAAGATCATTGATGAAGGTGGTTACTTCAGATCAGATTTCCACGTAGACAAAATGTAGCTTAGGGTCCCTGGGTTTTTGGGTATCCACCGTGAAAAAGCACCTACTTTAACTGTTATACCTTGAGCTTTTGTTATTTCAAAAAACTTCCAAGAAGAAGTGTAGCCCCAGAAAAACCAATTGGATGCAGGGATGCGTCAGTTGCAGATGAACTTTGGCAAACTCCGTTCGATGCATACTAAAATCCCTGCCCAGAGAGAAGCTTAGCCCCCATTTTCTATACACACAGCATATATAGAAGCATGATCAGTGACTGCTAGGGTGCGGACTTCACTCCACCTCTACATACAATGACTCAGTTAACCAGTCTAATAAAAATTTGTTTTCATCGTTGTTCAGGAAGGTTTTGCTTTGGGAACTATCCTCAGCATTCTTATTACAAGTAATAAAATCTTCTTGAATTCTCCTTGGTTACGGTAAATGGACTGTCACCCACCAAGTAATCAAACCCACCCATTGTGTGGGTAATAAACAGGCTTCTTTTGGAAGAAGAGGCCATCTAGGACTTTCCTAGCTAGAGAGGAGAAGTCAGCTCCTGGCTTCAAAGCTTCAAAGAACAGGCTGACCCTCTTGTTAGGGGCTAATGCAGATGGTGACTTTTAAGTTGAAGCCAATGCTCACTTACTAATCCAAAAATCCTGGGGCCTTAAATAATTACGCTGAATCAACTTTACCTATGCTATATAAAGCTGTGATTACAGCACACCTGTTTACTGCACAGTTTACGGAGTATTTTCAAAGTCCACTGTTGAGATCTACTGTTCAAAAACAAGATTCTCTTCAAAACACTACTGCTCATTGACAATACACCTGGTCACCCAAGAGTTCTGATGGAGATGTATAAGGAGATGAATGTTGCTTTCATACCTGCTAACTCAACAACCATTCTGTAGTCTATAAACCAAAGAGTAATTTCGACTTTCAAGTGTTATTATTGAAGAAATACGTTTTGTAAGGCAATAGCTCCCAATGGCAGTGATTCCTCTGATGGATCTGGGCAAAGTCAACTGAAAATCTGGTGGAATGCATTCACCATTCTAGATGCCATTAAGAACATTTGTGATCACGAGATGAGGTCAAAATATCAAGTTAACAGGAGTTTGACAGAAGTTGATTCCAACTCTCATGGATGATTTGAGGGGTTTGATTTCAATGGAGGAAGTAACTGCAAATATGGTAGAAATAGCAAGAGAACTAGAATTATAAGTGGAGCCTGAAGATATTGAATTGTTGCAATCTTATGATCAAACTTGAACAAATGAAGAGTTGCTTCTTAGGAATAAGCAAAGAAAGTGATTACTTAACATGGAATCTACTCCTGGTAAAGATGCTATGAACACTGTTGCAATGTCAACAAAGGATTCAGAATACTACATAGTATCAGCTGATAAAGGAATGGCAGAGTTTGAGAGGACTGATTCCAATTTTGAAAGAAGTTACATTGTGGGTAAAATACTATCAAACACCTGTTCATGCTATAGAGAAATCTTTTGTGAAAGGATGAGTCAACTGATGCAACAAATTTCATCGTTGTTTTACTGTAAGAAATTACCACAGCTACTCCAGCCTTCAGCAACTACCACCTTGATCAGTGAGCAGCCTTCCACAGCAAGGAAAGACCCTTCACCAGCAAAAAGATTATGACTCCCTAAAGGCTCAGATGATCGTTAGGATCTTTTAGTAATAAAGTTTTCTTATTTTTCTTTTTAAGAGACAGGGTCTCGTGCTGTTGCCTATGCTGGAGTGCAGTGACATGATCCCAGCTCATTGCAGCCTTCAACTCCTGGGCTCAAGTAATCCTCCGCCTAAGCTGAAAACTTAAAAAATTACCCTGGCTAATTGTTTGTAGAAATGGGGATCTTGAACTCCTAGCCTTAAGTGATTCTCCTGCATTTGCCTCCCAAAGTGTTGGGATTAAAGGAATGAGCCACTGTGCTTAGCCCAATAATGTACATGTTATTAAGGTATATGCATTGTCCTCTTTAGACATAAAGTCACTGCACACTTAACTGGCTACAATACAGTATAAATATAATTTTTGGATGCACTGGGAAACCAAAAAATTTGTATGACTCACTGTGTTGCAACATGTGCTTTACTGCTGTGGTCTTGAGCCAAACCTGCTGTATCTCTGAGGTATGCCTGAAATTCACTTGTTTGGCAGACACAGAGGGCATTTCCTATTGACAGGTAGTCAAGCTGCTTAATTATAGGTTGTTGATAGTTCTGCTTCATCTATTTACACTGCATGCAGGGAAGCCTTTGGAAAGCTAAGTTTTTCATGTCAGAAAGAGAAGAGAGGAAAATCTGTATTAAAGCTATTCTTGTCATGCAAAGACCTGGGTTAGGCAGGAAGATAGGATAATCCAGTGAATTATGCTTAGGGATCAAGTCCCCACACTTGGCTCCAATGACTTTTCATAATCTCTGATACACCCATATAGAAACAAAATACTGCAAAACGTAAGGCAAACAGACAAAAAAAAATCCTAACATTTTCTATGCAAAGTTCAAATTTTGAGTTTAGCTTCAGCTAAATTAGGAAGTACACTGTACAACACATTACAAGAGGTAGTCTTTTATTTTAGTGCTTGAATTTGTATGCTATCAAAAAATAGTATGGCATCTTGCCAAACTTGCACTTAGTTCAAACAAAACTTTAAAAGAGCTGTTATTCTAGGTGCATATTCACGTATTACTTCTCATATAGGCATACCCAGACATCACACACAGACGGAAGACAGCTGTTGGGCTATCCCATTAGCAGGATGAAACACAGTCTGTGTTATCTGTGGTATTTCTTGTACTGTAAGTGAAACTTCTCTTAGCTTTTCTGGCAATTTATTCCATAATTTTTGTCTTAAAGTTCTTTATGAGACTAAAGATACAAGGTAGAAGATGAGACTTAAATCAGACTTCAGCAGGTAGATGGAAAGCGCTCAGATATGAGAACTCCCTTAAAGGTCTTACCCAACTCTCAGCTTTTAAAATATGGACTGCATTCATGGGTAGCACCTTTTAAAATAAACCATTCTTTCTCAAAGCATTTGGTTCTTTTAAAATAATAAGCTGTTTCAAGTAGATTTTCTACTGTAGGTTAATAACTAATAAACAAATGGTATAAAATTATTACATTTAAGTACGGTTAAAATTTTAAGAATCAGTTTATAAAGTATTAAAATAATTTAAAGAGCAACTAATGGGGATCTAAAAATTCATCAGCTTCTTAAAAATTCAAACAGAACAAAACTGACAAAGGTAAAAAACATATCTCCTCTTATTCCTCAAGTTCTAAGAGCCTATGATTTTAACAAATTAAATACCTACATTTAGCAATATAATTTTACACAATATGCAAATATCTCAGAATGCTGCCTCCCTTCTGTGAAATTAAAGAATACAGAAAACTATACCTTTAAGTTATTTTATAGCAGACATTCCAGGTGTTTACTACTAGACGTGTATCTTCTTTAGAAGGTAACCAACACCACTATAACAAGCTCAGAAAAAGTTTCCTTCCCTATCAAGACATCTGTAGCATCTTCACAATGAAGAGATGTTTCCCTGGCCAATGTACAAATACATCTTGAAAGGAAAGCTGTAATACACTGCCCTACAAGAAAGTTCTGTTGGTTGCAGAGGGTTAGGAACATCTATAATGACAAATGTATTCACAGTTTGTTTTATAAAGTTGTTAATATGCAGTACCTTGATTTATATTTTATTAAGATCTACAGTGATTCCCTTTCCAGATTCAGAAACATATAAAAAGGGATTTTTAAATATCCTCAAACCACCGCTGTATGCACCTCAGTTCTAGTCTTCAAAGATGTATACAATTTTTAAATGAGAAGTGAAATATGTGGAAAGAGAAAGTAGGCTAAAACTGTAGTCTTTGTTTTTCATTTGTTAATACTTTGGGTATATATTCTGTTTAACTTCCCTTAAGTCACATTCATGCCAACTTTCTTTTTAAAAAACAGGTTAAAGATATAAAGTGTTTTTTTCTTTCCTCACCACAAAAAAAAGCAGAAACAAACAGAGAGCCTCCGAACATATTGTTTCCAATGGAAATGGATGAATTAAAAAATAGTTGCTCATTTTAACAAAAAATTCAATATTTTAAATATATCGAAAATACCACAACCAGGTTGATTTAAATGACACATTTAAAATGTCATTAAACCATTAGGATACTCTTCCAGAAATAGCACTTGCCAGTTATAGGAAGGCACATTCAAACTTAGGTGCCTAAGCCTTATGAATACTTATTACTTCCCCAGTGCCAAATGCTCCAAAATATTTTACCTATCATTTATTTTGAAGAGCAGTTATTTTTCTAAGGATACTATTTAAAATGGGACATATAGTCTAAGCAGTATGAGTGCACTTATGGGAAAAACAGGATGAAATACCAAAAAGTTGGCCTATTCCAGGAAATCCAGAATACACAGTTGTTATTTGAGTAAAGCGGTGTGCCAATGTGCTGTGGAGAACAGAATTCAAGAAATGGCATAAAAAGAACTTGTCCATTCTAACTCTGTCTGTTAGATCATAGATATTTTGTAATAAATTATGGTCCTTCAAGTCTTTTTCCTCCCTACTGCCCTCATCAGACCTCTTGACATATCCTCCTCTTTACAGAATGATAACATTAAATTGTCTTTCTCCCATCAGGGATAAAGTTATTCTCATCCTTTGCCCAACACAGAATTATGCAGTAGCAACTCAACCATTTGGATAACAGGTATCACCTAGCCTAATAAAGATTATAACTAGGATTGTTACAGTGTTATTCTAAATCAACAATCTGAATATAAATTTTAACTGGTCAGTGTGCACTAGAATTTAAAATTCCCATATTTTATAAACACGGCTTTTGCCCTAAACTTTCTACAGTCTCTCAAAAATTGTAATATAGATTCAAAACATACATTCTTATCAAGAAAACACCATGTTCCAAATTCAAATAATTTGGAAGAGTCAATGGAGGATTGTCAACTGGTTCAAAAGTCTACTCACTAACAGAAAAAAAATTCTGTATAAAAATTGCACCTGTTTATGATTCACATTTTCTTAAAGAACTTCCTATTGTGTCTCTTGCTGACAAGTAAAGGTATGACCTTAAATCCATGCAGCAGCTAGATATATCATGCTGTTGAAAGTGTGAATTCACCAGTGGATATAGAACATTCATTAAATGAGGATATGAACTAACATATTCCATCTGCAACAATTTTTGAATTATGCAAGTAACTCCATCCTTTTTATTCTCCACTTTCAGCCAAAGAAATACTCTCCAAAGACCAGAAAAATATCTCAAAGAATTGTCGAAAACTCACCATCAACCTTTTCCATATTTAGATTTTAACAATTAAATCTCTATAATTTAATTTCCAGTAAGAATAACATTAACAGGTTGATGGTAAAACAATCCTGTAATAATTCAATAAAAATGAAAAAATTTATCTTTATGAGATAAGCAACAACATCCATTCCTCTTACCCTTTAGGTACTGTTCTCTTTATTTTTTTCAAACTTGGCCACTATCTTAGGGAAGCATAAATATATTTTTGAAAACTCTGCCAACATAGATTTCTTTTGAGAGACTATGAACATATTCCTTGCTCATAAAAATAACTAACAATTATATGACAATCAAGTCTGAATTACTGAAAGAGAAATAAAGCATACCGCTATACTTTTCATGTTGTAAAAGTACTTTATTACCAGGGTATTAGCTTATTTTGGATTTCTTATAGCAAAAAGTATGTCTTACTACACTGATAGCAGAGAGACCAAATCTTACGTTACATAATCAAGACTCCTTAAGAGGTAACACGGTACAGTCCTTAGAAGTGCTCACTAAAGACCTAAACTTCCTGGCTATCAATTGCAGACCTGTCACACCGATCAGCTCAGCAACCTGCTCAAATTACTCTTTATTCCATACCTCAGCCTCCTCATCTGTAAAATTATAAGTATTTATCAAGGATGTTTCAAGGATGCCATGTAATGAGACTTAGGTAAGTACTACCTATTAGTGATCTAAGAATTCTTATTTTAGATTCATACACAGCTAAATTAATGAATCTAAATGGATAGCAGGACAAATTTGACATGAGCAATTTTTCAAGAAAAATTACTTATTTGCTTTTAAGAGAAGAGGCTCATTACGTTGCTCAAGCTGAACTCAAAACTCCTGGGCTCAAGTGATCCTCCCACCTCAGCCTCCAAAGAAGCTGAGAATATAAGTGTGCACCACTATGCCCAGTTAATTTTTTAAATAAACATCTAAAAAGTTTTAGAATAGTTGCAGATTTACAGAAAAATTGCAAAGATAGTACAAAAAGTTCCCATATCCTCCAAGAAGTTCCTCTTATTAACATTTTACGATGTGAGCAACTTTTAGTGATAGCTCAATAGTGGAAAGTCATTTATTCTCAGCCAGTAAAACTACAAATTTAATTAATCTGTAATTTCAGTAACCCACCTACTGGAATAAAACTTTGAAATTTGTAAGTACCATATTATAATTAGTAAGAGCTAAATTTAATGTTTTAGTAATAGCACTGCACATACTATACTAAAGTAAGATATTTTATAGTCTCATTAAAAAGAAATAAAATGAAAAAGTTATTTTAACATGTGTAATTACTTCTATATACATATTAAAGTTGCAAATTAAAATGTAAAGTAGAAAATAAAGCTGGGATATTTAAGTAGATACTTCATAATTTTAAAGTTAAATAAATTTTCTTAATACCATACGGTAATTAAAACTACATAAGGGCAATGTGGGTGAATACATTTTGAAATCAGAATTCTTAATTTATTTCCTCACTTTTAAAGAATCATATTTCTAATAACATAATACAAGGCAAATTTTTCTGAGATGATAATGAAAGAGGTAAAGAGGTGTACCTATAGAAATGTTAAGAGGCACACGGCATTAAATGTAGACACTAGCCACATGTAGCAAAATTAATTAAAATTAAATTCTTCAGTTGTACTAGAGCCACATGTCAAGGACTCAGTAGCTACATGAGATTAGTGTTACAATGTTGGAAGCACAGAGAGAGAACATTTCCATCAGTGCAGAAAGTTGTATTGAAAAGTACTGCTCTAGATATGAACAGATTGTTTCACTAATCATACTTAACTGAGTTCTACCCAAGAGTCCTAACCTCTTATCCAAACAAATTCTTTTTATTAAACTTGCAAAAAAGAAGCAAGGGGATAAAAGCAGGCCTTTATCTCCTTTTCTGAAATGTTTAAGAGGATGAAAAGGAAGAGGGCCTGGCCAATTCCCACAACAGACAAATGGCCACCAATAAATGAAAAAATTCCTGAGGTCCTCAAAGCCATTGCTGTACTCACGTGGCAGGGTAGCAGTGGGCCCAGTGGCCAGGAGGATGCCTCTTCAGGGGTACATTTCCTCACTAGGGGGAGGGATCCCCATGTGGGGCCTCCGCACTGGTGGGACCTTCCCCATTATGGGGCTGGGGTTTCTGCCAGTGAAAAACGGGAAATTTCATTGTTAGCCAGCTTTAAAACGTTTCCCCTTTGAGATATTAAAAACACTGCTTACTGGATTATTTAGTTAATTCAAGACAGAATTATATG
Organism: Colobus angolensis palliatus; assembly: GCF_000951035.1. Taxonomy (NCBI): domain Eukaryota; kingdom Metazoa; phylum Chordata; class Mammalia; order Primates; family Cercopithecidae; genus Colobus; species Colobus angolensis. The sequence goes on along the minus strand of NW_012114141.1, from coordinate 10,491,042 downwards.
AGATGATTTTTAGAACCGATGAATCGTGATGTGTGATTGATTCTGTCTGCCCGAGTCCCCTAGGAAAAAATAACCTGCAGTATTACCAGAGCTGTCATAAGAATTTTCAGTCTTATTAAATGCTGAAAAGATTAGATCGAACCAGATAATGGTTTTTCCAATCAGGATAAAAAATAAGGATAATTGTCTTTTAATTATCAGTAATGGACAGTGGTGAAAAGAGCAAATGTAATTAGATATAACAAAAACCTCACTGAGTTCCACAGCTTCTCATTCTTACCCCATCTGAATTTTTAAAATCAGAGTTGAAAATAAGAAGCAAATATTTAAATTCCATCCAGTTACTTCTTGTGAACATTCTGAGATTTGGTACTGAAATCATGATGATGTAATCGTCAACGGAAACAAAGATCTGTTGTTTTATTCTCCAAAAAATTTTTAAGAACTCCATGTAAGCAGTCTGTTGATATCCAAAAATGTGGCTAACAATAAAAATCCCCCTTACACTTACCAAATGCTTTCACTTCTACAAAATGAGCATTTTCATTGTTTGGGCTGCAGCACACACAGTTCAATGGAAAGTGATAGATGTATTCCTACTAAGGTTCTGGAACTCCATAAGAGTTACCCTAAATTCTTCCAGTTTAAACTCTTTCTGCTAGTATACTTACAATGGCATGCTATAGCATACCTTTGGGCTGTTAGGTAAGAGGTCAATTCAACAGAACTCTATGGATGATGGATATTACATTTCTAAAAACCATTGAAAAACCAGAAAATGTAAGTTTGTGGTGAACTCCAAGAGAGGAGACAGAAGTAAACAGATGGAACTATGCACTAAAATTTGTGACATTATCTTTCCTACCAGGTACCAGAGATCCTGGATCTGCCTAACTTAATCTCCTAATCTCTGGAGTTGCAGCATTCCCCTTTAATCCCTTGTAACTATGCTCCCAAAGAGCAATTCAGAGGTCAGGTTACTACAAACTGCACTTCTCTGTCTATATTACAAGGAAAGTGAGGATACAGAAAGGAAGAAACATAACCAGGAAAAGGTATTTTATACAAAATTAGGTAACACATTTAAATTATAAATTATCACCCTCCAATTGGTGAGAGAAATTTATTTTAAATAGAAAGTATCTAGAACCCAACTAGTTAATGTTACTGTAAAAGTTTAAATACTTTCACGACAGGAACTAATATCATTCCCAATTAGCTTCCAATCAGAATCCTCATATTAGGTCATGTATTAAAAAAATATCAACTTAGTAGACTATTCCTAATACTATCCTAAATCTCCATAACATGGGTAAGTTAGGCTTAACTGCTGCTGGTTATGAAAATTAAATTTTTGACACAATCAGTGTGAAAGTAGTTCCAGAGTATATGGTCAAACAAAAACATTGCCAAAGATGTAAGAATAAAAATTTACATCAAACATCAAAGACAGAAACGCCTTTCAGGAGTTGACCTAAGTTCCTAGGGGTGGAACTGGAATGTTTCGTGGCAAGGGCTTCATTCTGAAAAGATTACAGGGTCACTAACCTCAACAGGCTCAGTCAAAATTAAACTCTGTTAGACTTCACGTCTACCCTAAAAGACCCTGATATCCACAGATAAAAACTTCTTCACAACTGGCTTATCCATTAGAAAAAAAAAATTGCCTTTAATTAAAGAGAATAATTTTTAAAAACAGAAACTTACTCCTCTGAACATTGATTTGATATTTACTTTGCTATACTGTCAAAGTTTGCTAATAACCTTTTCTCCTCACATCCAGTTGCAAGGCTGTTTTGGCCTGTAGAAAGGAATACATTTTTCTAATTCACACAAAATGCCATGAATGTTAAAGGCTCTGAAGACAACCATGTAATACCGTATTTCACTGACTATAAAGTAAGGTGCAATATTACTTTACAAACTACTGAGAAAAACTCACTAAATTAGGCTGTATAATATAGTGATTTCTTATCACACAAAAATTATGTTATTCTTCTTGAAAGGGGTCTCTTGATAAGTGTAACAGTCATGTTTATATATCACACATGAGCACAAAGAAAGGATTACATGAGCAAAAAAAGAATTACTAAAACTTTTTCACACTTGCAGTTTAATTCTTCTGAATCATTTTTCGGCTCAGAGATAATTGTTTTTCCACAAAATGTAGTCCTTTGTGTCACCAAGAGCATTGTTGTGGTGGTGTATCTTGAAATTTCTCTCCACAACTGCCCCTGGAATTTTCTTCCAAACTGCTGACATTCTTTTTGCAAGGTTTTTAAAGAATGCATAACTACAACTAACTCAAACAACTACTTGTCCCAAAGTAATCGATATTAGAAAGGCTAATGATGTAAAAACAGGCTTCTTAGAACTGATGAGATACAATAACAGGGCTCCTGGTGTTGGGACAAAATGCTTTTTTTTTCCACTTCCTTTCAACCATTTTCAAATAGTTATTAATCACCTAATATGTGACACATGCACTAAGGGACAGGGTGGTGCACAAACAGGTAATGACATTACTCTTAGGGAACTTACATAGAGACTGGCATTAATTAAATAAACACAGAAAATTAATATAAAACTACTACTGCTACAAGTACTGAAAAAAAGAGGCACATCATGAAGTAACACATGGCTGATCTGACCTAGTCAGGGAAATCAGATAACACCTAAGGAAAGCAGGGAGAACGAATGTGTCACACAGAGGAAGCAGTATGTAAGGGGAAAGAGCAAAGAACTGTTTTGCATGGATAACCGCACTGGGGAAAGGGAAACTCCAAACTTTTTGAGGCCTACTACAATTGAGTTCCAAACTACACCAATACTGGGGGACCTGAAATGCCAGCATGCTCTTCTGGTTAGAGTGGGGGTTTATGGAGGCCAATTAATTAATAAAGTTTTGGCCCAAGTCTCGGGAACTACAGAGATGAGCACTACTATCAAAGACTTAAAGATGCAGGAGTGGTGGTCCTTACCATATTCTCTTTCTATACCTTTCTTTCATGACCCTATAGATAAAAAAACAAAACCAAAACAAAACAAAAAAAAGATGGATAATGAATAACTGTAACCTTAAACTTGTAGAATCCCCAATAGTAACTGGCACGCCAGATATGGTATCAATTTGGTGCTCAGCTACTGATATGGTGAATGCTTTCTTCTCAGTCCCTATCAGTAGGGAAGATGAAAAGGAGATAACTTTCACAATGGCAAGGAGATCATAATATCTTTCCCCAGGGCAATGTTAACTCTTCTGATCTCACTCAAAAATTCAGTCACCCTGGATATCTTCACATTTCACTATATTCATGATAGAATACTAACTGCATCTGGTTAGCACAAAATGGAAAGTATCCTAGCCAGCTTAAGTGAAATACACATAGCAGACATTTCATAAAAATTAAGGGGTATGGCACACACTGCCAAACTTTTTAAGGAGTTCAGGGCTCCAGGGCATGCTGAGAACATCCTCTTTAAGGGAAACAAGTTTTTGCATCTCTCAAACCTACTGTTAAGAAAAAGGTGGACCTTCTTTGATCCTGGAGGCTGTATATTTATACGCAGTACTTTCAACACTGTTTTGATCCATTTATCAGAGACCCCGAAGGATGCCAGTTTCAAGAGTGATCCAGTGTTTTAAAGAAGACTCTGTAGCAGGTCCCAGCTATGGTGCATCTGTGACCAATGGATCTCATGGTACAACACCTATTCTTTTTTTTTTTTTTCCTCTGTTTAAGAAATGGAGTCTTTCTCTGTCCCCCAGGCTGAAGATCTATCATTGATGGATAAAAATGCTGTGGAGTCTCTGGCAAGCACCAAAAGAGAAGTCACAATGCTGATCCTTGGGGTTCAGCGGCAGAGAACAACTTTCTGCTAGAAAAACAAATCCCAGTAAGTTACAGGGCCTTAAGAGAATTTGCATACCTGACTATGTACCAACAAATGACTCTGTGACTTAAAGTACCCACTGAGTAGCAAGGTGAGATGGGCAGAGAAACAACCTGTTGTATGATGGAAATGGTATATTTGGGATTAGGTACAAGCACATTCAGGAGGCATGAAAAAATTACACTCACAGGTAACTCAGACTCCCACATCACTAACGCCTTTCTCCTTCATGACCAACTGTCAGGAAAAAAAGGATTTCAGATCTAGCCAAATATGAACTGCTATTGCACTACAGCCTTATTCAGGAGTGGACCTAAAGAACTGTGGTAAAGGAAGTTTGGCAGATGAGAACACCTGGAGCAGTATACGTGGTGGTCATCCATTTCGAAGGAGGGAGAAATAACCTGAGTTACAGATATACTCTGATTCACTGGCAGTGGTAGATGGTTTCTGGCTGTTCGATCGGGGCCTAGAAAACAACAGTGAAAGATGATGTGACAAGAAGATCTGGAAAAACAAATGGGGCACAAATCAGGGGCATTTGTGTGTCTCACAATAACCACCAGGAGGCATCTACCAAAATGGAGCATGTCAACATGTGTGTTGTCTAATATCAACAATGAGGTGAATAGGATACTTTATTCTATGGCTGTCAGCCAGTCTTCCACCTGGGCCACCACAGAGTTGACATAGTGAGCCCATAATAGAGTGGCCATGGTGCTTCCTCTCACCAATGTGAAAAGCTACTGCTAAATGTGTAACCTGCCAATGAAAGAGACTGATCTCAAGCACTCAATATGGCATCATTAACCAAGGACACCGATCACCTGGCATAAGATTACATGGGAGCTGGGGGGTAGAGGGAGTAAAAGAGTTGTTGGCAGGGTGGCAATGATTTGTCTTTACAGAATTAATACCTAATCTGAACATGGATTTAGTTCCAGCTCCCAATACCTCTGCTACCACCACCATTCCAGGGCTTACAAAATAACTGATCTATCAACATGGCATCCCACCAAACACTATCTTAGGCCCAAGTACCCATCTTATAACTAAGAAAGTATGACAATGGGCACATGCCCTTAGAATCCATTTGCCTTACCGTATATTCCATCCACAAATAAACAGTTGGCCCAATAGGTAGGCAGAATAGCCTATTAAAAAATATCAGCTGAAGACACATCTTGAAGATGACTTCCTGCAGTGTCGGAGCACTGCCCTCCAGGGTATGGTATATGCATATGCATTGAAGCAATGGCCATTACAGGGTACTGTGTTATAAACGGCTTGAATACTTAGGTCTGGGAACTGAAGGATGAAAGTAGGGTTGACTTTGTGAAACTTGTGTTTTCTACCCATCCTACTTTTGTCTCTACTAAGGTAGAGGTCCTGACTTCCAGATGGGGTTAAGGTCCACCAGTGGACATGTAAGAGTTAATAAACTTGAAGATCTGACTATACTGCTGGGATACTTTGGACTCCTCAAGCCAGTACATCAGTAGAAAAAAGGAAGTCAGGTTGCTGCTAGGAATATTCAATCTGGAACACCACAAGAAGCAAAGACTGCAGCTACACAATGGGGGAGGAAGAAATGTGTCCAGAACTTGAGAGATTCACTGGGGTATCTCTTGGTGCTTCCATAGCCAGTGGTTACAATAAATGGGAAATTTCAACAACTATGGATCAACAGCAGCAAGGCAACTAAGGGCTCAAACACCTGACGGATATAAGTCATATTTTATTTCAGCAGGCAAGCAATACAAATTGGCAAAAAAACAAAACAAAACAAAAACAAAAACAAAAAACTGGTGAAGAAAACCTAAAATGAGTGACAGAAGATGTGTATCAATTATAGCCTCACGGCCAGCTGCAGCAGAAGGAACTGTAATTCGTTTCTCTAACTCTCCTGTCTAAAGTCTTTTGGACACTGTGGCAGGGCTCCAACTTGAAGGGGATTCAGTTACTGATTGCACTTTACCTCTGATCTCAGGGATGAAGTGAGGGCATCTTATTCTCACAAAAATGGAGGCCTCATATTGTAGTATGGAAGCTACGTATAATGTAGAGCCTGAATGGATCTCAGCGGTTAAAGGGGTGTATTATACTGGGCATCTTTTATGCATCATTTGGATCTTCTCAACCTTACTTGTATCTTATTCCAGCTGTCTCATCAGCACCAATTTCACATAGGTACATCTGACAGTTCCCTGCCTCATGCCTGGGAGGCAGTTCTTGCCTTGTACTCTATGGCATTTGTGTTGACACTGCTTTGAATTCCCTACTTGCATACCCTCATGAGGAATTAATATACTGAAGGGTGAATCTTTGGCCAATGGGAGACAGAAACTAATGAAAAAATTCTTCCTCTTCTCTCACAATGTACAGTCTTAAGGCACAGTTTATGAGAGTTTTCAGGAATGAACCTATAGGACTGAGTGGTGGCAGGTAACACAATAGCTTATCCATGTATTGGCTCTCCACCCCTACCAAACCATATTCTCCTTGTTTCTCACTCTACTTCTTGGGATTATGTTCCCTAATAAACACCACATGCTGCCCTGCTTCTGGTTCTTCTTAGAGGGGAAGCTGAGCTAAGACAGATCTAATAGTCTGTGGTGCCTTTATGATATCTGAGGTCATTCCTCTGGAGTTCAGAGGTAGTAAGTGAAACCACAGGCAGAGATGAGATCACTCAGAGGGAAAGACAGAGTAGGAAGAGAAAAGAGAAGAAGACCTAACACTTGGTCCATTAATGGCCATGAGAGGGATAATGGCCAGAAAAGAAGAATGGAGTGTGGCCAGAGAGGTGAGCAGAAAACTGGTAAGTACTGTTGTTATTGCAAGGGAGTTTAGTAGGGGACACAGGTAATATACATCTAATAAGCTGTTAATTTTAAATTACTAAATTTGGTTCAATTATTAATATAGATATTTGATATATTATCAAAAAGATTAAATAATATGTACTGCAAATAAAGTAGTGATGGAGGAGGTTTTTCAAACCACATTCCTCTGAGGGAAAATCCCAGGCAGAGCTACAGGAGAGCAGAAGAATCAGTAACCAGGCCCCCTTATTTATGCATCTCTGGAAGGCAAACTGGTAGTGGATACAGAGTGAGGAAAGGATGATCTGGCTGGCTAAGTTATTCACTTACAAAATCCACCTTTTGAAAACTTCTTTTGGATTTTAAAGAACACTCTGACATTAAAAAATAAAAGCTCATAAAACAGGTTTTTATAAGATCTTACAGAAAACAACACAGAAATCTCAGTGCCTTATGTAAGGCATTTTAATTTAGTATACTTAAAACTATACTTCATAGTAAGACTTTCTTCCTTACACATACGAGGGCATAAGAGTTCATAAAAATGCTTTATATGTCTTTATGAACACTTAGGATCAGGAGACAGATCTTAATACTTGGAATTTATCATAAGACTAAGGTATGAAATAATATCATCCTCTCTTACAAGAAGCCAGACAAGTTCTTTTTTTGGGGGGTGGGTGGCAGATTAATGCTATATATCCATCAGTCACAGGATTCATTTTTTCTTTAATTTAGAAATGTTTTAGTATTCTCCTTAAGTTCATTAAAACTTCTCTTTAGTGCATTTAGTTTGGTGTAAATAAAAGGATGAGTTCTGCCTGATTTCACCCTGATTTTCTGCCTGTTTCAGTTAATATTCCTTATCCTATTGTTACTAATGTTTAATGAGGTCTTTATTAAAATATGAATATGTTCTTTTACTCCCAGATTTCATTTTTGTAGCATGTATTACACAGGCCACATAAGTCCAAAGTTATAATTAACAATAGAAAAATCATAGAACTATAATCTCAATTTCTAACTAACAATATGAACACTGGGGAACTTCAATTTAAATCACAAAGCAATGCTTTGTAATAACATTCTTCAAGTACTCAAATAAATATGAAACGTCCTTGAGTAAGTGGTACAGAAAAGCAAACGTAAGTGTTTTAAAGGACCCAAATGAAGACTTTCATTTTCTCACACTGCTTTTGGTAATCAAAAAAAAAAAGGACATATTTAAAATATTTAGCTCATAGTATCACCTAAAGTGTTCTGCAGTTAACAACTTCCTTTCAAAAATAATAGCATACAGCAATATTGAATATGCTATAACTTAAAGATAAGATGGAATCAGTGCTACCTATCATAGTGCTGGGGGCCTGCCCCAACCACATGACCACTAGGAACAAGTCAGTGGGCTCCTCTAATAGTCTGTGCTTCTTTGCAGTAACACAACCATTTGTCTCCCTACTCAGAGATGGTGGCATCTCCTCCACACATTAAGTTTCCTTCCTCAATTCTTTGATACATGCTCACTTGACAGGTACAATGGCTGTCTGCCAACAGCAGAGTGGATGTTAGTTTTCATCTGATGCTTCAGAATACTCAACTGACACAACACCAGGTCAAATGATTTCAGAGGTTTGCAAGTCGGTCTGAAAACCCCAGCACTTTTGCACTGGAGCTCAGTATCCAAACAGCCCTTTCTCTCTTTAGAATTCTAACTAAAATGTCAGTGGCAAGGGATTTTTAAAATAGCCTCTAGGTGTTTCAAGTTTCCTGTGCTTGTTTCAGCAGACTACTGACCCTGCCTGCTCACAATAAGCAAGTCTCTTAGGATTTAAATATACAGCTACATTGCTGGGAGTCAACAAGAGCCTGTTACAGGAAGAGCAGGAAAAAAAGTTGGGGGGACAAATTGGCAGGAAATGACTTTGGGGCTTTTTTTTTTTTTCTTTTTTAAATCCAAGTCAGCTCTTCATAGTTATTTAAATCTGAAAACTATTTCCCTGAAAATGAAATTTCTAAGTAATATACAAATCAACTTAACTAGACAGACACATTTAAACTGATCTTACTTTATCCTTCATCTCAGTATCTTACCTAATGGTTCTATATTTCAAAGCCTGACAGATTTGTTTGGCTGGCATGATCTGACCACTTCCTTTTTATCAAGAAATACAATTTTCTGTTCACGCAGTATGAACATGGGTCCATTTACAGATTTTGAGGTGGAAATGTTAACATGGAGATAATACAAGTCAGTATTTTACATCTTATTAGGTATCTATATAAAGAAGATAAGATGGTCAGGTGCAGTGGCTCATGCCTGTAATCCCAGCACTTTGGGAGGCCGAGATGCAAGAATCACTTGAGGCCAGGAGTTTGAGACCAGCCTGGGCAACATAGTGAGACCCACCCTCTCCCCCCTCCTTTTTTTTTTGAGACAGAGTCTCATCTTACTTTGTCACCCAGGCTAATGTGCAGTGACGTGATCTTGGCTCACTGCAACCTCCGCCCCCCGGGTTCAAGCGATTCTCTTGCTTCAGCCCTCCGAGTAGCTGGGATTACAGGCACCTGCCACCGCACCTGGCTAATTTTTGTATTTTTAGTAGAGACGGGGTTTCACCATCTTGGCCAGGCTGGTCTTGAACTCCTGAACTCGTGATTCACCCACCTCGGCCTCCCAAAGTGCTGGGATTATAGGCGCGAGCCACCGTGCCCTGCCTCTTTTATTTAAAAAGATAAGAATGTCTACAATGAATAAGTATAGCTTCTCTGGCTTCATTGATAGTATAATCTTGATGTCAGGTAGGTTTCATGGTCATGGAACCTCAAACTGTACAGGTTAAAACACAAAATGGGCTAATAATGGACAGCCCTATGGTACTTTAGTTATACATCTGGATTGAGGAATGGAGTGGGAAATACAATGCGTTTTGGCTGAAAGCCTTTAAACTAGTTAAAACATTAAAATAAAAATAAAAACATTAAAATAAAAGGTTATCTATCTTTCCATTGTTACATGATGTGGGTTCCAAAGCACTTGAGGGATGGAATGGAGACAGTTGCTCAAGGACAAGTTGGAGAAAGTTCATTGTAAGAGTATGCATAATTCATTCCAGATCTCCCAAGGTTCTCTCTCATAATCTCTTGGGGGGTCCTAGCAACTTTGGGCAGCTAGCCATCCCCAGGGCTCACTTGCTTAAAATTCAAATCCCATTTCCCAGATCTACCTTAATCCAACATTCATCCATAAGAAGTTCTAGAACATTTCTAGGGTTCAGACACGGAGGAGCAGGGGTGCCTCTGAGTTTGACTGTATCTCTTAGTACAGGTACTATAACACACACTCTTTATTCCTTTAGTCTTTGGATTCCTGGTATCTGCCAGTAACCCTATGCGATGACCAATCAGGAAGGAAAGCAGTCACATGGTTTCCTTCTGCAGTGCACAGGAAGAATACACATGACAGGAAAGTCTCAGGTTAGCCAGAAGTACTTTATACACATAGCAGTATTTTTTAAAAAATCATGTTAAAAGCAAAACATCATGAGTTCAATGTCAAGAAATTGAAAAATTCCTTTGAATCAACTTATTTATAAGTATTATTTAGTTCCTATTCCAAATTGTGCATTCTACTCTGATTTTCTTGTATATAAAAATGATCACTCAATTACTTAGGGGCAAATCTAACAATATTCATGCCTTCCTTAAAATAAAGACAATAATAGTTAACCATTATGTAGTGTGCTGAGTAGTATTCAAATATCCTTGCAAAGAAGCCACAAACCTCATCAGAATACCAATATGTTGTTATCAGAAAATTTGTAGTGATGGTGGTAACTGACAATCATAAACCTATAGTAATTCTGATTCTTTTATGGTTTCAATCTGAATACAGCTGAAACCAAATATTTTAATTTATGAACTATGTTAAGTTTCTCTTTTCCATTTATATGTGGGATGGACCACAGGCAGCAATATCTAATTTAGTAAATATTTCAAGCATATATCAAACCATGATGCATAAAATAAAATGAAAAGGAAAAATGTTAATATTTTAATTATTACTCAAGAAAGAATACATGACTAAGCTGTCACCAACTGCCTATCATAATGCTGTAAAACTTACTTAGGATCAACTAATAAAAGCTCAAAAACTGTACAACTACTGAAAATGGCTAGCATGTAACTTGAGAACATTTGTCCCTTTCAATTCAAACCTTTTCAAACTTAAGCTCAAGGAACTTATAGCACCACAGAAATGTATTATCTAATTTTGAGTATTATTTCTACCAATCCTGTGCTCAAGCCTTCCACAGGCTCCTGTGGAATAAAGCTGATGTTCTAGTTCTGGTACCCTAAATCCTCCATAATTTGGACCCCCTCACTTCAGCCTTATTTCCTCTTGCTCCAGCATGAGGAAATCTTTTCTCAAGACAACCTGAATTCCTGAACCTTCTCAACTCTAAGTCTTTACTTTTGCTCTTTCTAAAGCTTGCCTGGAATACTTTTTTTGCTTCACTCACTGAAGTCCCACCTGAACCAAGTTAAAATGCTTTACAGAAACCTGTACCGGTTCATGTTTGTGATGCTACAGTCTTAGCTCAGGCACTGGCATGAAATGATACTCTTCAAATCTGCTGAATTAATCTGACTCTAAAGCCAATGTAAGACCATGTAATAGTCTGCCCCTCACTGTTCCAACTTGGTCATTTCCAGTAACTGATCTCTGGAGTCACAGTGCTCATACTGCATTCACTGTCCACATTGAGGGTGTTTAAAACTTGCTGACTTCATGGAATCTCTGAGTTTTTCTTATGTTAATCAAATAAGTGGCCACCTGTCCTGTGTGTGGCGCACAATGCTCTGAGGATGCAGAGATGCAGGATCACCCTTTCTGTGAGAACATACACACAGTCTACGATGTAAGTATCACACGTAGAAATCCAGAGGAGGAGGGAGTGCCTGTCTGATGGAAACACGCCAGACACTACACAGAGGCAGCGAGGTAATTCTGCTGTCACAAGGAAAGTGTTCGTGGTGATTCAGGGCCTCAGGCATTCCTCTCCTTCCTGAGCTCCTATAGTACTTATGGTTTACACTACTTCTTTTACCCTTAATGATGAAGATGATGGTCAGAAACTGATTGCATTTGCTGAGCAATCATTATATGCCAGAGATTCTTAAAATTAGCACTTTACATGTATTAATATATTTAACTCTCACAACAACCCAATCTATTAAAATATTCCTGGATTTACAGATTAGCAAACTGTGGCACAGAGAAATTAAATATCTTAGAAAAATTACACAGGTATTAAGTGGGTGACATGGAACCTGCTATGCCTGGAAAAGTCAAAAGGGCCAGTTTTAGGTGGCTTGGTCAAGGAAGAACCATCCCTATAAACAGTACTTGGAATGAGACCTGAAAAGAGAGTCAGACATGTAAGGCTGAGTTTTTCAGGCCAAGTAAACTACAAGGAGAAAGGCCCTGGGATGAGAAAAACCTGGCGTGTGTGAGAAGTGGAAGGAAGGCCAGCCAGTGTGGCCAGAGTCAAGTGAAAGGGAGAAAGAACAACAGATGAACCTCCAGAAGTAGGCACAGGCCAGCTCATGTATGGCCTGTGGGCATGAGTTAGGAGTCTGGGTTCTATGTGTACTGATTTACCTTTACACTACACAACCCTTATGTCTTGTTCTCCACAGTGGCCGTCTCAATGGCAGAAACCAGCTGTTATTTTTTAAATATATCTTGTAGCACCTGGCCCATAGTATTATGCAAAATACTCTGTGAAACATTCCCTAACTGTGATAAAAATGGGGTGGGTGTAACTGCATGCAGGAGTGGCTGAAATGGTCTAATGTTGGAGATACAAATGGAGAGACAGAGAAGCATTCCAGACTTGTGTTATGCCAGTTTCACGGCTGCAGAGGGGAACTTAAGACGTTCTAATAAAAATAAGATGGAATATGGAAAAATAAGATTTGTTTTGGGGAGGGAGTATAGTTTTTGTTTTTGTTTTTGTTTTTTTGGGACAGCGTCTTGCCCTGTCACCCAGGTTAGAGTGTAGTGGCGCAATCGTGGCTCACTGCAGCCTTGAGAATAGAATTCTTGAAAAAAAAAAAATCCTCTGTAAATCAAGATATAATTAGAACTTATACTCAGATTTTCCTTTAAAGGAAAACAAATCTTCAAATCTCTTCTAAATGAGAGTGCTCTAGTTTTCTATGAGAATACAACAGATGCTACAGTGTATGAATTCTTAAGAACATAGGACTAAGAAATGTCCAGTGAAAGCAAAGTACTCAGTTACTAACGAAATGTTAACACGTGATTCTGGCAAGAAGAAAAGTATCATGGAAGAGCAGAATGAACCTGGGTACTGGAGTCATAAAAGTTCACAATCAGAACTCTAGTTCAGCCACTGTGGTATAACACCTAAAATTAAGGTTCAATATCATGTGCTGCTTTGATGCCTGGTAAAATTGGGAAGGCCTTGAATGATCTAACCCAGGGATCCCCAAACCCTGGACCACAGACTGCTAACGGTCTGTGGCCTGTTAGGAAGCAGGCCGCACAGCAGGAGGTGAGTGGCGGGGGGAGAAGAGTTGTGGCCGGAGTGCCGTCTCTGTCCCTTCCTCATTGGCATTAGATCCTCACAGGAGTGGGGACCCTACTGTGAACTGTGCGTGCGAGGTATCTAGACTGTGCGCTCCTTATGAGAATCTAACTAATGCTTGATGATCTGAGGCAGAACAGTTTCATCCCCAAACCAGCCTACCCCACCCCTGCTGTGGAATAACTGTCTTCCACAAAACCAGTCCTTGGTGCCAGAAAGGTTAGGGACCACTGATCTAACCCACAATTCCCCTCTCCACTCTCCTCTCATGGATGAAGACCCCTAGTGAAACAACCCTCCTTACCAAAGGGGCCAGATGCAGTTCTTGCTTATCCTTGAATAGTAGGTTTCAGTTTCCTGTCAGCTTGAGGAATTATTCAAACAAGCCAATCACATCCTTCCATGGGAACTAGGGGATACCCCCACCCTCTTGATACTACAAAGCCTGCCTCCCATAACTCCTAGTTGTTTACTCTGTTCCCAAGTGACCCCATTTGAGGCACAGGGTCCTCTTTGCCTTTGCTGTGAACACAGGTAACTAACAAACTGCTGCTGAGCCCATCTGACGTGTTCAGCCATCCTCATAACCCTATGGCAGGAATCCTTCCCTTGTCAAAGGGGTGAGGAGGAAGTGACCTAAACCACCACTTACTGGCTGTGTGAGTCAGACCTCACAAGTTATCTTCCATGCTTTTTATTCTGTAAACTAGGATTAAGAACATTTACTCTGCACGTTATTGTAAGCATTATCTCTAGCAGTTATTATTGTGTGTTGTATCTAGCAGTGCAGTTTTAGACTCATGACTGATTCTACTAATGAAATCCTTATCCCATCACCTGTCCCTACCACCAAAACTACTACTATTGATTTCAAGTGTATAAAGTTCAAATTATAGAGCTTGAAACAACAGGTGGAGATATAAATAACAGGCCAGATTTTATTTAAAAAGCAATCTGGCTTATTTACTAGAAATAACTTAACTTCAGGCACTAAGAAAACAACTATAAGGAGAATTTACAAAAGTTTTGGGAAAATAAGTAGACATGAAACCAAGACTGCTTTCAAGATACTAAATACTTGGTTGAACTGTAATTTGATTCTGTGAAGCTGGATATGCAAATGATGCAGTGATTTATGGCAATAAAGGGCTTTTTAATAAGCTAACATTCTGTGTGCAAATGCTTTATTTTTAAGCAAATGGAAAAAAATCACTTGCTTCAGATAAGACACAAGGGGAAAAATGGAGCCAATAAAGCATTACCCTGAGAGAATTTCCTTTTCTTCAGTTTTTCCTTCTTCTCACATCTTAATTGTGCTACTTGTTAAACACACCCCCAATCCAACTACATTTCCTGAACTCAGAAGTACATCTTTATGCCTTTCAATTTTTATGCAATTACCTAATTTATACAAGTTTGTATATTTATACGTTTATAGAGCGGAAAATTATAAAATATATAGTCTAATATACACACATTAAAATGAAAATTTATAACTATTTAAATAATGGAGGGAAGAAGATTTACACAATATAGTAAGAACTCCTTCGGACACACATTGGGTGGCCATTTTGGGAGTATCTATTTCATACCAAGAATTTTTTGACTTTGTCTAGTTAAGTAGAGCTAGTGCACAATTGTGTCATTTGGGGGATGCAAACTTTATTCTCTTCAGAATTCTAGTTTGATACTGAAATATTACTATCATAAAATTAGAGATAAATCACAATCCAGGTTATGTTACTCAGTAAGCAACTGGATGTTATATTGAAAACTTTTTTTTTAAACGTACCTTTTAAACCCAGCTCTTTGGCTATCACATTCAGTAAGTATTTAAGCACTAGTTTAAAGTGGATGATTGTTAACATACAAGAAAATTGCACAGTAATAAAGCCTGTAATAAAAATAAGCGGAACACCCACAGCTCATACACTATAGTTAAGTGTATTAGCTGGTCTCAAAAGCATTAACTTTTACTCAAATAGCAGCAGTATTCTGCATAACCTATTAGCTTCAGACAGTGCATATTAGCTGCAGACTACTAGAAATCTTTATATTTGTATGTTCAAATAAAATGGGTTTCACTATATTATAAATAGCTCCATATAATATTGAGGATTTCTTTTCAATGTAAATGAGAAAAAAGGGAAATCTTTTTTTCCCTTAAAAACGAGGTAGATTAAAAATTTACCATTCTTAGTCTATAAGTACTCCCATATTTTACATCTTGTGAAAAAGCAAGACATGATATACTTCTATTAGTTATCTTTTCTCGAAAGCTGTAAATTTATAAAAGGAGAATACTGATGGGCCAGCCCTTCACTTACTCTCATTCTGTTAAATTTGTCTTTCTCTTAGGCCAAGTAGCTTGGGAGTATTAAATCCAAAAGTCGGCTCAGTGTTTTTAAAACTTAAAAAAAAAAAAAAAAAGCCATAAAGACAAGCTGCTTTCTTGATCCTTTAATGCATTTTCAACGTTAAATATCACATATTCTGGTTAATTATAGCCAATAAGATATCATTGGATCATATAACTCTGCATCAATGTACTTATTTTCAAAACATTAAAAACAACCAATTCATAGTGCCAACCATGCTCAAAAATCATTTACATTCACTGTTGACATTGGTCCAAAGCATTCACCTGCATTAAAACACTTCATTAAAACACTCAAGAACTCTATCACTATTTATCTAGAAGCACACATAAAACAATATTCAGTTTTACATACAATAGGATTTAATCAGCTGTTTTACAGCTTTTTCCTTTTTTATAAAGTCAACTTATAATTTTTTGTTATTAGGAAGTTATTCTAATTCTTTATAGAGGAGTACATTAATGATATATCAAAATTCCGTTGGGAGAAAAGATATACTTATGAGAAGAACATTTTGGTCCACTGCAGTATCCTAGGTACCTGAAACAGTGCCTGGCATATAGAAACTGACATTCAATAATTATTTTCTGTATGAATAAACACCTGGGTACTTTTCCAACAAAAAGTAGTATTTATTTCTTGCTTCCATTCACATCTTACCACAAGAATAAAGTATTAAAGGCATCATAAGTTAGAAGTTCTGTTAATGGCATCATAAGCTCAAAGTTTAGTGTTTAATATATTCAAGTTGCGTCATAATCAAGAATCTTTCTATCATGATATCAAAGTATCTATTCTTATAGAACCACACATAAATATTATATTAATATTAACATCTATTATATATGTTAATATGTTAATAGTATTAGTTTATTATTAAATTATTAATGTCATTATCAAAGGCAAGAAAAAAGTAACAGAAAAGAAGTCTGTGTGTGACTGTTATCTGGAAATGAATCTATAATGTAAATACATCCATACGGCTGGGAAGGTTCTTTCAAAAATTCAATTAAATAAATTTTAATTGAACATGAAATACCCAAAATTGAGAAAACTACTACCAAATTTGGACGGAGTAATAGTAAGCATTATTCTCAACTAATAAACTTGGGACAAGAAAGTAAAGAGAAAAAGAACATGGTAGAGCTGTGGAGAGACTGACAGCAGGAATTTATCAGTAAGAAGGTATAACTGATGATGTTGATATATGTACTTACATAAAAAGCCTTCTGAATATTAAAAATATTAAAAATCATTTCACTGATATAAACAAATTTGTTTAAAGTCCTATAGTAATCATTTCTAGAAATTTGCTTTTAAATGTTGATGCTATTTGTTATGATTTTTGGTTTTTCCTTTTGTTTCACTTTTTGCCCATTACAAAGAATGGTCATACAAATAAACAATAATTGCACTTATGACACCTTTCAGCTCACAATCTTAATGCATTAACCAATTAATTAAGAAGGAAATATTTATCCCAAATTAGGGTAATCAGAATTAGGAATGGCAAGAACTCTGTTGCTTCTTTTCTCTGCACATACCATTTTAGAATTTGACTGCTTGTGATATAATTACTGTATTCAGCAAAACATAGAAAATAGAGAAATTAATGAAAAGCTGATTTCTGGATATAGCTGCAGAACATTTATCCAAATTTTCTGTATTGAAAGCTGTACATTATAATGTGATGACTAGTAGCATTGGCCTACATGCTTTACACTTAAATCATTAGCTATAAACGTGGTTTCATGAGTTGTGTGTGACAGCTTATTTAGCAGTCTTACATCCTCATCTTCAGATGACTACTTATCAGCTTGTACTACAGTATGTGGGCCAAGTTGGCCCATTCTTACTGAAAATATTTTGAATTAATTTTAATCCCTAAATATTAAGGCCCTATTTTCACAAAGTATTACATAACTACATTTGAACAGGAAGATATTTCTACATATAGTGGTTAATGCAAACCAATATACAGTGGTTTTCAGAGGCTAAAAAAATCTGTTTATACTATTTTATTTTTACTGCAAAGGTCTATTTTGTACTTTTAAAGAGGAGATCTGAAGATGTCAGAAGTGATGGTAAATCTATAAACCTCACTATACAACTTATAAGACAGCTCTGTTAAATAAAATGTTATCTAAGAAAAGGATAAGAAAATTAACAGCTGACATATACCACAACTCACAGGCACCAGAAGTTTTAATGATTTAAATCTATCCATATTAATATACTGTACTCATAGCATTTTCCTGAAAAACTGGAAAGCTGGCTGGTGGCAACCATTCTTTTAGACAGCCTACTACTTCTGTGGCTTTCCCGCTGGAGAAACATTCAGGTAAGCATCTTTGAACAGCTCACTAAGCCTGACCTCAAGTGCGGTCATTCACATTAAACAAAACAAATCCTTAGCAAACAGATTCATCTTTCTGACTTTTTCTTTCTTTTAGTGTACCATCTTCTTTGAGTTACAAAGGCTCAAAACAGCAAAGTGGTTTTTCACACCAAAGCCTGTGAAAATTTCCTTTGTCATTATCTCAAGCACTCATCTCAAAACCCTTTTATTTCTACTTGCCAACTTCCAATTCCCAGTGAAGATACCAAATAGATTAATTTTCCCAATACACAACTTGTCCCATCCCACTCCACTGTTGTAAAGTCAGCATTGAATCTCTAGAACATTCTGCAGTTTCTCAAAGTAAAGGCTGTAGGCTACTGCAGCAAAATTACTCCCATATTTGTTATGATTCACTGGCCAAATCTATACTCAACTGAAAGCTCCCACTCAATCAAAAGCTCTGGCAATAAGATCCAGCATTTCATAAACTCTGTATTTGATCTTATGTACACAGAAACTTGTGAACTATTACCTATAAAATGAAGTAAACAGGCTAGGTGTAGTGGCTCACACCAGTAATCTTAGCCCTTTGGAATGTTGAGGTAGGAGGATTCCTTGAATCAAGGAGTTCAAGACCAACCTGGGCAACACAGGGAGATCCCATCTCTACAAAAGAAATAAATAAATAAGCCAGGGCAGTGGTACATGCCTGTAGTCCTAGTTACTCAGGAGGATAAGACGGGAAGACTGCTTGAACCCAGGGGGTTGAGGCTAAAGTAAGCCATGATTATGCCACTGCACTTCAGTCTGGGTGACAGAGTGAGACCCTGTCTCAAAGAAGAAGAGAAAATAAAAAACACCAAGAATAATAGCCAACACATTAAGTGCTTAATGTGGGCCAGGTACTGTTCTAAAAACTTTAATGGATGAACTCTTAATCTTGTAAAAGCCCTATAAGGTAGGTAGTTTTACTATCACTACCTGACACATGAGGAACAAGGCAAAGAGAGGTTAAGTAACCTATATTTAAGTGCTATATTATAGAAGGTGGGAGAAAAGGTATACTAATTGGAAAGGAAGAAATGAGACTTTCTTCACAAATCACGTGACCATTTATGTCGATTAGAGAATAAGCTGTACTATATAGAAGGTGGTGGAGATAAGATTCAAGCTCAGGTAGTCTGCATCCAGAGTTCATGTTCTTAAGCACTACACAGACTGCTTCAGTCCATCATTCAAGGGGTCTGAATCTCAAAACCTAACCTTTCCAGAATTAACTCCTACTACTATAGCCACGATTAATATGTTCCTTCGGGCGGGTGTGGTGGCTCATGCCTGTAATCCCAGTACTTTGGGTGGCTGAGGTGGGAGGATGACCTGAGGTCAGGACTTTGAGACTAGCCTGGCCAACATAGTGAAACCTCACCTCTACTAAAAATACAAAAAATAGTCGGATGTGGTGGTGCACGCCTATAGTCCCAGCTACTCAGGAGGCTGAGGAAAGGAGAATTGCTTGAACTCAGGAGGCGGAGGTTGCAGTGGGCCAAGATGGTGCCACTGCACTCCAGCCTGAGCAACAGAAAAAAAAAAAAAAAAGTTCCTTCATCCAGGCAGATTCCTGTTGTATCACAGAGGTCACTAGCACCTCTGACTGAAACTGAGCTAAGTAAAGAAGCATCCATTACATTACATGACAATACATCTAGAAGAACAAACCTTAGAATCAGTTTGTCAATCCACAAAGTAACTTGCTGCGATTTTGACCGGGATTGTGTTGAATCTAAAGAGCAAGTTGGGAAGAACTGACATCTTGATAATATAGTTATCCTATCCATGAATATAAAATATCTCTCCACTTATTCAGTTCAGTTCATCTTCATCAGAGTACTGCAGTCTGCCTCATACAGATCTTGTACATATTTTGTCAGATTTATACATAAATGTTTCATTTTTTTCAGGATGCTAAGGTAAGTGGTATTGTGTTTTTAATTTAAATTCTGCTTTTCTGGGTGGGCAGAATGGCTCACGCCTGTAATCCCAGCACTTTGGGAGGCCAAGGTGGGTGGATCATCTGAGGTCAGAAGTTTTAGACCAGTCTGGCCAGCATGGCAAAACTCCGTCTCTACTAAAAATACTAAAATTAGCCGGGCGTGGTGACATGTACCTGTAATCCCAGCTGCATGGGAGGCTGAGGTGGGAGGATCACTTGAACCTGGGAGGTAGGGACTGCAGTGAGCCAAGATTGTGTCACTGCATTCCAGCCTGGGCAACAGGGCGAGACTCCATCTCAAATAAATAAATAAACTCTGCTTTTTCGCTGCTGGTATATAGAAAGCCATTGACATTTGTATGTTAATCTTTATTGCAACTTTGCTATAATTGCTTATTAGTTCCAGAAGTTTTTTTGTAGATTCTTTTCGATTTTCTACATAAATGGCCAAATTGTGAAGAAAGTCTCACTTCTTCCTTTCCAATTAGTATACCTTCCCCCTGCCCCTTTTCTTATCTTACTGTATTAGCTAGGACTTCTAGTACAATATTGTAAGGGAGGAATGTTGTTGAGGAAGTTCTCTTCTATTCCTAGTTTGCCAAGTCTTTATCATGAATAGGTACTAAATTTTGTCAAGTGCCCTTTCTTTATTGATGTGATCCTGAGAATTTTCTTCTTTAGCCTGTTGATGGGATGAATTACATTAATTAATTTTTGAATGCTGAACCAGCCTTGCACATCCAGGATAAATCCCATTTAGTCATGGTGTATAACTGTTTCTACACATTGTTGGAATCAATTAGCTAGTATTTTGTTAAAACTTTTTATGCCTATTTTCATGAAATTTTTTGGTGTATAGTTCTGTTTGTTGCCCTTGCTCTTTGTTCCTATTGTTTACTTTCACTCCTTTTCTGTATTTTGTGGTTTTGAGCATTCTATATAATTCCATTTTCTCTCTTAGAATATCAGTTATACCTTTTTTAGGCTGAAGAGCAGTGGCATGATCTTGCCTCACTGCAACCTATGCCTCTCGGGCATAAGTCACCCTCCTGCCTCAGCCTCCCAAATAGCTGGAACTACAGGCACATGCCACGACACCCGGCTAATTTTTGTGATTTTTTTGGGGGGGGGGGTAGAGATGGGGTTTTACCTTGTTGCCCAGGCTAGTCTTGAACTCCTGGGCTCAAGCAATCTGCCCACATCAGCCTCCCCAAAGTGCTGGAATTACAGGCATGAGCCACTATGCCTGGCCATACTTCTTTTTTTAACTTTTTTAAAAATGATTTTCCTAGGGTTTGCAAAATACCTTTAAAACTAATCAAAGCCTATTTTCAAATAAATATATTTCAAACAAATATATATCAGTTCACAGGTAACACAAGTACTTAATAACAAAATAATACTAATTCTTCCATCTCCTCCCTGGTACCATTGTTGTTATTTCTTTCTACTTTAAGTATATATATATATATATATGTGTGTGTGTGTGTGTGTGTGTGTGTGTGTGTGTGTATACACACACAATATATATTGTTGCTATTATTTTATACAAATTGATCTGTCAATTAAAAATAAGAAAACTAAAAAATTTTAAATTTTACCTATACTTATTCCTTCTGTGATGTTCTTCCTTTTTTAATGGAGATTCCCGTTTTTGACCTATGTTATTTTCCTTCTCTCTGAAGAACTTCTTTTAACATTTATTGCAAAGCGGATCTGCTGGCAACAAATTCCCTCAATTTTTGTGTATCTAGAAAGTCTTATCCCTTCACTTCTGAAGAATAACTTCGCAGGTTATGGAATTTTTGGCTGGAAGTTTTTTTCTCTCAACACTAATTATTTCACTTCACTCTCTTATTGTGTGCATGGTTTCTGAGGAAATGTTGGATATAATTCTCTAAGTCAGGTCTCCCTGCATACCCGAACAGGCTTCATTCCAGATTTTTAATCACTGATTTTCTGTAATTTGAATATGATATGACTCTGTGTAGCTTTTTTTTTTTTTTAAACATTTATCCTAATGCTTTCTGAGCTTCCTGAATCTGTGGTTTAGTGTGGGACATTAATTTGCAGGAAAATTTCTGTTGTTCTTGTTTCAAATATTTAATCTGTTCCTTTCCTTTTTTTCCTTCGTTTGGTATTCTCATCATGTGTATGATATACCTATTGTTGTTCCACAGTTCTTGGCTAATCTGTTCAGTTTATTTCAGTCTTTTTTCTCTTTACTTTTCTATCTTGGAAGTTTCTACTGACATATACTCAAGGTGTTAGATTCTTTCCTCAGCTGTGTCAAGTCTAGTAACGAACTCATTTAAAACATTCTTCATTTTTATTTCACTGTTTTTCACCTTTGGTATTTCTTTCTGATTCTTTCTTAGAATTCCATCTCTCTGCTTACATTGCCCATCTGCTCTTCCATGGCATGGACTTTATCCTTGGAGCCCTTAATATTTTAATGATAGTTGTTTTAAATTCCTGATCTGATAATTTCAAGAGCCCTGCCATATCTGAATCTGGTTCTGTTGCTTGTTCTGTCTCTTCGAAGTGTATTGTTTGCCTTTTAGTATATTTGTAATTTTTTTTCTTGAGAGCTGGACATGATGAGTTGGGTAAAAGGAACTGCAGAAAATAGGCCTTTAATAAGGTGGTGGTAAGAAAGTGGGGGAGGGTAGAGCATTGTATAGTCCTGTGATTAAGTCTCATGACTGGTTACCCCTAAAGTTTTCCCTCTCAAGCTTGTATATTCTGAGCCCCAGCAATTTACCAATTGCAATTCAGCTTTTCCTACTGTGGTGCCGATTCCTGCACAGGTTTCTGCTCCTGTTCTCTGTATTGGCCTGTCTCTTCAATTTGGGGGTGGTGGGTGTGGTTTACCCTGTAACCTTGCTTCTATGACAGATCTTAGAAGAACTGTTAATTTTTCAATTTATTCAGCTTTTTAACCTGTTTATTTTTTGATGTAATGATGACTTCTAAACTCCTTACATGCTAGACTGGAAACTAGAAATCTCATTTTTTAAATTATAAATTTCAGAGACAGATGGGATTTTAGAGAAAATTTAGTTGAGTTTCCCCCTTTTAAAGACAAGAGAGCACGAAGAGAAGAGAGTTAAATGATCTGTCCAACTATCTAGGATCTACTTAATGTCAGAACTGGGTTAGACCCCAGCAATTCCTACCCTACTTCGTACCTGCAACTAAAAAGTAGCTGTTTTAATGGTATTATAGTTATGCTAAAAGAAATTAGTCCTTACAGACTTACTTAGGCATACATACTGAAATATTTATAAGGAAAGGATTGACACTTGGAATTTGCTTTAAAATCTGAGGCAAGATGTGTTTGGTGGGGGTACAGTTAAAACACGATTGTCCATGCATTGATAAATGTGATTTAAAAAGTCTTTATTATACTAATTTTCTACTTTGTATATAATTTAAGTTTTCCAAAGTCAAATGTTTAAAACATGGTAAAGTAGAAAAGGATGAAACAATTACTTATTTTGACTCTAATTATCCATAAACATTACCACCAAAAGAACTGATGCTATTATAAGAAAGCCTGTTAAACAAACACACATTGAAAGATAAAACCAACTTAAAAATTATTTGGCTCAGTACTTCTACCAAATCACTGAAGTAAAACAAATGCTACCAATTATAAAAAATCAAAGTACTTTATTTATATAAAATTCAGTTATCATACTTCTTTAAATGTTTCCATTATTTTAACATCTCATAACTATCATAGTACCCTAGCTCCAGTTGAAATCAAACTGACAGCATTTTATGTATTTAACTACAAACCTCTTACACAATACATTAGCTCAATTTGCTTTTTCATTCTTAAATGAAACATTATGCCTGGAGCAGAGGACCTTTAATCAGTGCTACAATTCGCACAAGATTCTAAAAATAATGTTCATTAATTCAAACAGAATTAAATCTTCTACATTTTATCCTTAGCAAGCCAAAGAAAAAGCCATCAAATTCAGTATCAATTAAAGCAAATACAGAAAAAAAGCCAAAGGTGTTTAAGTCAGTTAATGTTTGCTCTCCTTCCAGAAAGGCTACCTGTTCCCCTACAAGAGTAGATGACCCAACTAACTGCTTCTTTAGATACTGATCATAGAGAAATGAATTCATTTAGGCAATCATTTGTACCTTAACATGGTAACTGCAAGTCTCTGCTATCTTTTCATTAATATTATACTATGGATTCCGTAGTTTTTCTTTTATTTCTTAGATTTATCTGGTTGATACAGAAAAAAAGTTCCTTAAACATTTATGTCTTATTCAATTGGGTATTTTCTGAAGAAGAGTCTGAGAGAATAAATAACTATGGAATTTAGTAAGATTATCAAACTTTACTTACCTTTCCAAATTAGGGAACAAAAGCTTGAAAAGAAAACCTTAAAAGTATCCACTCACTCTCAGCACTCTCAAAATTCTCAGTATTGTCCTTTCATTACTCAAGAGGTCAACCACCAGACTCAGTAACTAAACCAGGCAAAATGAGTCTCCCTGAGGATCATGAATTGAAGGCGGGTGTGAAGGAGGAGAGTAAGAGATACAGTTTTCAGTACTCCGCTGCTAAGGCAGAGCCCTCACTCTTCTGATAGGTAGCACCAGGTCACACTACTATTGATCAGAGATTTAGGAAGAGATAGAGAGTTTATTATCATATTCTCATTAAAAATATTCAAGAGTACCATAATACAGACTCCATACATTTTGAAAAAATGTAATTGCTTATATTCCAGTATAGGTATTTTTAAGCACCTATTACAATCAATGATCTAGAAATAAATACATGCATGAGGCATACAAGCATTATATAGATTATGGCATTAGTGTGCTATAAAGTAATTAAAGCAGTTATAAGTAAAATTAGACCCAGAGTTCTTATCAAGGCTGGCAATATATTAACTCTCATCCTGATAAGAAATAAACAACTGTTAACCATTAAAACAAGGGTTATGAGAGAAACAGACATACTTCTATATTAATTCTTGACAAAAAGTTATGTATACTGAGTAAAGAAAAATGAAATAGCAGAGATCTATTTCTTATCTTTACTATCAAGATAAATAATAAAGTGTAAAAGATAAATAATAAAATGTAAGATAATCCCACTCAAGGACTTTTGAAAAATATATCTTTACTTCACTTCACTTTGCTAATGTATTAGACCTCCAAGACAGCTGCAAGGTTAGAACTCGAACACAACTAGCTTTAGTTAAAGCACTAGCTATCAAACCATTTTATGAGCAGCTGGAAGAATAAAATAATTATAGCTTCAGAGACTCTAAAGGCTTTAATTTCAAGTTTTGTGATTGCTTAACATGCAAAGGACATTTTAAACAAGAACTGAAAACAATGAACCTAACATGCAAAGGACATTTTAAATAAGAACTGCAAACCAATGAACCCTCATTACATAAGGAGACACACAGAAAAACCAAGCCTTTAAGAAACTGACTTTATGTACTCACTTTCCCAGCATGGGAAGGTGATAACTCAGCTGTGAACATGAAGGTAAAGATACGGAGAAGAGCTGAACAGGGATCTAGATCTTGGTGATTCAAGAATTTCAAGATAAAAAGGAACTTGAAATGTCATCTTGTCTAGACCCTTCCCTAGACACTTTTGACAATTCATCTTCTACTATTAGCTTGAACACCACTTTCTAGGAACAGAAGAATTTCCAAGCAAACATCCTGTTCTATTTCTAGTCTGCTCTAATCGTTAAGTGCTTCCTTGAGTGAAAACCTGCCTGTCTCTGTTCTGCCTTCTGGAAATAGAACAAATCAAATCTGTCTTCCATCTGATAACCCACAAGTATATAAAGCAGCTCTCTGGTTTCTTGAAAGGCTTTTTCTTTGTTCCAACATAGGGCTGAGGACTCAGAAGACACCATTATCCAGGTCACAAACTGACAGAGAACATCATCTGTTCTTCAGACATGCTCGTTCACCTGTTCAGTTCAAAAATTTTCATAAAGAAACATAGAATCTTGGTTTCTCTTGAAAACCAGTAGTCCTGGCAACACAGGACTGGTGACAGTAAGCTGCAGCTGGGGAGCGGCAGAGTAGATTCTTCCTTCAGACGGGGCATTCTGCTCCAATTGACCACTTTCTCCACCATTCAAGTGTCGTCTCTCAGGAAGAACCTACCCGCCCATGTTATCTCAAACAGCCAACTTACATTCTACTCTCTTCCCCAGTATTTTTTTTTTAATGCTCCTTTAAAGTACCTAAGAAAATTGCCTCTCTTAAAAGATTATCTCTCAATCTACTTCTTTGGTGTAGTCTGTTCAATATCAAGTACTAACTTCCACTTCTATTTGGAATATAAATATTTATAATTAAAAAATTATTCATTACTTCATTCAATACAACATAACAGCTCATTAGAGGATATTTTGGCAGCACCATTAATATTGTGACTCACTGACCAACTAATTTCCTGGTCTCGGGCCAACACTGGTAAACAAATCTGCTACCACTATACCACATTTCCCTCATTCAATAACTGTGCTATTATTTGGGAAAGCTAAACATGGTGTTTTGCATAACCATCACCCGAACAGTGAAGACTGTACCCGTTAGGTAATTTCTTATCCCTCACCTCCCTTGCACCTGAGTCTCTAATATTAGACTCTTATTCCATGCTCTCTGGCCAAGTGTACATATTATTTAGCTCCTACTTAGAAGTGAGAGCATGTGGTGTTTGACTTTCTAAGTTATTTCAATTAAGATAATGGCCTCCAGGCCAAGTATGGTGGCTCACGCCTGTAATCCCAGCACTTTGGGAGGCTGAGGCGGGCGGGTCACGAGTTCAGGAGTTTGAGACCAGCCTGGCCAACATAGTGAAACCCCATCTCTACTAAAAATACAAAAAACTAGCCAGGAGTGGTGGCAGGTGCCTGTAATCTCAGCTACTCGGGAGGCTGGGACAGGAGAATTGTTTGCACCTGGGAGGCGGAGGTTGCGGTGAGCTGAGATCCAGTTCTATCCAGGTTGTTGCAAGAGACATGATTTCACTTTTTTTTATGGCTGAGTAGTTTTCCGTGTTACATATATACACCACATTTTCTTTATCCAATCATCCACTGATGGACACCTAGGTTAATTACATATTTTTGTGATTGTCAATAGTGCTGCAATAATAAGACTTGCCTCCTAAGCCACGTAGTGCTAGATTATAACAGATACCAGCCATTACCTAATTATGTAGAGTTTAATGCCTACTGTAAAGATGCACTAAAATATTTGTTACATTCAATTACAGATTTTTAGATCATACATTTAGCTGACCTTCAAACTAAAAGAGAAATTCCCTGCATAACAATCCTTACGAGATGCCTAAGCACTACTAGTGCACATGGCAGAAAGTAGATCATGCTCCTTCAAAAGAGTTCTATCTTTCAGAAACATTCTCCCTATTACTAAAGTGAAATCTTCCTTCTTATAATTTCAGTTTTTACGTATTTGAGAGTAAAAGGAATAAAGATATTGTCTCTTCTACATGATTCACATTACCTTCTTTTACAAGTCTGAAAACAGTTTTTTGTATCTTTACTCTGTTCTTAACCCATATGCAATATCTAGTT
Source organism: Colobus angolensis palliatus (assembly GCF_000951035.1). Taxonomy (NCBI): domain Eukaryota; kingdom Metazoa; phylum Chordata; class Mammalia; order Primates; family Cercopithecidae; genus Colobus; species Colobus angolensis. Next base: position 10,463,388 of record NW_012114141.1, on the reverse strand, counting down.
CAGGGTTTTACGGGCCTAAATACAGTAACAGAAAGATATACATGTAGATCAGTCCTTTCCTGGAGAGAAGTGAACTATTAGGCAAAGGCTTCCTGAAAGAGGCAGTACTTAAAAGGAACCTTAAAGTATATATTGCAAAAGACATATCATGATTCAACTCTTAGTAAATATTCTTGCTTCTTTACAAGTGGTTCTGGTGTAGGTGAAGAATACTGTAAAGAAATCAAAGCCTTGTCTTAGAAGTTAACAACTATGAACAGCATTTGTCCTTACAGTACAGACACAAGAAACAGTCACTGACATTATCTAGCATTGTTAATTAGAAGTACTTACTTCCTGCCTTATTCTCTATTGCTTCCAACTGCTTTAAGCTTCATTTCTAACACCTATATTTAAAAAGCCTCAATAATATGATGTCGTTCAAACTATGAAACTGTCCATTAAAATTATTTTTCTAAATCACAGGATCATAAAAATTGAGCAAGAGGGAACTTCTTTTAGAAACTTTCTGATCCAGTTCCCTCATTTTATTAAAGATAATCATTATTTATAGAATTCCTTCTGGGCAATCTGATCCATATATACCCTCAATAAGCATTTACTGGGCTCTTACAATATGCAACGCACTATGTCAGATGCTATGATGGCTATAAACATGAATAGACATAGATACTGCCATCAAAGAGCTTACATTTAGCAGATAATTGAAACAACAATAATTCAGGTTAGAAAACTGTAGGTTTTATAGCAGATGAGGGCTACTTGTTCAAAGTTTTCATGATAGACTCTCTCCCTTAAGCATCTGTCATATTGTGTTTATTCTTGTATGTACATGCCTAGACTTAGCAGCCCACCAGTAGTAGGCATTTTGTCCCACACCCATCCACGTATAACTGTTGGTTTTGAAATTTAATTGAAGACAGAGGCAGAAGACCCTTGGACTTCTGCATACCTGAGCAAGAGAGAGGAAAGGGAGAGCTTCCCCATTATATGTGGTATTATGCAATTCAAGTCAGCTAAGCAGGTTCCTCAAGAGAAGCAAATGTCATTGAAACCAAAGACTCATTCATTCATTTAAGAAAAATTTATTCAGTGCCTAGTATCTGTCAGAAGCTATACCAGACACAAAGGCCACAATTTTCAGGGAAAGGAGTATGTTCCTGCTCTCAGGGAGCACACAAAGTAGTTTGGCTTTTTTCAGAACTATGCACAGCAGGCAAGTGGAAATAATCTCTGCAAGACCACTGCATAACAAAGCACAGATTCTCAAGCAACATCCACAACTTACTAAAAGCTTCCCAGGCAATTCTGATGGGTTACTTCTCGTGTTATTTAAAGTCCTTTGTGGCTTCTAGGCTAGGCACTGTTGTGTTGGATCTTAGGGAGATCTGGTAAAGAAAGTGTACTACATGTTGACAACTCATCACTGTATAGGTAGAACAATACAAGAAAGTACACATTGAGGGTGCAGGGGTGGTAACTTCTTTCCATATTAGAATTATCAGCATAGCCAGATACAGCAAAGCTTAGGTAGGGGGTTATTACAAGTTAATTACAAAACCAATGTTTGTGGGCTAGATATGGTGGCTCACACCTGTGATCTCAGCATTTTGGGACGTCAAGGCAGGAGAACTGCTTGAGGCCAGGAGGAAGTTTAAGACCAGTCTGGGCAACACGGAAAAACCTCACATCTACAAAATAAAAAACAAAAAAAAATTTAGCCAGATGTGGTAGTACACACCTGTAGTCCTAGCTACTCAGGAAGCTGAGGCAGAAGGTTCCCTTGGGCCCAGGAGTTTGAGGCTGCAGGGAGCCATGATCATGCCACAGCAGTCAAGCCTGGCCAACAGAGAGAGACTGTCTCAAAAATAAAAAGAGAAGAAAAAAGTAACATTTGCGAAAGAAAAATCAGGGAGACTAGAACAGGTGGGAAGGCATTTAATCTAACATCCTTACTGCCAAGGGTATTTTAACCATATTTAAGTATTACTTGCAAAGTAACAGCATTGCTTAAATACTGCTAAATCTGGCACTCAAAGTCATTACTACTGTAATCATCACATCACATCTTCTTTCTTCGCTGTTATTCTGAAGATTCACAGAGTTTATATAATAACATGACAAATCTATCGTAACAGTGATTTTTAAAATCTCCAGAAAATAGTCTATTATTGATGGAATGCCCAGCTTAAGATGTACTTTCCAACAAACAAAACATCTCTGGTTACTATCCTGGCTGACAACTCCATACAAGAACAATGTAACTGGAGGTCAGGAGTTCGAGAACAGCTTGGCCAACATAGTGAAACCCCATCTCTACTAAAAATACAAAAATGAGAGCCTGGCTTGAAGATGGCTGAATAGAACAGCTCCAGGGTGCAGGTCCCAGCAAGATCAACATGGAAGGCGGGCGATTTCTGCATTTCCAACTAAGGTACCTTACTCATCTTACGGGGGACTGGTTAGACAGTGGGTCCAGCCCGCAGAGAGTGGGGCATCACGTCACCCGGGAAGCACAAGGAGTCCGAGAACTCGCTCCCCTAGCCAAGGTAAGCCCTGAGGAACTGTGCCATGAGGAACGGTGCACTCCGGCCCTGATACTATGCTTTTCCCATGGTCTTTGCAACTGCAGACCAGGAGATTCCTTCGGGTGCCTAGGCCACCAGGGCCCTGGATTTCAAGCACAAAACTGGACGGCCGTTTGGGCAGACATGGAGCTAGCTGCAGGATTTTTCTTCATATCCCAGTGGTGCCTGGGACGGCAGCAAGACGGAATGGTTCACTCCCCTGGAAAGGGGGCTTAAGCAAGGGCGCCAAGTCGCCTAGCTCAGTGGATCCTACCCCCCAACGGAGCCCAGCAAGCCAAGATCCACTGGCTTGAAATTCTCACTGCCTCACTGCCAGCACAGCAGTCTGAAGTCAACCTGGGATGCTGGACCTTGCGGGGACCGGGGGGGGGGGGGCATCTGCCATTACTGAGGCTTTAGTAGGTGGTTTTCCCCTCACAGTGTAAACAAAGCTGCCAGAAGTTCAAACTGGGCAGGGTCCACCACAGCTTGGCAAAGCTGCTGTAGCCAGACTGTCTCTCTAGATTCCTCCTTTCTGGGCCAGGGCATCTCTGAAAGAAAGGCAGCAGCCCCAGTCAGGGGCTTATAGATAAAACCCCCATCTCCCTGGGACAGAGCACCTGGGAGAAGGGGAGGCTGTGGGTGCAGCTTCAGCAGACTTAAATGTTCCTGCCTGCCGGCTCTGCAGAGAGCAGTGGATCTCCCAGCACAGACCTTGAGCTCTGCTAAGGGACAGACTGCCTCCTCAAGTTGGTCCCTGACCCAACCGCTGTGCCTCCTGACTGGGAGACACCTCACAGCAGTGGTTGACAGACACCTCATACAGAAGAGCTCTGGCTGGCATCTGGTGGGTGCCCCTCTGGGATGAAGCTTCCAGAGGAAGGAACAGGCAGCAATCTTTGCTGCTCTGCAGCCTCTGCTGATGATACCCAGGCAAACAGGGTCTGGAGTGGACCTCCAGCAAACCCCAGCAGACCTGCAGCAGAGAGGCCTGACTGTTAGAAGGAAAACTAACAAACAGAAAGGAATAGCATCAACATCAACAAAAAGGACGTCCACACAGAAACACCATCTGAAGGTCACCAACATCAAAGAACAAAGATAGGTAAATCCACGAAGATGAGGAAAAACCAGCACAAAAAGGCTGAAAACTCCAAGAACCAAAACGCCTCTTCTCCTCCAAAAGATCACAACTCCTTGCCAGCAAGGGAACAAAACTGGATGGAGAATGAGTTAGATAAATTGACAGAAGCAGGCTTCAGAAGGTGGGTAACAACAAACTTCCGAGCTGAAGAAGCATGTTCTAACCCAATGCAAGGAAGCTAAGAACCTTGAAAAAAGGTTAGAGGATTTGCTAACTAGAATAACCCATTCAGAAAAGAACATAAATGACATAATGGAGCTGAAAAACACAGCATGAGAACTTAATGGAGCAGACATAGGTATCAATAGCCAAACTGATCACGCAGAAGAAAAGATATCAGAGACTGCAGATAAACTCAACGAAATAAAGCATGAAGACAAGATTAGAGAAAAAAGAATACGAAGGAAGGAACAAAGCCTCCAAGAAATATGGGACTATGTGAAAAGACCAAACCAGTGCTTGGTTGGTGTACCTGAAAGTGACGGGGAGAATGGAACCAAGTTGGAAAACACTCGGCAGGATATTATCCAGGAGAACTTTCCCAAACTAGCAAAACAGGCCAACATTCAAATTCAAGAAATACAGAGAACACCACAAAGATACTCCTCGAGAAGAGCAACCCCAAGATACATAATCGTCAGATTCAAGATTGAAATGAAGGAAAAAATGTTAAGGACAGCCAGAGACAAATGTCAGGTTACCCACAAAGGGAAGCCCATCAGACTAACAGCGGATCTCTCTGCAGAAACCCTACAAGCCAGAAGAGAGTGAGTACCAGTATTCAACATTCTTAAAGAAAGGAATTTTCAACCCAGAATTTCATATCCAGCCAAACTCACCTTCATAACCAAAGGAGAAATAAAATCCTTTACAGACAAGCAAATGCTGAGAGATTTTGTCACCACCAGGATTATAAATCATTCTACTATAAGACACATGCACACGTATGTTTATTGTAGCACTATTCACATTAGCAAAGACTTGGAACTAATTCAAATGCCCATCAATGATAGACTGGATAAAGAAAATGAGGCACATATACACCATGGAATACTATGCAGCCATAAAAAAGGATGAGTTCACGTCCTTTGAAGGGACATGGATGAAGCTGGAAACCATCATTCTCAGCAAAGTAACATGGGGACAGAAAACCAAACACCACATGTTGTCACTCATAAGTAGGAGCTGAACAATGAGAACACATGGACACTGGGAGGGGAACATCACACACCGGGGCCTCTCAGGGGGTGGGAGGCTAGGGGAGGGATAGCATTAGGAGAAATACCTAATGTAGATGACGGGTTGATGGGTGCAGCAAACCACCATGGCACGTGTATACCTATGTAACAAACCTGCATGTTCTGCACATGTATCCCAGAACTTAAAGTATAATAATAATAAAAAAGAATATAATTTCAGACATATGGAAAAGGGCTTTATTTACTGATATGACCTTCAAAAAGTCAGTAAATTCCAAACCACTATAATCCTAGAATTGGCTAAATTTTTAGTTGTGCATCACCTGTAATCTACTTTAAAAACTAACTGCTGATTTCAAACATTTTTCTCTACGACCCACAGGAAAAAATGCGTTTTACTGCACTACACAATGACGTGTTCATATATAACAGGAAGGAAAGGTTCAAAAAACAATTTATTACATGTAATGTACTCCAGCCTCATTCCACACTCTTCCCATCCTGTACTATGGTAGCAAAGGATATTGGTCTCGCTAATTTGATTTTACAACCCACTGATGGATCAGAGTTGCAATTTGAAGAAAAATACTGATACAGACATATGATGTACCTCCGTGTGCAAGGTATCACTTGAAGGACCTAGTCAGGATTTATTACTCCAGGAATGACTAGTTAGTATGTGAAGGACTTCAATCAGGATTTTAACTCCCGAGGAATCCAGTGTTTTTACCTGCATCTAATATCTTTACCTTCATTACCAAGGAAGAATTAATCTATAAGCATTAAAAAAGTTAGAAATAAATTTTATCAGTGGAAGTAAAGGACATTCAAAATGTGTGACACTCAGAAATATCTTACAAGCTCCCCACCCTTGTATGGAAGGAGAATTATCTAGCAAGTCCAGTAGCTTAACACCTCTTGAGTTACACACAAAATCATGAAAGTCTTCATGTCTTGTTCTCACACCAAACACTCTAAGTCCATTTGGGCTGCGACACCTTAGACTGGGTACTTTATAAACAACAGAAATTTATTTTTCACAGTTCTGGAGGTTAGGCAGTCCAAGACCAAGACATAAGCAGATTCTGTACATGGTGTTCCTCATAGAGAGGCCTGTTCCTCAAAGAAGGCACCTTATGTGTTCTCATATGGTGGAAGAGACAAACAAGCTTCCTCAGCCCCTTTTAAGGGCACTAATCCCACTTAACGAGAACTCCACTTTCATGACCTAATCACTTCATAAAGTCCTCACCTCTCAATACTATTGCGCTGGGGATGAGATTTCAACGTAAGAATTTTGAGGAGACACAAACATTCAGATCATAGCATCCTCCTCCAAATTAGCAGAAGATCCTGATGACTGATCACACTAGAAAGTTAGCTGATCCTACTACCACTGGAATGTGATATAGTTTGAATCTGTGTCCCCACCCAAATCTCATGTTCAACTGTAATCTCCAATGTTGGAGGTGGGGCCTGGTAGGCAGTAACTTGATTGTGGGGGTGGATCCTTCATGAACAGTTTACCACCATCCCTTTGGTGCTGTTCTCCTGACAGAGTTCTCATGAGATTTGGTTGTTTAAAAGTGTGGCACCTCTTCCCACCTCTCTCTCTCTCTCTTCCTCTTGCTCTGGCCATGTAAGAAGAGCCTGCTTCCCCTTCACCTTCCACCATGACTGTAAGTTTCCTGAGGGCCTCCCAGAAGCCGAACAGATGCCACTGTCATTATTCCTGTACAGCCTGTGGGACGATGAGCCAATGAAACATTTTTTCCTTCTAAATTACCCAGTCTCAGGTATTTATAGCAATGCAAGAGCAGACTAATATAGGTTGTTATCTTCTTGCCTTGGAGCTTGTCAGAGTATGTTTACAAGGACAAAGCAGGGAATCTACTGGCCTATGAAACAAGGTTCCATAATTATTTTCGTGTCTGTATGCCAATAAAGATTTGTAGGTGAGGCAGAATTTGGTTTGAGACTTCAGTTCATCTGTAGTAAGGCTGTGACAGTTACCAAAGGAACCTGAAAAATACCAATGACCAAGTTGGCTTAGATAAATTGGCAACAATAGAAAGGTCTATTTTATTTGCTCTCAGTGTAATTCTCATAAAATACACAAATCAACAGTATTTCAGAAAACAATTTCTTTGAAATGTATTTTAACATATGTAGGATCCTCAAGGAAGTAATTTTTTAGGTCCTGCAATAACTACTATCTCAGTTTCTTGTCAATGAATGATTTTACTATATTCTGACACAATTCTGTACACATTTTGTTTTCCAAACTGCAGAGGTAAGATGCTACGTTGAACTTGAAAGCTGACATACGGAAGAGCTTTTATATTGAAATAGGTCAACTTCAAGGATAAAAAATCTAATTCCAATGGAAAAATAATAAGCTTCACTCCTAAATAGCTTCCAATTTGTCAAGATTAAAGTTAAATTAGTTTTACAACATGGAACAGGTACATCCTTTGTAACATAAAAGTGTGGATTATTAAAGTTAAATGTTATTTTTTAATGTTTTATTTTCTCATAATTAAACAGAATGTACATTTCCTATTACTATTTCTTATTACTCTGTGTTTTCAAACTTGTTTTTGTTTTTGACTGCAAAGTCACTATTCAAAGGAATATTCCCTACTACCCTGATTGATAGGTGAAATAGACAGACAATATGATTGAGTTCCCAGCAAGTTTAAATCTGTTTGGCCAAAAATAGTTCACTGGGGTATTCCTAAGGCAATCAGGGAGTCCTTCCTAGCATTTGTTGAAGTTTGGCTTGATAATCACTGCTACAGCTTATACAAGCATAAAATTTTGAAAATTATACACACCCACTACCATATGTATCCACAGTGCTATTAAAATACATTTTCTAGTTGTATCATATATAGATGTCGGGGGAAGTAACAGACTCCATGAAAAAAACACCTTTGCATGTTACTCAAATTATAGCAAATCCCTGACATACTTAAGAGGAAGGTAGGGTAGAATTAAGTACTTAAAACTATAAAATATATTACACGATCACTGCTACAGAGCAGCACCAAGGAGACATTAAGTGAGAAGGGGTTAGTAAAAAAAACTTGGTTTTGTAAAGGAGGTAAGACTGGAAATGACTGGGGGTTGGGGGTGGCAGGAGGGTGTTTCAGAAAGGCTGACTCAGTAGCAAATTTTTTAAAAGATTAACTGGCAGCATCAATTACGAAGTAAACATCTGGTTATGTGATGCTAAATGTCTGAATGAGGCTGATGTCAATGAGGATGGAGAGAAAGGGATGACTGAATATATATTTTGAAGGAAGAATTCCTAAGACGTTGTGTCTGACTTAATGCAGAAAATATAAGAGATGAGTGATGTGTTAAAAAAAAACTTAGGGTCTGAGACGAGAGACATTCATGAGAGATAATGAAGAAAATAAGGAAAAAGAAGATTTCAATTTTGAGCACTGCAAGTCCAACAGTGATATAGATATTCCCAAGAAGGAAGTTCTTGTGAGAGAAACAAAAATGGAGGTAAAGATTTGAGCCAAAGTTGGGAAGTAATTATTTAAGTTGTAGAAAGTCCCATGAACAAAGTGAAGAATGTGCGAAATGAAGAACAAAAGGCCAATAGCTGAGCTCTGGCAAATGCCCAATTTGGGAACTAAAGAGTAACCAACTCAGAATTCAAAGAGGAAGTGGTTGGATAAGAACAAAAGAACTGCATCATGGAAGCCAGGGAAAGAAGTAAGTTTAAGAAAGAATGAGCACCCCCAACCCCATGATGCAAAATTCACAGAAAGAGCAAAGGAGAGTAACAGCTTTGACAATGTCACTCTAAGTGTGATGGGTGACCACAGCAGCACGATCACATGTGTTTTTCCCGCCCTCGCCAAGATGTATTTATTAAATACCAGATGAGAGGGAAAGATACAAGATGCTGAGGCAGGTGACAGATGTCATCTCAGATACTTTGTTTCCAGATTTGCTTAAACTTAATCTAAATCAGTTGGCAACAGATATCAGACAGACAAAAATAACAGTAAAATCTGTACATGGTGCTCTCTATACTATTTGGGAATCCGCTATCATAATTATGTATTTCTTCCTTTTAATTATTTGGTAAATAGTTTTCACATAACACAGAGCAAACCAAAATGGAGATAGAAGGCCTCCCTCATGTTTCCTTACGTACTGGACAGATATCAGTATTACTTGTATTCCCTCAGGTCCTTTACATGAGTTGCTCTCCACTTTTAAACCCCTATCCCATGGAGTACATTAAGCAAATGAACTCATATACCAAAAAAGGAAAGAAAAAAAAGTGATTTAACATATCACCACTCTCCAGCCTTTCATTAAAAAAAAAAAAAAAAAAAAAGAGAAGGAAAATATTTAACTTGGCTGAGGCAAGTAGATTACTTGAGCCCAGGAGTTCGAGACCAGCTGGGGAAACATGGTGAAACCCTGTCTCAACAAAAAACTAAAACATTAGCCAGGTGTGATGGCACATACCTATAATCCTAGCTATTTGAGAGACTGAAGTGGGAAGATCACTTAAGCTGGGGAAGTAGAGGTTGCTGTAAATGGTGATCATGCCACTGCAGTTCAGCCTAGGTGACAGATGAAAGACCCTGTCTCAAAAAAACAAACAAAATACTTAAAGAATATACTTTTAATGGCTCCATCTGTTTCAGGGGTGAGGATTTGGAGGGCAGGGAGACTCCCAGGTTCCCTTAAATTACACCTGGTGGGTGCTTTCCTATTTCATACATTCATAAGGGTAGCCTTGGCTTGACGCAAATTCTTTACCCCCCTGGAAAGTTAAGGATTATACAGCAAAACTATAAAGTTTAATTAGCAGGATGGCTGAACCAGATACCCCCAAATTTTCTGTACATATTGCTAAAATAGATTTTCCCTGGGAAGCCCTTTCTTAAATGCTGTTCTCCTTGCCTACTGATTAGAACAGAATCTGATCCTATTTTAATATGGTTCCCTTTTTGTTGGGGGCAGGGAGGGAACGTAGTATCAATAATATATGTCCAAAAAGGAAACTTTAGAAAATACAGATGAAGAGAAGGGATAGGGAAGTTGCCTTGAAATAACCTGTTTGATGTTCTCCTCTCCCCTCCCCTCCCTTCCTCTCCTCTCTCTCCCCTCCCCCTTCTTTCTTTTTTCTTTTTCTTCCTTTCTTTCTTTTTTGCTTAAGTAACATATAGCTGTATAACTACCTTCCTCCCTCCCTCCACTTAACATTATGCAAATCTTTCCACGTTCATATGTATGTCAACATTTTAATGGCTATTTATTCAGTCTATTGAATAGATACACCATAATTTACCTTACTAAGCCCTCTCTGCTAGAAACTGAGGCTACTATTGCACAAAATGTTGCATGATTAGCCATGGACAAATATCCTTGGGTAGTTGTCCAATTATTTCCTTTGTAATTTCAGAGTCAGGGGATACATGGGATACTTACTCATCAAGTGCCAGCCAGAAAGACTGCACCAATTTACAATTTTACCAACAGTGTGTAATGCTATATCCTCACATCCTTGACAAATTGGGTTTTATCTTTTCAATCTTTGCCAGTCTGCTTGCTTGGTCAAATACAGGTATTTGGGTTTCCAGTTCTGTTGCTTTAATTTGTTTAATTAAACATATTTCAGGTTTAAAACATAAATAAAACCAAATTTCTGGTATAACAGCAGTTGAGATTAGTTCTTTTCCTTCCAAGACTGAATGCCAAATTCCTATGAGACTGTTTTTTTGAGACGGAGTCTCGCTCTGTCACCCAGGCTGGAGTGCAGTGGCACAATCTCGGCTCACTGCAAGCTCTGCCTCCCAAGTTCACGCCACTCTCCTGCCTCAGCCTCCTGAGTAGATGGGCCTACAGGCGCCCACCACCACGTCCGGTTATTTTTGTTTTGTTAGTAGAGACGGGGTTTCACCCTCGTGATCCATCCCCCTCAGCCTCCCAAAGTGCTGGGATTACAGGTGTGAGCCACTGTGCCCGGCTATGAGACTATTTTTAAAAAACTCATCATTCATAATTTGTAAAAACACACACTTTTAGATCAGCTTTAATCATAACATAATGAAGTGGATGATTAAATTAACCTGTCAATTTAGGAGGTGTGCTTGCCTAGATGTAGGGTTTTTTTGTTGTTGTTGTTTACTGTTTCTTGTTGATACTCATTCATTAAATCCTTCAGTTTGTTTTGGCAAACATGATAAAACAAAACCTACACTAGGAAATTTAACTTGGAAAATATATAATAACATCTAACTAATAATCTCTAGAAGTTGAGGATTAGGCTGTGCTTGATAGTTAATGTACTGATCTTATTTTCAAATGTTTCCATGGCCTCTTCTTCATAGAAACGGTATGCTACCTGTTTCTGAAAGCTCAAATGAGGGAAGGGAAGCAATTCACATTTATTTACCACTTACAGTATACTAAGCACTATGTCAGGACCTTTACAAGTGCACACCAGCTCACACAGACAGATATTTCTGACAGATGAAAGATACTTTCACTCACTGAAAACAGAGTAAGGTAGATTGAACGTCTCCAGCCAGTGGGGTCTCTCCTGACAACTGGAAAAAATGCACCAATACGGTTCTCTGTAAGGTTAATTACAGGATTTATAAAACCAAGTCCCAGATTTAAAAGATTCTTTCATACTGTAACAATGTCATTAACATGGAATTTCACATGCTGAATTGTTGTACATTGGGATAATCCACCATTTGGGTCCTGTTAATTCCCTTTCAAGACCTTTCCAAGACAAATGGGATGAGGCAGATGTATTAAGAATTCCCAAGGAAGGGATGTAGTGAGTTATAAAGCATTTTACTCTCCAAACATATAAAAAAGGGAATAAATGTAAAAACCAAGACATATAGATATATAGTAATAACGATACATATGTGCATTCACACTGATCTCTTTTTTTTTTGAGACAGAGTCTTGCTCTGTCGCCCAGGCTGGAGTGCAGTGGCCGGATCTCAGCTCACTGCAAGCTCCGCCTCCCGGGTTTACGCCATTCTCCTGCCTCAGCCTCCCGAGTAGCTGGGACTACAGGCGCCCGCCACTTCGCCTGGCTAGTTTTTTGTATTTTTAGTAGAGACGGGGTTTCACCATGTTAGCCAGGATGGTCTCGATCTCCTGACCTCGTGATCCACCCGTCTCGGCCTCCCAAAGTGCTGGGATTACAGGCTTGAGCCACCGCGCCCGGCCACACTGATCTCTTGAATGCTTAGTTGCTAGTTACGCAGTGGAATGATTCCTCCTTTGTTCAATTCATCAGGTATGCACTGAATGCCTGACATGTACCAGGTGCTGTGCTGGTAGCTTGGGAGAATCCCTGACCTTATAGAGCTTACCGTGCATTAGGGCCTAGACAACAAAACACAGGCAATTACTCTCTAGTGGTATGACGTTAGGAAAGAGGAAGCATAAGGGTCTGTGGGAACACACAGAAGGTAAAGGAAGTTGACTTCAAGAAAGTGATGGGTAAGCTAAAACCTAAAGAATGAGCATGCCAAGGGGAAGAGTGGGGCCAAGGAATGGTTCCAGGCAGAGGGAAGAGAATCTTTTTCACCAAAAAGTGAAGAAAAAATATTAGAAGCTGAAGAAAATAAAGTACTACAGACTGGCTGGGGCATTGCAGGGAAAGGCAGGGACAAGGCCAAAAGATTAAGGCTGAACTGATCTTAATGATGATGGTTGTAATTTGAAATTTAATACTTTCAATCTCTCCCCTGAAGGCTTATAAAGTATCATTTGGGGAAAAAAAGGTCAAAGTATATTAGCTCTACTATTGCAGAAAACAAATGTGGTATATATTTCATATTAGTGACTTGAAAAGAGAAATTTTTACCTAGTGTTAACCATACAATGTTCTAAAGTTTAAATTAACTTTTCAATAAGCATCTTGGTTCCCCATCTATGATGCAATACCTCTCTAGGTTGTCAGTTTTTTCTTGAAATTTGCCTTAAACTGGGTAAGGGCCAACAATTATAAAAAGGAACGATATGCTTTAGCTGCATCAGATTCACCAGGAAGGTTTGTTAAACACATGGTTCTGGTTCCTCACTCAAAGTTGTTAATTCTGTAAATGTGGGGTGGGGCCTGAGGATTTGCATTCCTAACAAGTTCCCAGGTAATGGTGATGCTGGGGTCCTTAGACCATACCTTGAGAACCACTGCACTAAAGTATGTTGTCAGTGTACTTGAATAAAGGCATGAGGAAAGAAGAGTTGTTTCTGAACTCTTAACTAAGGTAGTAATCATCAGGTGTCCAAATTTAATTCAAGTCCTGTATCTGAGTTGAACTGCATTTTCCAAACATCTTGAAAAACTGCCATTCCAATCTTCCTGTTTGAATTTACTGTTCTAGTAACCAGTAAGAATTCTATTAGCAGCCTACCTCTAACTTTACAAAGAGTGGTTCAATAGTTTCAGCTCTTCAAAAATGCTTAGCAGGAAACATCAACTGCAAAGAGCACTGCACCTCTGACAGCACTCCGACACCAATTTAGTCTTGCTACTGTCACTACGACGAAATGTAACTTTACCTGTCCAAAATGATCTAGTATACAAATAAGGTCCTTCGTAAGGCAAAATAATTTTTAACAAAGACAACTATCTTTTCTTTAAAAACACAGTAAATATGTTTCAAAACAGTGAAAATGAAAATTACAAACAATTACAACGCATTTCATCGACTACGGTCTACTTTACATACATTAATTATTGCAACCTATTTAAATATGTGATTATAATGATTGGTAATTATTCTGGTAATTATATTGGTAACTAATTCTGCACCATCTCTGGGGGTGCTTACTACTTCTCCTTGTACTCAGCTGGCTACTTATGGGGTCCATACCGTCATCTAAGTGTTGCTTACACAAGAATCTTCATTATCAGAGCAGCTAATTTTATGACCAGTCAGTATGCAATTAACTCTACTTCTCTCTACACATATATACATTGTAGACAAGCAACTGTGATTTTATTTGTACTCCAATTAGAACTATTAATTTTAGTAACTCATGGTTAATAAATATGTGTCAAAGATCTTCATAAACTGACCAAATCATCACACATAATAACTGTAACAACAGCTAACAATCACTGAACCCTTAGAAGGTAGTGTGAACCACACTAAGTCCTTAATTTTCACACACTCTCAATCTCAACATTCTAGTTGAAGGAATGAGCCATTGAGAATTTAGGTAGCTTGCCTAAGATGATATTGCTATCCAATAGACAACTAGGGTATTTTTTATCATGCTTTTGAGATACAATTATAGAAGAAGAAATTACTGGAGTATTTTGAAGTTGTAATATTGAGAAATTTAAAATGTTTAATTTAGCACATATAAATTTGACCTCAACTCCCCAAACCTCCTTGCTCCTCTCATGAGGTCCTCAATAACCCAAGATAGGCAGGTGAGGTCTCGAATTATCCTGAGATCTCTAAGGGAAAGAAGAGGAGTGGAGTTTCATTTTACCTGTCATCAGGCAAGAGCCCAAGGACCACCAGAGTAAAGGAGAAGGCTTGCCTTTCTCCCCAAAGTCTAGAAGCCCGAAACAAAGACCAGCAGATGTGGAGGCATCATCCAGAGCACAGGTCTCTAGACCCCTACAGGGGGTCTTCCCAGCCGCAGGTGACTCCCAGCCACGAGCCAAACTGCTTTTGGACTTTGCTGACCTTGACTTTTATCAATAGTTCAGGAGCAGAGAGGGCTCAACCCACAGTCTCAACTGGGGCAGAACAGTGTGCTGCCTGAATCCTGGTTTTCCTTAGGCCTAGAACAGACATTGCCTTGCCACTTCCTAATGTTGTTGTTCTGTGATGTGAAATATTCGCACTTGATCTTCCAGAGCACATTATAGTACTCTGCAGTTACCATTCTTTCTTAACTTGTTCAATGAACTTGAAAAAATTTACAAACTATACCCTAGTTTGGAGAGGGGAGGAGGGAATGAGAAAAAAAGGGAAAATGTAAGAAGAAAGTCTCTGTTGCTTAAGTGTTTTTCAAGGGTTTTCCTTCTTTTTCTGTCATCTCCTCCCATGCCCATTTGCTACCAAAACACCTTACAGACACCTCTACCATTACATTACATCAGACAGAATTGCTTATTAACTTGTCTGCATCCTGCATTCAGCTATAAATGTCTTGAGAGTAGGGGACATTTGATGTTTTCTGCTTTTATCTTATTGACATATATCTTCACTTGGTACACTGGCCAGGATTCATACTATTTCTACATACACTTGTTTTTCCATCTTTTAAGAGCAGATAATACATATTCTAATTTCACAGGGTTATTTCAGGAATAAAATTAGCAGAAAAGACGAAGGTACTACACACACACACTTTATAATAACATTATTCAACCCTAATCCTCATAATAAACTGTAAGGTTGATTAGAACATTCATAAAAACATGCCTCATTACTTTATATGTATGCTAAACAATAGGGTTTACAGCTAAGTTCTCTCTCACTCTCTTTTCTCTTGACACATGAGAGTATGTGCTCTGATGCTTGAAATCTATGTCAAGTATGCGAGCAATGAAAAAGTTAAAAAAGGAAAACCAAGAAAAGATAGCCTAGAATTTAAAACTGTTGTTTAAATGCTGCAGAGAAAGAGAAACTAACCAAATAAAATACACAAAGCGGAATCATCCCTCACTTAACAAGAGTTTCCATTATATTTTCAGATAATTGACATACACTTTTAAATTCTGTGATTAACAGGTTAATAATATTATACTAAAACCAAAAAGAAAGAAAACCATAACTCCAAATCTACACTGAAAACTTATCCTCCTGCTTACCCGTGACCATGGCCTCTATACTGGGTTGAACTGTGTCCCTCAAAAAGATATGTTCAAGTCTTAAACCCCAGAACTCACAAATGTGATCTGATTTGAAAACAGGTAATTAGGATATAATTAAGATGAGGTCACAGTAAATTATAGTGGGCTCTACATCCAGTAACTGGTGACTCTGTAAGAGAAAAGATGACAGTATTTGGAATCACAGACACATAACACAAGGAAAATAGCCGTGGGATGACAGAGACAGAGATTGGAGTGACACTGCTACAGGCTAAAAAACTCTAAGGACTTCTAGGAACCATCAGAAGACAGGAAGAGGCAAGAAATGATTTGTCCACAGAGCCTTCTGAGGGACCCATTGAGGGCCCTGTTGATACTTTGATTTCAGACTTCTAGCCTCTGGAACTGCAAGATAATAAATTTCTTTTGTTTAAGCCACCAAATTTGTGTAATTTGTTACAGCAGGCCTGGGAAATTAATGCAGATTCTTAAGGAAGAACACATATCAGTAATAATACAAAGAATGCAAAATACAGAAGTAATTACAACATCCATTTTCTCAGTTGCCTTTTATAATTATTGGGGAAATATATGGGGTATACATTTCACTGGAAGGAGAAACCACACATTGTCTTCTCCTACTCGGTAAGAGCATGATAATCAGGCAGTAGTCATAAGGCTACATCTAGAAATTTCTACCCAAAGCTTCCTATGTTCTATGTACATCATATTAATACTTGATTACTTTGTGTGTGCCTGAAAGTACATGGATTTTGGTTTGGCATTACATCACAGCCACGTAACGTTTTCTTCCTGTGATCCAAATACCTGTTTTCTAAGAGCTAACTGTGTAACACTCTGCTTTTTCTGCTTTAGTGATGTGTTGAATTTTTAAAAACCGATCTCTTCACAATCATCTACCTACATTCATCCCAAAGCACATGGCAGAAAGGGATGACAACACAATCCACATTCTATTACTCCTGAGAAGGTAAAGTCAATGGTCAGGAAAGTAGCCAAACAATGCTATCAGAATCATCCTCTTTAATTATGAAGTATGATGAGAACCACACTTGTCATGGTGTAATAATCATTAATAATCTGCTTTGGGTACTGTGGATACACATATTTAATAACATCCTGTAAAAGTAGGAATTAAGCATTATCCAATTACAAGGGCTCTTCTTTGAGTCACATAAAAATCAAAGGCTAATACAACCCTGTGCATCTGCTCACGTTTGATATTAAATCAAGGTAAGGCAAAAGAACAAAAACTGACAAATGATAAACTAATACTCCAAGTAACAAGTATACTCCCAAAAGAAACAAAAATGAAACTACAGTACTGGGAAAACCCTGCTAGTTTTTTGTGAATCGTGACACTTATGGACAGCCTATGAGGGCCAGCTCAGAGCTGCTCCAGGGAGCAGCAGCTTTTACTGTCTTCAAAAGTCTGATTTCCAACTCTGGTGTTAAACTGGCAAAAGTTCACTTCACATTCAGGTCTTATATATCTTAGCAAGAAGATTTATGACCTCCAGGAGCCAGTCATCAGAGTCATATACTTCAATAGATGTAAAGCTTTACCCTAGGGTTGGCACACGTACCCGCTTTAAGCTAACTTCTCATTCTCTACTGGGAAAAACTGCTGCAGGACCAAAGTTGCAGGATGTATTTTAATTTAAACGTTGTGATCCAGATTTAAAGATTTTCTAGATAAATTATATCAAATTTCAAACAAAGTATCAAAACCCAAGTCAATACTAAATGACAGTCCTTTGGAAACATTTCATTAGCACAAAAAAGGGAGAAAAGTCTTCTTTCTTTACAGACACTGTATGTATTATTCAACCCTAACATGAGTTAACAACTTTATCTTGTTAAAGAGACAAAAACAATGAGACTACAACAACAACAATGAGACTAACAACTTTATCTTGAGGCCATAAATATACCTAACTCTAAATAAGTGAACTTACTCTTTCCTAAAAACCTGTGTAAAGCATGTATTTAATATCTAAATGGTTTTGGCTTACTAAATATAGAATTAGACACAGCTCACTTTTCTTCTACAAAAACACTATCATGATGTGCTAGTGTATTTTTTATAAATTCTTCATTAAAAGTTTTATTTACTTTAGTGATGTTGTATTTTTTAATAAAAGCCCACCTCCCCCACCCCACCAGAAGCACAATTATACATACAGGCAAGTATCTGTATTTCATTTCAGAAGGTTCCAATATCCATTAGTTTCTATAAACTTCAAATTAAGAATTACTGAAACAGGACTATTACAGAATCAGAAATCTTTGGGAAACAGAATTTTTTATATTTCCTATATTACTGGTAATTATTTCCAAGAAGGGTGAGGGGAGGTAGAGGTAAAAGACCTCAAAGTTTTAGGTTTTATTTGAGACGTATAGAGGTTTAGGAGTAAAACGGCATAAAGCCTAGGATTTTCTCTAAAATATCACACACACACACACACACACGTGCACGCATGCACGCGCGCGCACACACACACACATGCACTTCCCCCAAAACAAACATACAAACCATAAAAAGTAGAGGGAGGGGCGCAGAGGAGATAAAGGATGTGGCAAATGTTGATGGTAGTGAAAGAAGAGGAATGAGTACAGGGGCAGGGGATCGATTCTTCACATCTGTGTATGTTTCAACATTTTCAGAATTAAAAGTTTAAAATATTTCAGGAAAAAACCCTCCAATTAATCAAGATGTCAAGATATATCATTGACATCTATGGACACTGGGATCTTAACTAAGGTCACAGAACCAGAACTAAGCAGCTGTGTAGCAGCTAGACTAGGGCTGTTTATACCAGGTTGTCTCAGATTTCATCTGAATCTTTTTATTCTTTCCAGGAAAAAAAAACAAAACAAAACAGGAAAAAAATGTGTAAAGCTTCATGTTCACCTGCACAGTGGTCAAGACCGTTTTTTTTTTTTTTTTTTCAGGCCATTCTGAAAGTCAGGGTTCTCAAGAGAAAAAGGGAGACTATACCATCTTGATGACATCTTTGGAGAATATCTTCGACACGTGAAGCTGAAGGAAAATTTGTCTCCAAAATACTTGGAGAACTGGGAAAGGGAATAATCCAATTAATTAAAAATATCACCAAATATGATTCCTTTACAATTTGGAATGGGCTTTCCCTGTGGACCCTTCCACAGCCCAACCCCTGCCCTCCTCATGGGGGGCACTGACTTTATAAAGAAGCTGTGCCAAGAGAGCTAAGTGAATTAGTTGAATACTCCGTGGCACAGTTTAGCAAGCAATTCACCAACAAGGAGGTTTCAAGTGCTGCTGGCCGAATTTTAAAGCACTTTCTCCAACACGACTGGACATGCATGCCTCTGGGCATACAGATTTTCTTCATGTTGGCAGGAGAATTTTTCCTCATTCCATCTTCCTTACAGTCAACTCAATTGTCATGGTCACAGAAGACAAGGTTAAGAGGGATAACCTCAAGGATAATCTTTTAGAAAACCTATTTTAACTATTAGTTTCAATCTTCTCTTTAACCAAAACCTTTCAACCTAGGAACCCATAAATCACTATATTTACCTACTTGAGTTTTATTATGTCTTATTACTCTCTACAGTTTCAAGTGGATACACAACAACAATATTAAAAACTACTACTTACTAACAAGATGAGTTCTTTAAATCTGTTTTCTCATTTCTCCCAGTAACCTCATTAGGGTAGGTATTATTCTTGCCATTTTACAGATTGGCAAATGGAGGTTTGGTCAGAGAGTTAAACATATTAGTTCGAGGTCACACAAGTAGTATGTGACAGCCAGATTCTGAACCTAGGCTGTCCTGGTCTGCCCTTTCCAGTATGCTACATTATTTTTGGAAATAAAAAAGAAACAGAAAAAGAGAATCAGAAAAGGCAGCAAGAGAAAGAAAGAGGAAGGGAAGTGGGATATCCATTAGCAAATCTTTACAAACTGGAGAGCCTTGGAAAGATTGTCTAACACTGTCTTTTACGTCCAGGCAGTCAACGTAAAACTACAAGTACTTTTAAGTAACCTAGTTTTATACTCAGGTTACTGTTCTAATTTTTCATTTACTTTTTAACAAATACATATTCTTCACAACTTAGATCTTCAAGGAGAAAAATATCATTAGAAAAGGCTGAGATTTTAACTTGGCCCTAGTTATGGGAAACTCAATGGAAAAGTCAAGTCTTTTTAGTGACCAACTCATAGCATCAGAGACAGCACTGTCATGGAATTTCTGTCATTGTGATCCAGACTTGCACTGGAGATAAAAGGGTATCTCCAAAAGGAGAATTATGCAAATTTAGGAATGTCTTAAAATAAATCATTATTAATATTAACCTTTATTATCCATAAATAAAGGTTAAAACTAAACAAAATGTTAAAGAGTGTGATAAATGAACTTGCCATCTCATTCAGAACTGCTTCTCTTCCTCCTGTGCTTCACATTTCAGTGGATGGCCCCATTATCTTCAATCATCCAGTCAAAAGCCTGGACACCTCTATACTCCTCCCCTCACTTTTCACCTGACTTTGAGTGACTTTTTAGAATTCTTGAGGAAAATCCCTAACAAAATTTTATGGGGAATAATTACCTGAAAAAAAGTCATAGCTCTGCATAACCATCTGCCAGTATCCATACTCCCTACTAACCAAAAATAACAGACAATGTGCCATGGTTGAGAAAGTACTTCTGTGTGTCAGAAGAGATGGCTTTTGACTGATGCTCTGCCACTAACAAGCTCTGGGACTTCAAGACCAAATGAAAGCATTAGGCACTGTGTTAGTTGTTTTACATAACCTCATTTCATTCTTACAATTAGTGAGGCAGGTGTATCACTGGCATTTTTAAAAAATGATACAAAGGTTCAGAGGCCTAAAAGCTTTGACCAAGTGTAGAAAGCTAAGAGACATATTTGAAATTCAAACCTACATTGGTCTACCACATTATACTGTTTCACATGACTTCCCATCTGTAAAAATCTTAAAATGAAAGCAAACGCAAAAATATTATATAGCAAAATGTTGCTGTATTTTTCAAAAATTCAGTGATTACAGCAGCAGCAACTGTCAATTAAATTCCAGCTTTCTTCCACACTGTTAACTGCTTATATCTCAGATTTCCCTGTATTCAATATATTTGTAACTGCATAATATAATTTGACAGTGCAGAAAAGTGATGGAAACTTATAGGCAAATTCTCTCTGCCTGTTGCCATAGGAGTATTAAGTACAGACAGACATACACTGGCAAATACTTGAACGCTACAGTTAGCGATTATTTTAAACATGAAGCATAAAAATCATGCTTTTTAAAATTGCAAAAAATGCTGATGAACAAAAAGCTATGCAAAAGAAGGTACTTTGTGTTGCTATCAACAAACTCATAAAACAGAATTTTAAAAAAGGAAATCAGTACAAAGTCTTAACCTGTTCCTTATACAATTCCAAAGGCTACATTCCTAATAGTCAGCCAAGTGATATATTCATCAAATAACAACAAAAATGAACTCAGAGCTCTCAATTTCTACTAATGTAGGGTCAATTGGGTTATCTGAGAAAGAATGATAAGAGTTTATGGGCTATGAGTAACAAGTCTAAGGTGACTAATATCTGTTATAGAAACACTCCATTGACCTGGACATTTATCTTTGATGAATGAATGTCACGTTAAAGAGCTAAGTTTGGAGGCAGAGAGGAAGCAACAGTTAAAAATACTAGCACCAAATCTTATTGCAGTCATATAAAAAGCCAATGTTCAATAAATACCAATATAGCTATTTATTATATGATATTCCAACAAGCAGAATCTCATTGCAACTGATAAATACATTTATTACTATGAATGTGTACGTGTGTGTGTGTAATCCAAAACCATTCTCTTAGAAAGCAATGTCAAAGAAGAGTCAAGAAAATGAGGTCAAGAGGTTCTGTTTCAGGAAAACAGTCTTTTGTACTTTGCATACAGTTCCTGCTCATGGCCGCACAGAAAATGAGATGGCAATCGGGAGAAGACAGGAACAAGAAGGCACAAAGAGAAGCAATAATGACAGATGCTGCAATGGTCCACTTTTTGGTTACTGACATGGTTAACGCCTCTTCTTGGATTGAAATAGAAAGTAGTTTTTGTCCTCTATGGTTTTAAAATTACTACTATCCTACAATGGCTTTTTTTTGAGACGAAATCTCCCTCTGTCACCGAGGCAATCTCGGCTCACTGCAACCTCCACCTCCCAGGTTCAAGCGATTCTCCAGCCTCAGACTCTCAAGTAGCTGGGACTATAGGCATACACCACCAGTTACAGCTAATTTTTGCATTTAAAAAAAACAGAGACCGGGTTCCACCATGTTGACCAGGCTGGTCGTGAACTCCTGACCTCAAGTGATCCACCCGCCTTGGCCTCCCAAAGTGCTAGGATTACAGGTATGAGCCACTGTGCCCAGCCCCTACAATGGCATTTAATGCATATAATCACTCAGGATTTAAAACACTAATGACAGAGTTCTGTTATGTGGCTGCAGTGTTATTCCATGAAAAGTCAAGTATGTATATTCAGAACCAACGAAGAACTTCCCAATAGAGTGTTGTATCATTTGATGTAGGCAATTTACAAATAGCTAAACAAAACACAAGGTTTGATTTTAAAAATAAGGTATTGGCTATTAATGGAGAAGTGAAACTGAAAATGTTGGGAAGATGTGAAATTTTCATCTGTTTTTGACAGTCACTGCAGTATCCATACAATTCTGCCCACAGGGGTGGTGTCTGAATGCTTAGATCAAGTACTGCGAAGTACTAGTGGTAACTGTGCAAAAATAATTATATTTGTTCAAGAAGTCAAATAATGTCATTTTCACTAGCCTTTATCTTTTGTTAATTTGATTCTGAATATATACAAACCATTTACATAGCGAGATCCAGTATCTTCTAGGCAAATCAGCCTACCACTCAGTTTCTAAAAGAAGCACTCCATCTGCCCCTGAGGCTGCCATGTACTCCCCTCCTCAAGCAGCCTTTGACCCATCAAGCTTGAGGTATACCAAGGGATGTCAAGGGTGATTGAGCTGTGGTTATACTCTGGTTGGGACGCAACCACATCACTGGCTTGGTGTCCAAACAGGCATCAGATCAGAGCCATAGACTTATCCTGAGCATTCAAGTGAGTGTCACAAACTAAGGGTCTTGATTGAGCTGGATCAGATGGCAACATTCTGAAAAGTTACCAATATAAAAATGAGTCTTTGTACTACTGCTATATATTCCTACTTAAAACAAATAACTAGACTATTTATTGTATTGTAACCCTGATGACATCACACCATATACCTAGAGACAAATGTCAGATGAAATTATTTTTTTTCTATACACCTAATAAAAGGTAATCATATGTTATTTGCAGATAATTTCCAAACCAAAGATGGTTGAAAATCTTCAGGACTCGTGGATGAGCAACTAAATATCAGCTTCTGAATTAAAGTTCTTAAAACAGTTTCTAAAACTTTAATCAATCCTGACACTCACCTAGTACTAGTTTTTGGGAAATATCCACTAGTTTTTAATGGAACTAAAAATTTTGAAACTATTCTGGCCAAAATGGATTTTTAGTAAATTGTTGATATGCTTCCTCTGGCAAACTTATCGTGAAGCACTAGTGACTATCAAATAAGATCACTTGATAATAACTTGTCCTGGTGTGACATTATGTGGAAGTTGTTTCATAATGTTCTAGTCTTGTTCTAAGTTTATATTCTTTTCAAACAAAGATAATGTGATTAAGTTATCAACTAAGGGATTTAGAGTGACAAGTAGGAGAAATAAAAACAAATATAAGACTGGGGTCGGGCACGGTAGCTCACACCTGTAATCCCAGTACTTTGGGAGGCTTAGGTGGGTGGATCAACTGTCAGGAGCTCGAGATCAGCCTGGCCAACATGGTGAAACCTCGTCTCTACCAAAAATACAAAAATTAGCTGGGCGTGGTAGCACACTCCTGTAATCCCAGCTACTCAGGAGGCTGAGACAGGAGAATTGCTTGAACCCAGGAGGTAGAGGTTGCAGAGAGCTGAGATCGTGCCCCTGCACTCCAGCCTGGGTGACAGAGTGATACTCCGTCTTAAAAAAAAAAAAAAAATTAGCCAGGTGTGGTGGTGCATGCCTGTAGTCCCAGCTACTCGGGAGACTGAGACAGGAGAATCGCTTGAACCCAGGAGACAGAGGTGAGCCAAGATAGGGCCACTGGACTCCAGCCTGGGCGACAGAGCAAGACTCTGTCTTAAAAAAACAAATATATATATATATATATATTTGGAAGTCAGTTTCAATGGAATATAATGAAGTTCTCTGGCTATGTACCAAGACCAATGTAATTGAAGGAGATATTCATATTCATTAAGGGAAGAAGGGGACAGGAGGAGAAAGTTAGAACAATATAGCTTCTTTACAGCATAGTAACTTGGGAGCACAGGTTTTGAAGCCCATCAGACAAGAGTGCAAATAAAATTCCACGTTTTTACCCTTTCACAGACAATGTGATCTTGAGTAAATGGATTCTGAGTTTTGGTTTTCTCACCTGAATAGTGGGGGTGACAACATTAACCTAAGCAAATGTGAGAATTAAAGATTGTAAGGTAATGTGTTTATAGTATTTGGCATAAAGTGAGTCAATAACCAGTAGCTGCTACATTATTCTTGTTTTATTTTCATCCATAATTCTCAGCCTATGAAGTGTTTCGTGTTCTAACTCCCGCTCATTTCTCTCGACTTATCTCTTCACCATACTCTGCTAGCTACTTGATCTTTCTCCTGTTACCTGGTGGGCAAAGTGGGTTCCTGCCTTCTGCACTGGCTGGTTCCTTTGCCTAGAATGCTCTTCCCAGAGATAGTAACATGATGATTCCTTCTAAAACACTCAAGCCCACAGCTTAAATATAACCATCGGAGAAAGGCCTTCCCTAGTCAACCATTCTAAAGGAACATACCAGTCATTCTTTAGCAGAATCCCATTTTAATTATCTACAGAGTACATCTTCACAGCTGATTATTTTCTTATTTGATTACAGCCTGTCTCTTCAAACTCGAACATAAACTCATTGAAAACTAACTTGTTCACAGCTGTAACCCTGATACCCAGAATAGTCTTAAGTACTCAATAAATACTGGTAGAAGAAGGAAAGAAGGAGGGAAGGAAGGAGAAAAGGAAGAGGATGAAAAAAGGGAGGGAAGGAAGTCTGGCCTATTAAAAAGTGAATTTGAAGATTTAAAGGCTACTGTAATTTGACAGTGAATCTGGTTTTCTATTTAAGTGGATAATAAATGAATTCCTATACTTATAGTACTGAAAGGCCTGAGATATGTATGTGTGTGTGTCTGTGTATGTGTGTGTGTATTTGTTTATTCTCCTCTCTGTCCACTTGTAGATTTTAGGATGAACTTTGAGAAGTAACTGCTGGCCATATGCTCCTATTCACAGAATGTACAAACTCATCCACTACTATTCTTCCTCATCAATAAATTAAATGGTCAGAGCTGGGTACAGTGGCATGCACCTGTAGTCCCAGCTACTCAGGAGACTGAGGCAAGAGGATCGCTTGAGCCCAGGAGTTCAAGACCAGCCTGACCAACATAGAAAGACCCCATCTCAAAACAGAAAATAAAACAAAAGGCTAGCTTCATTCCTTTTTATCTGTTTTCTGTTATGACAGACTGTGGTTAATTAGACAAAGAAATAGGTAAGAATTTTAATCTGTAGGAATGTTTATGTTTTCTATAACATGAACATGATTTTCCAAGCTTGGTATTTTGATAACACTTTTTATTTTGTAAGCTATAAGCTAAGAATCCCTGTGAAACTACATTAATGGAGTTTCATAAGACTTTATCTGTAGCATTTTTTTTTTAAGATTTGTATATGACGGTAATATTTCTTCCAGCATTTTATCAGTGGAGCAGTAATAGTTCACACAGAGATATTTTGCCTTTTTCATGCTCTAAAGTACTGTAATGTTCAAGAGATGGGAGTAGTTAAAAATTGCCTCCTGTGTAGTAGTAAGGAGCACAATTCTCAACTCAAATGCCAAATAAAGATGCAATCACTTCAGCAAAAGTGAGGAAGAGTCTGGACATCAACTATATGTTTTGTTCTTCCACTTCCACACTAGCAATATATTAATGTGAATAAAAATGTTTCATGATGCAAATGAGAAACAGTAAATTATAACATAAGGTATTGTTTAGCAGGAAAACTGAGCTGTACACACAATTTTGTAAATATTTAAATTGGTTACATACTAAATTTTTAAATTTCATTTTATAGTAGTCCCTCTCTTATCCACGATTTCCCTTTCTGAGGTTTTAGTTGCCTGAGGTCAACTGTAGCCCAAAAATATTAAATGAAAATTTCCAGAAATAAACAATTCATATATTAATTTGGTGCAAAAGTAATTGTGATTTTTGTCATTAAAATGGCAAAACCACGATTACTTTTGTACCAGCCTAACTTCAAGCCATTTTGACTAGCATGATGAAACCTCCTACCACCCTACTCCAGCCTACACAGGACATAAATCATCCTCTTGTCCAGTGTATCCACATTGTGTACACTATCTGCCCTTTAATCACTTAAGTAGCCATCTCAGTTATCAGATCTCAGTTATCACGGTATCTCAGTGTTGTGTTCAAGTAGTTCTTATTTTATTTAATAATAGCCCCAAAGCACAAATGACGCTGGGAATTTAAATATGCCAAAGAAATGCCATAAATTGCTTCAAGTGAAAAGGTGAACATTCTTAAACAGGAAAGGAAAAATCCTACGCTGAGGTTACTATGGTAAGAATTGATGTTCTATCTATGAAATTATAAAGAAGGAAAAAGAAATGTGGTAAGTGCCTATTAGTTAAGATGGAAAAGGCATTAAATATATGAGTAGAAGACATGAAGAGAAATGTGTTCCAACTGACAGCAATGAAGTTTGGTACTATCTGAGGTTTCAGGCATCCACTGGGGTCTTGGAACATATCCCCACACATAATGGGCGATGACTGTAATGTCAAATTCAACACACACAGTTTTTATTTTTATCTAAGGAAAAATTCTTATTCTACCAGTTTTCTGATAATTACATTAATATTTATTATAAAGTATTTGATTCATAAAGTTTGTGTTTCTGGGACTTGATTTCAAGGTTTAAACGCAGATCATTATAAAGAAACAAGAGGCATCGCCTATGTGAAGGCACTGCTATGGTCTTCCGAATTTCTTGAAATCTCCAGGCAGAGAAACAATTCCTAACAGTTTCAAAATACTTACACTACTGGCAACAAAATAAAAAACTACCTAGTAAAGTATCATTTTGACATCAACATGGAGGTAAGATGAAATGTTCACTTAGACATACATCCCTCTAATATACACACCTATAATGTATACTTAGTTCTCCACAAGCATTCATGGAAAACATCTGTCTTCTAACTTTTCCCACCACAAGCTATCTATCACTAAGATATTTCCCTTAAAATTGGAATTCTTAGGCTCTTCATGACAAGCCAGTCATTCCCAAAGCTGGGCAGAGCAAAAAGACCAAGATGATGAGATTAGACATTCCAAAACGTAGTGATTACTTTGGCAAAATCTGAAGGTCTTAAGGAATCCCACTTTCCAAGTCCTTCCTTCCTTCCTTTCCTTCCTTTCCTTCCTTCCTTCCCTCCCTCCCTCCCTCCCTTCCTTCCTTCCTTCCCTCTCTCCCTCTCT
>NW_012114141.1:10362773-10435805 GCF_000951035.1 Colobus angolensis palliatus | reverse complement strand
TCCTTCCCTCCTTCCCTCCTTCCCTCCTTCCTTCCTTCCTTCCTTAACTCCTGACCTCAGGTGATCCACCAGCCTTGGCCTCCCAAAGTGCTGGGATTATAGGCATGAGCCACCTCACCTGGCCCCAAGTTTCTTTAGAGTTCAACTGAACAACAGAAATCAACAATGTAAGAAGTGGCCGTATAACAGACTGAGGAGAAAAATAATAGTATTTATCATTCTAGAAAGAATTAGAGAGAAATTAGTTTTCACTCTACACAAGGGAATAGGTATGTGTGATATCTTCAAATGAATGAAAGTAACAATGTCTGAGAATGAAAAAGGTAACAGGCATCTCCTGGAGTCAGGCGCTTAAAAAAAAACATTATATTAAAGTGTTCATGAAGAGTGAAATAGATAAATGTGCTATACTTATAAATGGATACTACTTCAAAGAAAATGAACAAATTACAGTTCCCTACAACATGGATAAATCTTAAAAACTTAATGGCCAACAAAGAAGCCAAACACCAAAATGTAGATGGTACATGATCCCATGTACTGCGATGGTAAAACTATAAAGAAAAGCCAGGAAGTGATTATAACAAACAGTGGTTACCTTTGGGAGAAAAGAAGTGGTTATGACTGGAAAAGGGAATGTGGGAGACTTCTGGTGGTGAAGCTGGCAACGTCCTATTTTACAACCTGGGTGGCAGTGAATGGATGTTCACTTTATAATAATTCATTATGCTATACATTTATTTATCTCCATTTTTCTAAGTGTTATTGTTCACAATTTTTTCAAAAGTCTACCAGTAATTACTTATTAGTAGTTATCTGTAGTCACTACCTTGTCATACAATCTGAATTTACTTTTTTATTTAGCCATTCCATATCTGTAAGCTTCTTGATGACAAGTAGGTCTTCCAATTCCTCTGTATTCTCCCACAAAAAGTGAGAAAATACTTTAAATGCTTAGTAAGTGCTCAAAAAGCTATTTATTTTACCTAGCATTCATTCACTACAGAACTGTAGCATGATCATATATGACAAGATTAGGGGTCTGAGGACTGATGTTTCAATCATTACCCTCTCTGGATCTGTAAATGGGCATAATCATACACTGGAAAAGTGTCAGCAAGAGGAAATGATGTAATGAGAGTTAGCCACTTCTCACAAGAACCAACATGTTGCACAAGTCTCTACTTAAAGCAGGTATCACATTCTGTTGTTCACCTTTCTAGCTCCCACTTGTCCATCCACATTGGTTTGTTACCACATCCCCTCCATCCTGCACAATGCTTGGCTACAGCAGGGATGAAATCATAAAAATCATATTTTTATTGTTGTCAAGAAGAATAACATTTGAGTGCTCACTATGAGTCAAACGCTGTTGTATTTTACGTTATTTATCCCTGTACTATGTTATTTATTCCTATGAAGAAGTTACTATTATTATCTCCATTTTATAAAGAAACAGAGACACAAAAAGGTTAAGTAACTTGCCTGAGGCCATACAGATAGAAAATGGTAGATTTGGGACTCTAACTCAGGTCTACTGATCTACTGGATTCCTACGACCATGCTCTTTCTACTAAATCATGATTTTCTACTGTGTCATGAGACCTCAGGAGACTTAGTAAAGCCTGTTTGGAAATTTGATCTGTGTGTGTGTGTATGTGTGTGTGTGTCTATGTGTGTATATATGTGTGTGTATATACATGTATGCATGTGTATGTATACATGTATGTATGCATATATATACATATACATATATACATATACATACACACATACTTTATTATATATTTAAAATAAAATGCTATATATATATATATATATATGAGATAAATGCTTGAAACTATGAGGTCGAGAAGTTTGATCCTGACCCAAATTCCAAATTTTAAATTCATTCTTAAGATATTTTATCTTCTGGAAATGTTTATAAATTCATAGGCAAAATTAAGTTCTGCCATATACTAGAAGAAACTATTATAATTATAGCCACTATACTAATTTGTGAAATTACTAAATATAGGAAATGCATTAAAAAGTCTTAAAGAGCACAATAATCAAAAGAACTATTCTTCAAAACCCAGAAGTGATGATTAATTTGAAGATGCATTTGTTGTTAAAATAACAATGTAAGAAAATATTCCAAATTTATCAACAAAATTAGGATAATTAATATGGTGGTAAAGAAGCTAATTTAATTGAGTTGCATGAAATTCCATTTCATTATATTCACTTGTATATTTAGTGAAGCTATAATGAAATTGAATACATCTATACAAATTTTACTCAGTAAGTCTTCCCTTTTGCTCTGAAATAATCATCACACACCTGCTTATGCTACGAAGCATGTGAGCTGACAGAACAGACAGCACTTATACCCAGATTCTCCTTCCTGGTTTTGCAGTTCAGAAAGCAGTAAACAGAAAGCTTAAGACTATGCCCTTGTTAGTATTAGAAATTAAAGACGACTCTGGATTCACCCTTAAAAACTAACAATAAAAAGAGGCATGACTTCCAAAATATGAATTCGATAGAGAATCAGGGTGATGATTCAACAAACCAGAAAGATGAACTCAGCTCAAAAGACTACTAGAGAAGTCAAGTATACTCTAATTCACCCAAATACACAGTGACTACTATTGAACGCTTCTCAGATAGACTGAATAACTCATAGACAGCTTATATTAATGTTCCATAATCTACCTGCATGTTTCAAACAAATTAAGTACATGTAACTACCCTGGAACAAAAAGGAAAAAACAGAATGATTCCAATTGTCTGTCTCTCTCATCTCACCCTTCACTGCAAAGCAGGGGATTTTTAGGTGCTGAAACTCCATCTCAAAGGGACCTAGTTGATATCAGGAAATGACTTTACTAGAATCCAGACCTGGATGGATTTTCTGTTGTTTGGCTGCTTTTTAAGAGGAAAGCTGTGAGGGATGAAGGTAGTTTAGAACTAAACACATCTTAAGGTGGAAGCTGTGAGGGATAAAGGTGGTTCTCAACAGGTCATCTAAACAAAGAGCAGCTCCTCCTTCTGAAGAAGTCTCCTTCTTATGGGCTTCCCACCTTTAACCTCCATGATGCAGGAAGTAGAAAATGATCTTTCTCTTCCTGTTATTTCAGAAGAGAAGGGTTTTTCCTCCCCAGTGGCTTGATTATTATTCCTCGAGTCCACATAGAGGACTTAATTATTGGGCTCAATAGCTTTGCTGATTTAGAGGCTGGTGTAACAATAGCAAAATCAAAGTAATGCTCTGGCAGATCACCTTATTCCAACCAAGAATTGAGAGGACTGAAAGCTGGGTATTCAAAGGTAGAACACCTTCTGAGTGCTGTTCTACCTTTTGGGGATCTCAAATGAAAACCTGGGTGTTTACCTGGAACACTCCTTCTTAGCAATCTCTGAATTCCAATTTTTAACCTCTGGTCCCAGAACAGTACCAGAGTTCTGCTCAGATTCTTAGCTACTGCTGAGAATTAGTGAATGACTGAGAATTAAGGGTAGAGACTGAGTTGTGTCTCTCCCTCTGTACTTCCTTCTCTAGAATCCTGATACCTCAAGTCCTCACTGCCATCAAACAGATTTTGTTTTGCTCAGTTTTTCTAGTTGTTCTTGGCAGGAAGCGTGGTCTATAACAAGCTCATCCACCATTACCAAAAGCAAGAATTTCCAAGTTCACTTTTTTCCCATGATAGGGCTGAATGTTACCCACCAAACTGTAAAGTCATACTCATGGTGAACATGCTTGAGGATCTCAGCAGACCATTTACACAATTTAGTAAAAATATAGAATATTTTTACACAACATACATTCAACACTGTTAATAAAACATCACTGTATGAAATAAATATTGAACCATTTTCATAAAAACTATCTCTCCAAAACTTGTTACAAAAAGCACCAGGTAAATTACTACCTAAGGCAAAATTGCGTGTTCTGGGACTGCAGGCCCCCATATGGCAGAAAACAAGGACCATGTTGTTTGTACACATCTTTCCAAACCAAGCAAGCTTAGACATCTGTTCATTATGCACAGAGCCCATCCTCTGCCTACAGACCAGAGTATTAAACTTCCCATGCTGCTTTTTTCTGTTTTCGTCAGCCAACAAATACAGTAATGCTCTAAGGCAGGTGTTAGCAAATTTTTTCTATAAAGGGCTAGATAGTAAGAATTTTCAGCCTTGTGTAACTTTTTGTCACAACTATTCAACTCTTGCACTGTAGTACACAAGTAGATGCAGGCAATATGTAACTAAGTGCAAATGTGTCCCAATACAATTTTATGAGTATTAAAATGTAAATTTCATGTCATTTTCATTTGTCATAAAATAGTCATTTGATTTTTTTAACGATTAAAAAAACCTGTAAAAACCATTTTTAGCTTGCGGACTGTCCAAAAGCAAGTGGCCGGCCAGATGTGGCCCACTGGCTATAGTTGCTGACCCCTATGTGAAAGCATTATCATCCCATAAAATTAAGTCCTTGGCTTGACTCTAACATTCGTCTCTCTTCCTCAACTTTTCCACTGTGCCTCTAAAACAGTGGTTCTCAAACTTTATTGTGCATTCAAATTACCTGCAAACTTGTTAAACCACAGATTAGGGAGACATCACACCCAGGGTTTCACACCCAGGGTTTCTGACTCAATAAATCCAGGGCAGGACCTGATAATTTACACGTCTAACAAGTATCCGGGTGATACTGATGCTGCTGGTCCAGGGACCACATCTTGAGAATCACTGCTCTAAAACTTCTGATCAGCAAACTCTCATATATCTTGAATCTCTTCTTAGGATATCCCTTCCACTTTCATGACTTAATCTGCAATCTATTTGTCACCTACCTGATACTTTGGGAGTCTTCATGGACATTTCCTCTCCCTCATACTTCAAATTCAATAAATCATTAAGTCATGTCTATTTTATCCCCTAAATATAATGTGATGTATCCACTTCTATCTGCTTCCCACCTTACTCCAAGCTATGATCTTTTACCTTCAACAGCCATCTGGTTGTGATCCCCACATACATTTTGCAGAATGCATGTAGAGGGATCTCTGTAAAATGAGAATCTGACAGTGTCACTTTCTTGCTTTTAAGACAACCATCCTTCACAGGCTTCCCAAGGCTCTGCAAGATTTGGCCTCCATCACCACTTCTGCTGCACCCTCACTTAACAGTTGTGGCCTATATTTGTCCTCAGCCACTCTGAATTGCCCCTTCCTGGCCTTCAAACTTGCTGTTCTCAGCCTGGCATTTTCTTACTCTACTCCTCTCTCTTCTCAATCTGTCAATATTATTCATCTTTCACTTCTCAGACCCATATCACATCTCAACGAAAGTCATTCCTGACCCTTCTGGACCAAGCTCAGAACCTCTTAACGTGCAGTTTTTCTAAGCATCTGTCTCCAACATTTTACTGGGCAATATTCTGCTCTAAAACTTCTTCATACAGTTGTTTATTTAATTAACTAGGTAATATTCTGCTCTAATTATACTATACAATATTCTGTTATAAAACTCTTCATATATTTATTTAATTAACATCACAAAACTCCATAAGGTAGATGCTCTTAATATCATCCCCCTCCCTCCTCTTCTTCCTTTTTTTTTTTTTTCATGTGTGTTAACCATAAGAGGAAACTGAGAGATAAAGAGGTTCAACAGTTCACCCAAGGCTAAGCAGCTAGGAAGTGGAAGAGCCAGAATGCAAACCCAAGCTATTTGTTTCCAGACTACAAATACTAGCTCTTGAATAGTAGAAAACTCAACTGGATTTTAATCTCCTTGGGGCCAGGCACCAAGCAGATACAGTTTACATAGTCTCATGTATATCAGGCATTCAATTTGTTGAATGAATGAGTAAACAAATTAGTTGAGTGTGCTAGCATAATGTTACATATTATTCGCTAGGCCATACTATAAAAGCTGATTTTAAAAGAGGTCTTTCCATTCTGCCATCTGTCTAAGCATAACCCATAACAGACTCTATTTTTTAAAAACTATACACTCTTGTTATGTAGATAATCTTTCAATTCTTCTAAGACCCAATACTTGGGTATTAAAACATGATAAACCATCTCACTTACATATATATAAGCCAGCACAAACAGAACATTAAGATATATAACAAAATTCAGTTATTAAATTACTGTGACAATTATTTTTGGAGAGGAATACGTATTCCTGAGGAATATTTTTATATTCAATGGGTACATAATAGAACAATGGTGGAGGGGTAATAACATCTTAAATCACCCTTTCATTCTATTTATTATTGATATACTATTTTAAGACATGATATACACATCCCTCACAATCCAAACTCTTCCTAACTGAACTTGCACTACCCAAACTCAAGAATAAACTCCTTGAAATGACGCTGTTTTCTCTGGCTCTTCAAGGTTTCACTGCTACTGGCTCTTCAAATTTCAGAAGCCCAGAATATTTGGTTAATGAAGTATCTCTCAGTATATAAGCTTAGGAAACAAAAGAAAATCAGATGGTAAGAAATACTGAATTTAATTTATTTTGAGGTTTCGAATTGAGGGGATGGTGTTTTGTTCGTCTGTTTATCCAAAAGAGGTATGGGTTTAAAAACAAAGGTTGAAAAATAACGAGATTTTTAAGCCTCCTGTGACAGTGGCCATATTTTTAAATCTTTGTATCATGCCTGTATCTAGCACATAGTAGAGGCCCAATAAAAATTTTGAGACAGGTGAATGTGCTAATACACAGGCAAACTGTGGCCACATTCCTGAACTATGGTTTGTATGTACATTCTAAATCTATTGCAAACCTACTATTATTACAGAATTAAGATTTAAAAATATATAGCTTAAGTAGCAGTTAATATAACTGGCCACTTAGGCTGATTTCTAGGAATTACCTAAACATTAACTTATAATGTAGTTAAGAACTCTGACTATGAAGTGTGATAAAATGCTACTGGCTGGCTGTATGACTTTGGGTAAGTAAACAACCATCCTGAAACCAAGGATTCAGATTTATTGTCTGCAAAATAGTGATAACATACCTATCACATAGAATTAAGTATTAAATGTCTCCAATGTATGTAAAACAAATAGCATTTCATAAACCAACAAGCATTGAAAAAGTATTAGTTGTTATATAACCATTATTATATATACAGACATAAACTTGTATATATCCATTATTACTTATTTATTAAAATTGAATGATTACAATTGTGGTCTACATATAGGTAAGCATGAATGCCAAAAGCACAGATACAATGATGTTTCTTGTCATGTTCATATACAACAACTGGAAAATCATAATAATAGTAAATCTGAGTATTACATACCCTTTCAATAGGTAGGCTGTTCAAAGTAGAAAAATATCTACGGAGATAAATGAGAAAGTGCTTTTTGAAAGAGATGTTTGAAAAGAACCTTGTTGGTATCTGCTTACACATTCTGAAAAAACAATTATATCAGCTAGAGAACAAAACTTCCATAGTTTCAGGAAATATATTCTGTAAAAAATTAACTATAATGAATTGTTTTCCTAAGAACTATTTTTCCAAAAATAATTACAAAGAGCAAAGTGTATTCCCCAAGAGCTATTTTAGCGAACCTCTAGAAACTGATAATAGTAGGCAATACTAAAACAAAACCTGAAGTTCTATAAAATAATTTTAAATTTTTAGGAAAGTATATGTTAATGAGTCAACTAAAAATCCAAATGCACAACAGTGCAAATACTTTATTAATTGGGTTTCATAACCTGGCTTCAATAGATAGGCACTCCTGGACATCAAGTTTGGATGCCCCAGACTGTAAGGCCAGTCTGGGTATGCCCAGGATTAAGTATTAATATTGGTGACTTGGACAGCTTGTTTGCTTGGATCATACCATGTGCAGGTTGGGCATTTGCTGCTGTAAGGCTGCATAGCCCTGCCATACGGTTCTGGCCCACAGCGGCTTCACTCTCACTAGGTTTCGGCATCTTGCCTATGGTCTCCTAAGCACTCTATTTATAATTTTTAGGTTGTTTTTTAATTGAGAGTAAATGATTAAGATTTTTGTTGTTGTAAAATATATATAATGTAAGACTTCCCATTCTAACCATTTTAAAGGGTATACTTCCATGTTATCAAGTATGCTGACAATGCTGTACAATCGTCATGATCATCTATTTCCAAAACGTTTTCATCATCCCAAACAGAAACTCTGTACCTATTAACCAATAACTCTCCATTTACCTCTACTACCTACACTTGGTAACCTCTATTATACTTTATTATTTTTTTGTGTGTGTGAGACGGAGTTTTGCTCCTGTTGCCCGGGCTGGAGTGCAATGGTACAATCTCGGCTCACTGAAACCTCCGTCTCCCGGGTTCAGGTGATTCTCCTGCCTCAGCCTCCTAAGTAGCTGAGATTACAGGCACCCACCACCACGCTCAGCTAATTTTTGTATTTTTAGTAAAAACAGGGTTTCACCATGTTGCCCAGGCTGGTCTTGAACTCCTGACCTCAGGTGATCCACCCGCCTTGGCCTCCCAAAGTTCTGGGATTACAGGCGTGAGCCACCGTGCCTAGCCCTTTTATTTATTCTCAAGACTGTTTTCACTCTTATTTACTCTCTCTTTTTTTTTTTTTTTTTTTAATGAGACGGAGTCTCGCTCTGTTGCCCAGGTTGGAGTGTAGTGGCATGATCTCAGCTCACTGCAAGCTCCGCCTTCTGGCTTCATGCCATTCTCCTGCCTCAGCCTCTCAACTAGCTGGGATTGCAGGCGCCCGCCACCACGCCCGGCTAATAATTTTTTGTATTTTTAGTAAAGATGGGGTTTTACCGTGTTAGCCAAGATGGTCTCCATCTCCTGACCTCGTGGTCCGCCTGCCTCGTCCTCCCAAAGTGCTGGGATTACAGGCGTGAGCCACTGCACCCTGCCCAGTCTTACATAAGCACTGACAACCCATGTTGATTTTACCTGGTTATATCACCTGATAGAAATAGGTTAGTAGATTATCATTTCAACCATAACATTCGTTATCCTACAGTCAAAAACCTGGTGGACTTCCATAAACTGTTATGCCAGATACAGTATTTGGTGTACTTCAGAAGAGGATAATTTCTGATGCATGACACATACTCCATGATGCTTTCCATAAGTTGCTCACGTTCGCCTCTTTGTGCCTTTAAGATTCTAAAGCTCTGTCCAGCTTAACTTACCTCTACTTAAAGGAACTACTCCTGAACTACTGGGTAGGATGCCTAAACGTCTAACATTTAAACTGCAAACACTTCCACATATCCTATGCCATTCCTATCAAAATTAGATGCAGGTGAACTTCATGTCCAAAAACCTGCTATTCAACTTGCTCTAATCTCATGGTGACCCCATGACACCCACCATAGTTCACTAAAAACAAGATAGCCACCCCCATTCAAGTGCCTCTGGCTTGACAACTACTTCTTTATGTTCACAGAGATGTCTAGCTTTCAGAGAGTTGACTATGCATGATAGTTGAGGAAGCACATTAGATTGAAAGAATTTACATTGGGACCAATGTATTATTTAAACTGTGGGAAAAAACAGGGTGCCAACAGAAATCAAATCAAACAAATGCCTTAGTTGTTAAAAGCATGGGTATTTCTGCTGTCAGCAGGTATAGAAAAGTTAAATAAAATTTAAGAACTAAAAAAAAGAGAGAGACGAATGGGTTTTGCCTACCCTTAAAAAAAGGATTGATTACTATCACCCAAGTATACTTTATTAATAAATCACACTAAAAGATCTTAATCTTCTGCTTTTGGAAGGGATATCAGACTGAGTTGAAGAAATGCTGAGGAAATGATTTACCAAGACGTCTGTAAGTTATTTGATAAATTGTCACTGGATACTTAAAGCAGAGAAATATAGGCATACCTCAGAGATATTGCTGTTCTGTTCCAGACCACTGTGATGATATGAATTTTTTGGTTTCCTAGCACATACAAAAGTTATGTTTATGTTATACTGTAGTCGATTATGCATGCAATAGCATTACATCTAAAAAATGTATATACCTTAGTTAAAAAACAGTTTATTGCTAAAAATGCTAATAATCATCTGAGGTTTCAGTGAGTTGTAATCTTTTGCTGGTGGACAGTCTTCCCTTGATGGGGATGGCTGCTCACTGACCGGGCGGTGGTTGCTGAAGGCTGAGGTGGCTGTGGTAATTTCCTACAATAAGACAACAATGAACATCGATTGACTTTTCCTTTCACAAAAGATTTCACCCACAGTAGAACTTTCCAAATTGGAGTCAGTCTCTCAAACCCTAACACTGCCTCATCAACTACAAATATGTAACATTTTCAATCCTTTGTTGTCATTTCAGTAATGTTCATAGCATCTTCATCAGGAGTAGATTCAATTTCAAGAGACCACTTTCTTTGCTTATTCATAAGAAGCAATTCATATGTTCAAGTTTGACCATGAGATTGCATCAATTCAGTCACATCTTCAGGCTCCACTTCTAATTCTAGTCCTCTTGCTACTTTCACCTTAGGTGCAGTCACTTCCTCCACTTGAAGTCTTGAAAGTCATCTATATGAGGGGTACCACAGATGACTATGGTATCAATTTATTCCAAGCACCTATTAATGTTGATATTTTGACCTTGTCCCGTAAATCACAAATATTCTTAATGTCCTTAATGGTATCTAGAATAGTCAATCTTTTCCACAAGCTCTTCAACTGACTTTACCCAGATCCATCAGTGGAATCCCTGCCTATGGCAGTTATTGCCTTATAAAAGCTATTTTTTCAATAACATGACTTGAAAGTAAAAATTACTTCTTGATCCATGGGCTGCAGAATGCATGTTGTATTAGCAGGCATGAAAACAACATTCATCTCTTTATATTGTCAATGAGCAGTAATGTTTTGAACAGAATCTTGTTTTTGAATAGTAGGTCTCAAAAGAGGCTTTAAAATATTAAGTACACCATGCTGTAAATAGATGTGCTGTCATCCTAGCTTTACAGAGCACAGGTAGAGTTGATTTAGTATAATTCTTGAAGCCCCTGGGATTTTTTGAACAGTAAATGGGCATTGGCTTCAACTTAAAAGTCACCATCTGTATTAGCTCCTAACAAGAGAGTAAGTCTGTCCTTTGAAGTTTTGAAGTCAGGCACTGACTTCTCCTCTCTAGCTAGGGAAGTCCTAGATGGCCTCTTTTTCCAATAGAAGGCTGTTTCATGTGCACTGAAAATCTTGCCTTTAGTATAGCCAACCTCATTAATGATTTTTAACCAGATCTTCTGGATAATTTGCTGCAGCTTTTCCATCAGCACTTGTTGCTTTACCTTGCACTTTTATGTTAGGGAGACTGATTTTTTCCTTAAACCTCATGAACCAACCTCTGTTGGCTTCCCACTTTTTTCTGCAGCTTCCTCACCTCTCTCAGCCTTCACAGAATTAAAGAGAGTCAAGGCCTACTCTGGATTAGGCTTTCGTTTAAGGGAATATTGTGGCTGCTTTGATCTTCTATCTAGACCACTAGAACTTTCTCCATATCAGCAACCACGCTGTTTCACTTTCTTATTATTTATGTGTTCACTGGAATGGCATGTTTTATTTACTTCCAAGAACTTCTCCTATGTATTCACAACTTGGCTAATTGTTGAAAATGACGGAGCTTTTGGCCCACCTTGGCTCAGCATAGCTTCCTCACTAAGCTTCATCATTTCTAGCTTTTGAAGTGAGAAGCTTCTGGCTATTCATTCTATTTGAACACTTAAAGGCCACTGTAGGGTTATTAACTGGCCTAATTTCAATATTGTGTCTCAGGGTATAGGGAATGCCAAGGAGAAGGAGAGAGATGTGAGAACACCTGGTTGGTGGAAGAGCCAGAATACACAATATTTATCTGTTAGATTTGCTGTCTTATATGGGTGTGGTTCATGACATCACAGGGTTTATTCTTCAATTTCTTTGATTTTATATTAGTAATCTGTCTTATACTGAATATCTTGGCTTCTAATAACATACTTTATACAACTGTTTTTATACATAAACACCTTAAAATTTTAAAATTATACTATTATTATTACTAACAATAAAACCACTGAAGAATGTTCAAGATTCTTTGCAGTTTATGTCCTTAAAATGTAGGATCTCCCAACATTTCCACATATTAAATTTCCATTTGTTCTTGGGTCTATTCTTAGACTTTCAACTATTCTATTCTATTTTGATCCATTCTTCTGTCTGCCTAGGAGCAACTGAATTTTAATAGATATGTGATAAGTCAAATGAATCTCTAATTAGTTGAATTTGGGGAACAGCAGAACTATTTTTGAATACAAAAGTCTCCAAGGGTTTGTTTCTTTTCTTTCAGCAGTTCATTCTATCCTTTATCAGTTCATACTCTGGCAAAGAAACATGCTTAGAACGTTGAATTTAGGTGTAAAAATTTCAAAAGAAAAAAATCTTAGTATTTTCAGAGTACTTGAAACTGAGAAGCATGAATCAGACACCTAGTTCAGTTACGAGGTATAGTTTTAGTTATTTTACACCAAATTTTCAGCTCTGTAATACTAAAAATGTATGTATTGTTTTCCATTTTTTAAAATCAAAGTTCAGATAAGAAATATTCAAGTGTCTCAAAGAGAGAAAATTTCCTTCGGTTTACCCAAGAACACAGTTTAAAATACAAAAGAGCTTTCAAAGTAAGCTGACTAAAATGAATACTTGTATAAACATCTGAGGTAATTTCAATGGGTGTCTGTCGAATGTTTACTAAAAAAGTGAGTTGGTTTTTTGGGGGGTTAATAAAGATAGTTCTGTTTAGTGTTAAGAAATGGCATTAAGAAATGAGTAAAATGACTGTATAAGGAAATATTACACAATCTCTCAAAAATTGTGTTAAGTTTATAAGTCAATTTAATAGTGGGCAATAAAGACAGATAGACATCAAAACTAATGACAAAAATAACCCAGCAACTCTATTTGCCTTCTCAGTATATTTTCATTTTCTTTCAAAGATACCAAGATGGGAGAATTCCCCTGACCCCTTCGTGGGACTTGCAACAGGGGTATGGCTTGCTTATTTGACCACCACTGAGCTAAAACCCCTTGCGGGAGGGGGAGCACACAGGCAAGCAGATGCAGAAGTGCTTTTGGGCTCTGGCCCCACAGCAGTGTCTAGGGGTATGTTACAACTGATGCTCTTTTAGCAGTTGCCATCTGCAGACAGCTGTTAACCAGCTCAGTGGAGAGTCAGAATGACAGCCTTTTACCTCTGCCCTCTTGGTACCTGGGTTCTTGTTCAGCATCTAGGAAGGATCAGGTCACATGAAGTTTTGAAAGTTGATGAACGCAGAGAATTTCATTAAGCAGTGGAAGTGGCTCTCAGTCAAAGGGGAGCTGGAAAGGGGATGGTGCCGGAAGAAGGTGATCCTTCCCTGAAGCCACATTGTCTGAACTTAAGCCACATCTATCTGTAGTCTCTGACAATCAGGGCTCCTACTCCTCTTGATGTTCAGCTGCTTCGTGTCTCTACCAGCTGAGGTTTGGGGTTTATATGGGTACAGGATAAGTGGGGGCAGGGCGGACCAAAAATGTAACATTTGGGAGGGAAAACAGGGATAACTGTCCTCATTCAGGTCCGTGGTTTCCAGGCTTAAGGGTGGGGCCTTTGCTGGGGAACTGCCCTCTTCTACCCCATGTTTCCCTTCCTCTTATCCACCATCAATACTAGTTCAGGTTCCTGGGAGAAAGATCAATCGGTCCAGAATGGTGGCTGTGTGGGGACCACAACTTTGTTTCCTCAAGCCTCCGGGTGCCCTCTTGTCTTGCCCGAGATGAGATCAATGAAGAACTGGGGTTGCCTGGTGCAGCAGTTCCAGGTTGCAGTGAACTGCCTCCATTTGATTTGCATCTTTTTCTCTAGCTGGAATCGAAGAAGCAGCTGTTCAGGCACCTGCAGGTGTTGAACTGGGAGTTGCGACTGAGGCACTGGGTGGCTGGGGCTGTGACAGATAAAGGATTGATTTCGCCACATCACTTCAATAAGTGGGCATCCAGTGCACCTACCAACATTACTCTATCAGGGAAGAAGCACAGAAAACTCTAGTGGATCTGACTTGCCCAGAAAGAGAAGGCAGCTATGGAAGTGAAATCCCCCTCAAAGCCAGTCACGACCAGTGAACCACAGCTCAAAGGGCAAAAGAAGACAAAAGCCTCCAGGACATAGAGATGAAGGACCTTGAAGATGAAAGCTAAAGTTCTTACCTCTTCCATCAGAAGATTTTCAAAGACTCAGTGGTTTCTTCAGAGAACTTTGGAGAAAGCATTACCCCTTTTCACTCTCTCCAGATTTCCTTTTCCCTAATGTCCTCCCCTGGAGAAATGTCTTGGGAGCAAATAGGGTACGGAAAAAAGTTTGGAGAGGGGCCTCTCTAGCAGTCAACTCCATTCATAATAAAGCCCGAGAGCTCTGACTGAGATGTGTGTGATTAAATGTAGGAATGGGGATGCACCATGAAAAGAGATCCATGACAACAAGGAAGCAGGACTCACAGAGCTTGCTTGAGCAAATACAAGAAGCCAGCCTCTGCCAGGAAGTGCTCTGCAGGACTGCTTGAGGCTATGATCTCATCTGTCTCCCTAGTAAGTGATACTCTAACTTTTTATTTATGACAAAAAAATACAGATTATTGTAGGGATGGCAGAGGAGGTAAGCGTCTTGATACCAGCCCTGCCACTGCACCAGTGGGACCAGGGTAGGCAAGTCATTTTACCTCTTGTGTACTGCTTCTTTTGCTGAATTATGTTTTTGGAGATGGAGTCTTGCTTTGTCGCCCAGGCTGGAGTGCAGTGGCACGATCGTGGCTCACTGCAACCTCCGCCTCCCAGGTTCAAGTGATTCTCCTGCCTCAGCCTCCCAAGTAGCTGGAATTACAGGCACACGCCACCACGCCCAGCTAATTTTTGTATTTTTAGTAGAGATGGGGTTTCACCATGTTGGTCAGGC
Source organism: Colobus angolensis palliatus (assembly GCF_000951035.1). Taxonomy (NCBI): domain Eukaryota; kingdom Metazoa; phylum Chordata; class Mammalia; order Primates; family Cercopithecidae; genus Colobus; species Colobus angolensis. Next base: position 10,420,815 of record NW_012114141.1, on the reverse strand, counting down.
TGGTCTTGAACTCCTGACCTCGTGATCCACCTGCCTTCGCCACCTAAAGTGCTGGGATTACAGGCGTGAGCCACTGCGTCCTGCCTGAATTGTTTTCAATAAAACAAAGACCAAACTTTTTTTTTTAAAAAAAATGCTATTTAAATAAATGGAATGGAAGCTGATGTCAAAGAAATTGTGTTCTAATGCATAAAATAATCTGAAATATTTCATTAGCATTAGAGTATTAACATGTAGCTTTGCAATAAAATGAAAAAAATGCTACATATATTTTAAGGTACTAATAAAAGCCTTAAAACCTCTTGGGACATTCTTTAAAATTATATTTCCACAAAAATGCATTTGTAAATAGGTATCATAAAGTTCTCAAGGGAGACAGCTTTTCTCCTCTATGTCTAACAGAGAGCTGTCTCATTATGAACAGAGAAGTAAGAGAACAAACAATATTAATTAGCAAAGAGAATATCCCCAAACGCCAATATTTTAAGGCAAACCAGCAGTGAGAATTCCACCTGCAAAAGGTGCTACATATTTCACTGTCTATGATAAAATGTAATTACAATATAATTATAGAAGCAGGCAAATATTGTTTAAGCAGTCTTTATTTATTAATAGTCTTAGAATATTTACTCCATAAAGTGATTATGAGCCAATACTGCAAATAATGGTATTGCAGTACAGACCTTAATTTCTTTGAAAAATGTTTGGTAATTTTTCTTAGGTACTGAGAATTATCAGGCGTTTTGGAAAAAGCAGCATAATGCCCAATTCCATTTATTTGAAGCTAAGTTTCAGTTTTTCAGGAATTTGTTTTTTGTCCTCTTTAATGGCTATTCCTCTCAGTCATTTGGTTGTTTTCGTCCAAACGTCTCTTTTGTGTAATTTTGTAGTATGTTATTTTTAGATCACACTGAAAGACAATTCTAGATGCGACCCCACTAGCAGCATTAGAGAAAAAGTCTAATTCTGTTAAGCAATTTTACAAGCCACTTTAAAGGTCTACAGGAATTCGCCAGAGACAATGAGGGTATCATATCAAGAATAACAAGGACTCAAACCTCTGCTACAACTGTAATTTATCTTCGTTTATTTTCAATGGCCTGTCAGGCACTTCATACCTACACTTCAACAGCTGAGTGCTTAAAACAATACCTAACAGCAAAAACACACATACAAATAATTAAAGATGGTAAAGAAAAAGAGAAGCATAAGCCATTGATAACAGGGACTAACTGTATACAAAATTGCCAGAGTATTTTTGGGCCTCATCATGATCTTTTCTGGTATGTCATTTCACTTAAAAAAGGCCATGATAAGAAAAGACAAACATGAGAAAATTGTGTCCTATAGATTAAAAAGGGAATCACAATCACAGCACTTAAGGGACACAATTCATGCAAGGTTGGTTTTTATAGAGACAATAAAAGAGTAGCAAATTTGCAGAGGTTGAAAGTGGGGGATTTACCTGAGACAGAAGCAAAATCTAATTCAATTCACCTTTTGAAAAGAACTAAAGAGTAAACACAAAGAAAGAAATATCACTTAGTGCTTTATGTGAAGAAAATCTCATAGCCTCTATTACAACGTCTGCCCTGTACCCACAGTAATCTATAACCAGTCTATTTAAACCATCAGGAATAGCAATACTATATTTAGTCTTCCCAGAAAACAAGTACTGCTAATAGCATCTGTGTATGTGCGTCTTAAACTTTGCTTCATTTTGAACTCTACTCCTATCCTGAAATCAGAAAGTCTTTGTACATATTAGCCTCAAATAGAGCTCTTTTTCATAATCCTTTATAGGTGCTTTTCAAATATCAAGTACTTTAAATGCTTTCTAATTCAGCAACTTGAGTAAACCGTAACTGATCAGAAGGTTAGGCAGCAGGGACCACTATTAACAGGAAATTATATTTTCTGACCCAAGTATGAAGATACGGGTTCCGGCAACAGGTCATAATGTATGAAAACTGAAAGGCCAGAAAATCTAAAATATAAGCCATATGTATCGACAGAGGAAAACAGTCATTTTACCTCAAATTCAAAATTCTACTCCCTACTCTTGACCAAGTACAAAATACTTGACCAAAATGAACTGCTTAGCTTACTTTCAAAGGTAGTATCTGTCAAACTATAAAGTGACGATGGCTCTTAATATGTAAAAATTCACTTCAATATGCTTGTCTTGTATTAAAAACTCATTATACATTTCAATAAATCCATGAAAATAAACATAATAGCTGAATTGTTCTGGTTTTGTAATACCAATTAGACAGTTTTATTTTTCATCTACAGAATAAACTCATGCCTTTTAAGAACTGAACTACCTGTAATCTTTCTTATTCCTTTATGGATATTTCTGCTATGGTCTGAAGGTTTGTGTCCCTGCTAAATTCATATGTCGAGATCTTAACCCCCAAGCTGACTGTACTGGAAGGCGGGGACTTTGGGAGGTAATTAGGTCAGGATCCCTTAGAAAAGAAGCTTGAGGCAGCTTAGTTGCCCCTTCCACCCTGTGAGGAGCCAGGGCGAAGGTGCTGTTCTATAAACAAGGAAGGGGACTCTCACTAGACACCAAATCTGCCAGTGCCTCAATCTTGGACTTCCCAGCCTCCAGAACAGTAAGAAAGAAATTTCTGTTGTTTATAAGCCACCCAGTTTATGGTATTTTGTTACAGCATTCCAAAGAGGTGAAGACATTCTACAATTATTAAAGACAACTACTTATATGAAATTGTGTTAACGAGATAAATAGCCTGAGCACTCAGACATGATCCACACTAATAAATGTTTGTAATTCTATTTGATTTTAGAACTAGCTTTGTATCAAACAAGTTGAAAAAATTTAGTCTGTTTTACTTTCCTTCCCAATTTATCCAATTCTCACAATCATAATAATAAAAACGAAATAATGATGACAATGATAGCAGCTAGCACTTACGTGTCAAGCTAAGCTGTCACCTACTTTTGGAATGTCCTCCTTTATTGGAAAACTTCCTATTCATCCAGCATATAGATGTAATGTGCTCAAGTGCAGCAATCTGTGAGAAGCCAGTACAAGAAGCTGATGGTTTTTCTAAATTACTACGACTTTTGTCTCTACCACACAATAGTGCATTCCATGATGTAGGACTCTGAGGACTTTGCCCTCAAGAAGTTGATCAAAACAGAATTTAACCCCACTATATGGAAATGAGATGTGGCTCTGCTAAAGATCATACCTGATTTCTTTAAGCAGTTTCATCAGCATCAGCTGTGAGATACTCTTGACATTAACAGACAAGGCAGGATTACAGAGCAAGCCCTGGAGTCTAGCCAATTTATCATCCTTGAAACCATGCGGGATGCTATACGACACTATCGAAAATAGATGATAGTGTCATCTATTTGGATAGTCACAGAAGGCTATCCAAGCAGCTGTGGCACAGTGATCTAAAATAGAGAGATCACAAACCAGGCAGACGGAAATGTTTTAGGAGCACACTGAGTCACAGTATCAAATGATAAAACACAGTTCAAGGAAGCCAAGAAACAATCATTTTTGCAAATGCAATAATCAGAAACGAAGTGACTCCTTTACAGCAAAGCCACTGAAAAGAACATGATCCTAAAACGATCGCTTGCAAACAGAGAAAGAATGTGTAAATAACAGCTGCAACTCAAATCAAAGAACTATTTAATACAAACATCATAAAAAGTATTAAAGTATTTATTTAAAGCAGTTAACAACCATCATTAGAAGTATGTTTCATTGGTCGGGTGTGGTAGTGCACGCCTGTGGTTCCAGCTACTCGGGAGGTTGAGGCAGGAGAATCACTTGAACCTGGGGGGTGGAGGTTGCAGTGAGCCGAGACTGTGCCACTGCACTCAGCCTGGGCAACAAAGTGAGACTCTAACTCATAAAGAAAAAAAAGAAGAAATATTTTTCATTATTGTCAAGACACAAAAATCTAAATTACGCTAAGACAGAATTTGAAATGAGTCTGATTTTAAAAAATTACATCCAGGGGCCAGGCGTGGGCCCAGCACTTTCAGAGGCTGAGGTAGGCGAATCACGAGGTCAGGAGTTCAAGACCAGCCTGGCCAATATGGTGAAACCCCATCCTAACAAAAATACAAAAATTAGCTGGGCGTGGTGGTGTGTGCCTGTAGTCCCAGCTACTTGGGAGGCTGAGTCAAGAGAATTGCTTGAATCCCAGAGGCGGAGGTTGCAGAGAGCCAAGATCGTGCCACTGCACTCCAGCCTGGGTGACAGAGCGAGACTCCATCTCAAAAATAAATAAATAAATAATAAAAATTACATCAAATGTCCAAAGAGCAAATTTTCCAGGGTAGAAATGTTGCTCCCTTTTTTAGTGTAAGACATCAAGGCCAGGTGCAGTGGCTCACACCTGTAATCCCAGCACTTTTGAAGGCTGGGGTGGGAAGACTGCTTGAGACCAGGAGTTTGAGACCAGCCTGGGAAACATGGAAAAACCCCAACTCTACAGAAAATACAAAAATTAGCTGGGTGTGGTAGAACATGCCTTGTAGTCCCAGCTACTTGGGAGGCTGAGGCAGGAGAACTGGTTGAGCCCAGGAGGTCAAGGCTATAGTAAGCCATGCTCGTGACACTATACTCCAGTCTGGGGGACACAGTGAGATCCTGTCTCCAAAAACAAACAAACAAAAAACTTAGCTGGGTGGGGTGGTGCATGCCTGTAGTTCTAGCTACTTTGGTGGCTGAGGTAGTAGGATTGCTATGGTTGCATCACTGTACCCCAGCCCAGAACACAGAGCAATCTCCAAAATTACAAAACAAAACAAAACAAAACCATCACTTTGAGCACGTTAAGGGTTTAGATAAATTGTGGGGTTAATTTATTAATAGTTTTATATGGCATGAAAGTGAAATCTTTTTTCCTGGATTTTTTTTTGTTTGTTTGTTTAAAGAAATAATGCATTTCATTGATGGATACACTATTTCCCTATTCAGTTGCCTACAAAAAAACATATTGATACAATAACATAGAATAATTTAGTTTAAAAGTTCTGCAACATAAGTATATATCATCAAGCTTCAGAGAATGGGAAAAGGTGAGCTAAGCAGGACTCTAGAAGAAAATATATTTTCAGATATTGCCGGGCTCCAAATTTACAAGCAAGTTTACACCCCAACACTTGTAAAACAAAACAAAACAACAACAAAAAAACCTCAGTATCTTTTCCAAAAAAATAAATAAATAATAATTAGGTTCACTGAGTGGCTCACAGATGTCAACTTAATCCATAATGTGCCTAAAATAATATACATATGCACTGAAAAAGGTATGCAGTGTCACTGGAATGCCTACTAGTTGTTAAACAGAAAAAAAAAAATCAAATGGATAAAATGCTCAACTCTTAAAAGCCAATTGGCTTCTATTTCATTCTATATAGTTGTTGATATCATCTACTTCTCTAAATTTAATCATCGTTTGCTAGATTCCAAATCTATATTCCCAATCCAGATTTTCCTCAAGGTTTGCTAATGTATGTGATCAACTGCTCATTGAACATTTCTACATCAATGTCTGACACACCTTAAACCCAGTATGTCCACAGCTGAATTTATATTGCAATATACTCCAAAAACAAAAAAAAAACTATGTGTTATCCACACGTGGCTTAAGTTAAAACCCTGAGTCCCTGACCCGTACAACAACATCCAGTCAATTATCACCCACATGAATGAATAAAGTAACATTCTAACTGTTCTTCCGACTTTTACTTTTCTTCCTTTAACTCATTATTCAATTTCTGCCAGTACTTCCTAAAACTCAAACTGGAAAATGTTACTCTTATTTAATTAAAAGTGTTCAACTACTCTTCTTAGACTTCAGTTAAAGTAAAAGGTCCTTAACATTCATTACAATGCTCTTTACAGTTTACTCCTGTTTATTCCTCCTGACTCTTACCTCCTTGGTACAAAAAAACAACTAACCTTTTCACAATTTGATTTTTAAAAACTGCCATTCTCTTCATGTCTGGTCCTTTGCACATGTTTTTGAACTGAACAATGAGATCACTTGGACTCGGGAAGGGGAACATCACACACTGGGGCTTACCATGGGGAGGAGGGGAGGGGGGAGGGATTGCATTGGGGAGTTATACCTGATATAAAGGATGAATTGATGGGTGCTGACGAGTTGATGGGTGCAGCACACCAACATGGCACAAGTATACATATGTAACAAACCTGCACGTTATGTACATGTACCCTAGAACTTAAAGTATAATAAAAAAAAAAAAAAGAAACTATGGAAAAAGACACAATCTTACAACAGTTATTTGTTTAAGGAGTAATATTTCCTTGTATTGATAAGCCTAAATAGTATTCAAACCATGGATCTTAATTATCTACACACAATGGAGCCCACAAGCAAAGCTGTGATTTTTCAGAGTTTTTTAAAATGCCTAATTTGGTTAGGAATAGAAAACGCAAAATAATAAATTATGTATAGTGAATACGATTTCACTCAAAACAAAAATTTGGAGTCATTTTAAGATATGAATATCAACTTCTCTCCCAGATATGCCATTAATACGCTCATATAGTAAAACCAGTGTTTAAGATTTTAAAGTAAGGCCAGGCACGGTGGCTCATACCCATAATCCTAGCGCTTTGGGAGGCTGAGGTGGGCGGATTACCTGAGGTTGGGAGTTCAAGACCAGCCTGGCCAACATGGTGAAACCCCCTCTCTACTAAAAACACAAAAATTAGCCGGGTGCAGTGGCACACACCTGTTATCCCAGCTACTTTGGAGGCTGAGGCAGGAGAATCACCTGCACCAGATAGGCGGTGGTTGCAGTTAGCCGAGATCGCACCACTGCGCTCCAGCCTGGGCTACAGAGCGAGACTTTGTCTCAAAAAATAAATAAATAAAATTAAAGTATTAGCAATTACAAAGAGTCGTGTAAATCACCTTATTTTGTTGACATTTCATAAAATATACCTAATAAAAATAATCGCAGACAATCATAAATAAAATTAACAACTTCTCAAACTGAAATAGCTGTTTTAAAAAATGAGTTGCAAGAATAATCCCCTGGATGGGAAAGAAGTGGGGAGATGGAGAAGAATCTTTAGATCATGAAGACCACTAATATAATTTTGTGAAATCCCACAGTAAGCAGCCATTCCGCCTCCCACCTTCTGCACTCTCCAGGGCAAAGCAGTCTCAAACACTGGGAAACAGCATCTAACAATATATTGTTAACATAACCAATACCATGACCAAACAAGAAAACTCCTTTATTTTCATCTAAGTCAACATTAAAACTTGAGACTCACAATTATAAAGATTAATATTATAAATATTATAAATAAAGAATATTATTCTTTATAATTGTGAACTGAATTCTCATTGACAGAAAAAGTTATCAGCAGTTAGTTCTAAATGATATTCATAAAATGTTATACAATATCTTTTATTAAGTAATTTGCCCCTTCCTAATACTGACATAATTCAGGGGGATAAGTGGTGCTCCATGTGCCTGAATTTCAGCTAGCCAGGGTACTGGCACGCAGGTCCAGCAGAGTAATAATGCAGAGCTCTTACAGAATGACAAACACACACCCATTACCTTAGGGGGCTTTTTTCCTAAACAAATTCAACCCCATACATACTTGAAACAATACCCATAACTTACTTTCCTCTGAGACACTTGCATAAACTAACGCCATATGATCAACTGACATTTTTTTTCTTCTTCACGGACAGTGAAAAATTATAGATTTACTGGAATTTTGGATAGTTTTTCTAACTTTGTTGCCAGGAATATTTTTCTACACATTTACCACAGTTTCCCAGAAAGAGATCTTACCTGACCATCTGATTTGAATCCAGAGCTAATCTATACCTTACCTTTATTCCAAGCCTATACAAGACAGATGAAAATATGATTTTCAGATTGTGTATATTGTGGGAAAATAAAAACAAAAAATATCAACAGGCAGATTTATAAGATTATCTAAAAATCGTGATTAGAAAAGAAGAATTAAATAAAGTACCCTTTCCAGTCAGGAGAACAGGAGGCATGCAGATTCTATTCATTAACAACACTATCAATGGCATTACTGTGGACCCTCACAATGAGTCACAGAACAAGACTACTGAAGATGAAAATACAGTTTAACTCAAACAGTTCCCAAATTCTAAACTAGTTATGTTTCAAAACTTGGTCTACCTACCTTAGTGCTTTGAGCTTGGAATTCACTTACCTAATTAAATTACTGTACATAGAGTGCTTAAATCCCATGGCAGCTCACAAAAAAATCACTTAACCTATACTGTACCTGAAATACAGAGTACTAGAGAATCCAATCCTTTTTTTTTTTTTTTTGAGATGGAGTCTCGCTCTGTCGCCCAGGTTGCAGTGCACTGACCGGATCTCAGCTCACTGCAAGCTCCGCCTCCCAGGTTTACGCCATTCTCCTGCCTCAGCCTCCTGAGTAGCTGGGACTACAGGCGCCTGCCACCTCGCCCGGCTAGTTTTTTGTATTTTTTAGTAGAGACAGGGTTTCACCATGTAGGCCAGGATGGTCTCGATCTCCTGACCTCATGATCCACCCGTCTCGGCCTCCCAAAGTGCTGGGATTACAGGCTTGAGCCACCGTGCCTGGCCTAGAGAATCCAATTCTAAATCAAGGGGGAGCATATGGACTTAGAAACCCTCCCTGCCCAACCAAAGTCACTGATAGTAGGTGCATAAGCATTCCAACAGAGCTGGGCACAGAACACGAAAGGTAAAAACAGGACTATAGAAGATTAAGGTCAGGGAAACCAATTCTCAGGAAGATTTCATCTGACTGTAGGACGTATGCATTAATTATGAGCAGAAGACATAGGGCAGGGACACCTGCTAAAGAAGAAAGTGAGGCTGGGCACGGGTGGCTCATGCCTATAATCCCAGCACTGGGAGGTGGAGGCGGGAGGATCACCTGAGTCAAAGATTTCAAGACCAGCCTGAGCAACACAGCAAAACCCAGTCTCTAAAAAAAATTTAAAAATCAGCTGGGCATAGTGGCATGCACCTGTAGTCATGGCATGTGCCTGTAGTCCTAGTTGCTCAGAAAAATTGCTTGAGCCGTAGAACTCCAGGCTGCAGTGAGCTAGGACTGTGCTACTGCCCTCCAGCCTGGGTGACAGAGCAAGACCCTGTCTCTAGAAAAATAATTTTTTTTTTAATAAAGAAGAAATGGGAAAGGGCTGAGCATAAGAGGGAAGGGGTGTATTAGTCTGTTTTCATGCTGCTAATGAAATGTCCTTTACAAATTACCCGTAATTTATAAAGGAAAGAGGTTTAATGGACTCATAGTTCTACGTGGCTGAGAAGGCCTCACAATTATGGTGGAAGGCGAAAGGCACATCTTACACGGCAGCAGGCAAAAAGAGAATGATGGCCAAGCAAAAAGGGAAACCCCTTATAAAACCATCAGATCTCCTGAGACTTAGTCACTACCACAAGAGTACAGCAATTTCAACAAAACGATTTTTTAAAATTTCCAATACAGAAGTTTAGCAATTTCATGAGGTTTCTGTTATTTTTTTTTTTACATTACTCAAATGTTCTCAGCATTTTTTCCCTCTATATTCAAGGTTAAGTAACAGTTTTAGCTCTACTGTAGTTTCACTAAATTAATTTACGATAAAGTGACAGTATCTGGGAGAAAGACTGCCCCACTGATTCATTCCTGCTTTTCCAAACTTCTCTCTCCCTTCTCTTCCCTTCCTTCACTAAGCTCCCACTGCACAGGCTTACTCTGAGTTTGTCTAATAGACCAAACTCCTTTCTGCCCTAGGTCTTTACAAATTTTCCTTCTGCTTAGAGCTTACCTGCCCTACTTCCTTCAGAATTTCAATGTAAAGGTCACCTCCTCAGAGAGGTGTCTTTCTAACATCTATCTCTCCCATCACCATGTCTTAGTACCATCTCTGAGATAAAATTAGCACTCTTATTGAAGAAACATGGTGGAATCTCTGTGGAACATTTCTTCAGATGTGAGGAGTTACTTCATAGTTACGTATTTTAAATTTTTCAGTACTTTGATCACAGACATTCAATCTCACAAGAGAGTCAAACAGCATTTTGAAAATAAACCACTCTCCCAAAGATTTATATAAACATATAGCAGTACTAATTTTAAAGAAAAGACTTCAGTCACTGAGAAGTATATGGATCACAACATAGGGGTTGCACAAATGTCAGCAAATCACTGCTACTAAAAGTGTAGTAATTAAAGGGTGTTATAGAGATTTGACAAATAAAATAGACATTAATGTTTTTTTCTCTCAAGTAAAAATTAGGTATGCCAAACAGGTAATATTTTAAATTAAAATATCAACTATCCACTTCTGTTTACTTCAGAGTCCCCAAAACTTCAGTCAGCTGAGTGTAACATTGTACTTTGTCCGTATCCTCATACTAGTTTCATGCTGATTTTAAAAATCAACACACTTTTTTAAAAAGCATAAGTAAATGAATTTCAAAGGGAAATTTTGTCAGTTCAAAAACAAAAGCCAATTCACTTGCAATTAGAATGTGATCATAACATTTATTGTATATTACTTTTTAAAATTTAAGAGCTATCTATAAACATTTTACATATATGTACATGTGCTACCAAGAGCTCCTGTAACCAAGCTCTGAGAAACATGGCTTTGACTTGCTGGTCTCTGCAGAGGACAGGGTTTGGCCACATAGCATATACGCTATTACAGTTTGGAAGAACAAGGCAGTACCTCATATTCAACTCTAGCTTCACATGTATACTTTAGAGTATAATCAACATCACAGTAGAATTATTCAGTCAAAGCACACACATACCTTTACATTTTTCTAAAAGTATTTTACAATGAAATTCCTATATACTCTAATGAAAGCAAGATGTGCAATTTTAAAATAAACTGCAGTATTTCTTTTTTTTTTTTTTTTTACTGCTTATTTGTGGTTGGCTTTGAGTGTATTCTGCTCACTGGCTACATTTCCTTTTCAGATATGTATATAAACATCATGTTTCTGAGCTCAGTTTGTATTTTTATTTTAAGAAACTTCTGTGGTTTCCTGTTCTGCTTTTAATACTTCTCAGCTGTAGTCATATAGCTCACATTATAGCAGATTAAGAAACTATTATGGAAGGAATAACTAAGATTCCAAAAATAGGTGTTGAGAGTGGTGGTCATTTTTAGGTCATATCTAGTCATTTTTAGGAAGAAAAATAAACAGGCTTTCATTTGGCAATACACATGTACATAAGAGATGTACATAAAAGCTGCTGAAAACTTGAAATTCTAAATATTCTTAAGATCAAAAAACAAATAATATTTACTAAGCTCTTATCATATACCAGGTTCTGTGCTAAGCACTTTACCTATTATTTCATCTAACTATCTGAAAATCCCTGAGGGGGATAAACTGAGGCTTGAAAAGTTTAAAGTAAGTTGCTGAAAGTCACCCAGCCCTTAAGTAGAACAGCGAGATTCTTACAACTCTTGGATTCCAGAGCGTGAGCTCTACATTTTTGATGCCAAATCCTAAAAAGCATCTTTCACCAGGTCCTCCCAATACTTGGTATAATGGCCATGATCTCATAGATAAGCAGATCACTGACTGACTTTAGATGGGGAAAACCATCATTCGGGCCTGGCTCTGCCACTGGCTTTCAAATCAAGGCTTTTGCAAATCCTGCAAACTCTGATCTCCTAAAAATGGAAATAATACCAACCTTATTGTAGAAATGATCAGGCACCAATTAGTGCCATAAACACTATCATTAATAAGTACCTCAAAATTACTATTATAGTGAGCCAAATCACAAAGTAACACACTTTTAGATGCAGGCTGAACACAGCTAGTCTTGCTTCAGTGTGCTTGCTAAATGAGACAATTTTATCACTTTTTCAGGTAGATGCGTTCTGAGGCTCAGCTGATGGAGTACAGTGCAAATAATAGCCAAGTCACGGGCTTGCTTTCCTTGTAGGTTGGTAAGCTATCTATGGTCGGAAACAGAACATGGACCCAATGCCAGTCAGTTGCATATATACTTGGATGAATATAGTAATTAGAGAAAAGTATGACTAACATCCAAATCTAGGAAGGATGTTTGAGACTACTAAGAATCCTGTTATGTTGCTGTGAAATGATTCCAAACACTTACATAGTTTGCTACGTGAATATGTTCTGCTATAATAAGAACCTGGAGTGTTTTCTCCCCCATCCCCTAGAGAATGTGACAGTGGTGCCCCTCCCCTTGCGAATGTCACAACACACTTTATCAGAACCCATATGTGAGTTGCTGACCTCAACTACTCGACTTCAAAATACATGTAAATCTAAGAGTTTGACAGACACTTTGAGAGCTAAGACTGTGGCAAGCTACATGTTCTCCAAAGACCAAGAGGACATGCTGTGACACTGCCACAGGGCAACATCATTCCAGCTAATCTCTGAAGCCTTGCCTGCCACTACTGGCACCACCTCCAGCCTTGAGGGACTGGAGATAGATCTCCAGTGGATCTATTACGGTGGTAATAGATCTCCACCGTATTGGTCAAGCCAGTTTCTCCAGAGGAACCGCTTGTAAAAAGGTACACTTCAATCTTTTTTTTTTCTTTCTTGAGACAGAGTCTTGCTCTGTCGCCCAGGCTGGAGTGCAGTGGAGCGATCCTGGCTCACTGCAAGCTCCGCCTCCTGGGTTCACGCCATTCTCCTGCCTCAGCCACCAGAGTAGCTGGGACTACAGGCGCCCACCACCAGGCTCGGCTAGTTTTTTGTAATTTTTAGTAGAGACGGGGTTTCATTCTGTTAGCCAGGATAGTCTCGATCTCCTGACCTCATGATCCACCGGCCTAGACCTCCCAAAGTGCTGGTATTACAGGCGTGAGCCACCCACCCGGCCTCAATCTTTAATTAGACTATTTTCCACAGAAGTCGGCTCCATCCTATTGGGCAACGCCTTTAATAGTTTTGGAACTTAGTCACTTTGTGGTTCACGTATCTCACCTATCGAGTATATTCCCCGTGAGATCTGTTCACGTTATTCTCCCCTTCTTTAAGCACTAGGAACCTAAGGAAAAAATTCTCTTTGTATGGCAATAAACTATGTGAGTCATGAAATCATACTTTCACCATCTCCTTACTTCTACCACACAAAACAAATCCACGCAAAAAGTCTAAAATAGGCTGGCTATAGAAAAGCTCCTCAAAAGCAACACTATCTTGTATTTTAACAGATAAGTATCCCAATATATACTGTTAGATAGTGGCCCACTGGAAATCTACTCAATGGAAGAAAACTACAAACTTGGGTGTGATTGACAGAGGATATACATGGCACATACATTTAATTTATTAAGATTCCTTTGTATAAACAACTTTAAAATACTGCAATTAAAATACTTTAAAATTGTTTGGATTATGTATGCTTTACTACACATCATGATTTACTAAACATTATAATTGTATATTATTGAACAGTTTTACAACACCAGTATATATTCTCTAAGCCATTTATGAAATTTTTAGAGCACTTTGGCTATATATAATTTGATTTTTGCCTTATGCACTAACTTTAGAATCAATCTACAGTACAGAAGGAAAGATTCTGGTGTAATAATGGCAACAAGAGTGAACTTTTCATGTATCTGCACATGTTAAGAGTTTTAAAAATTTTGTAGTGTCTACAGCATATTCAAGAGCAAAGGTGTCCTAATTATGGGTTGTTGGTCCTGATTCTTTATATAGAAACATGCAGAGAAAAAGGAAAGTTAATTTATTATTCAATAATGGCTTGAAAGAAATATCTCTTAAAATATATCCACTGAATTATAATTTGGTTTCCTAACTATAAGAGTATGCCTAGCAGAAACAAAAACCTCTGCTACGCATTTAACCACAACATATCACTCACGCATTTACTCACGCATTAGTCTTACTTGTACTCTATGTATTGCTGTCCAAATCTTCTCACCAGATTACAAATTCATTGAGGATGGGGACTAAGTGTTTTTCACCTCTTTATTCACTACAGTGCCTGAACTGAGAGTAGTGGAAACTCGAAAACACACCATAAATGTTTCAGGTTTTTGGATTAGGTAGCATTCTCATAGTAAATTAAAAAGTGATTTACTAGTTTATAAATCAATCTCTTTTGAGTTTGGTTAGCAGCACAAATCAATTTTCCAGAGTTTGATTCCCATGGGTCAATTATAAAATTAGATTTCAGTACAATGGTACACAATGTCAGGAGAGTACACAAAGAACAAAGTTTCTAATAAATTCCTGTAAATAAACTGCACATTTCTCTAGTACATATCAATGGGATTTTATAAGCTAACAACCCTTTTATAGTACCACATTCTCTGATGTTTTGCTACATCTCATGATATGGAAATATGAGTAAGAGCATAGATTTCATTTCTGCCATTTACTACTGTAGAATAACATAACTCTCCACTTTTCTCATGGCTTTTAAGGTATGTAATAATTTAAAAAATACGATCTTCATATAATCTAGAGAGGTACAAAATTAGATTTGTGCACACCTGTAATCCCAGCTACTTGGGAGCCTGAGGCAGAAGGATTGCATGAGATCAGGAGTTTGAGACTAGCATGGGCAACACAGGCCCTATCTCAAAAAAATAAATAATTAAAACAAAGTATTAGAATTATAAGCTGCCAAAAATAATTTAATTCAGCACTCCCTAAAGGTAAGAGGCGGTAAGTTTCTTCCTGAAAGTCTCAGCAGATTTGTATACTGTGGGTGTAGTTAGCAGGCTGGTGTTTTCAGTAGGAAGATAATGATTTTTAATTGGCTCATCACTGCAGTTTCATCCTGAAAGGAGAGAAATGAATTTAGAGCCAATATTAACAGATGATAATTAAATTACAAGTTCTGCATGCTTTATGTCCTAGATTAAGGCAAGGTGAGGCCACTGAGACCATTAACTATAATAATTGGAGTCTGTAACTTCCTAAGTAGCATTTTATAGCATATTAGCAATAGCTGGTTAGTATTAAGTCTGAAAATAGTTTTCTTACTAAAACTTGTTTTATTTATTCAATTTTATACCTAGACATTTAAATTTGAAGAATAATTTACATAACCTGTCTTTTAAAAAAGGTAAATAAGAAATAAATGTGAAACACTTATCTCCTAAAACCAGTATCTCTATTTTTAATCATTATTTGCTTTCTACATATAACATGATTTTAAAACAACGTTCAAAATCAAGGCTCATGATTGGTTCTTTAATTTAAAAGAGCTGGGAATAAGACAAATTTAAACATATAATTTTATTAAGCAGAAATTCCTAACTGAAATGTTTAAGCATTCTATTATAAAGATTTTACACCATTATATTTGACTTAATATTTTTAAATAGTAGGTGGTTATTTTGCATCCATTGTATGGGCAGTGCTATTAAGTATTCTGTAGGAATTTTATCATAGTAACAAGAATCCTTCACAAAAGAGTTTTTCTGTTTTGATTTTTAGAACATTTAATAAACATTTGCATACGAAACTTTTAAACATCATCACCATCATTTTAACTTTACTTAATGAAATATGTTTACATTTGGGGCTTTTGTTACACAATTTCCAGGGACTAAGAAGTCCATTTTTGTTATGAGTATAGTGACAATATAATTTACCATCCAAACTTCTGGGGAATAAAAGGGGATGCAATTACTAAAAACAGTTATGCCAGGATGGTGACATACATCCAGTACAAGCCAGGATGTATGTCACCCTAGCATAAGAGCAGACTATTATAATAGTAAAGTTCAATACCTGGGTTATTACACTATCTATTCACCCAAGCAAGGCATCTCTGGAGAAATGCCTTCAGAATCTGTTTGAGCTAACAGGAATGCAAGTCTCCCTGACAGTGAAATCTGGGTCTCCCTCAACTTCACTGGAAGTGTTTTCTATTGCTGTTGTTTTCACTTTGGTGCCTTAGGCACCGAGCAGAGTGTCTTTGGCACCCGAAGATGAAACTAGTGGAATCCTGAACTACAGACCAGGAGAGGAGCATGCTGGAGTTGTACAAAGCAGTGGCTGGAAATGAATGAAACTGGAGGTTGTGGAATGGAAAGCTAGGCTCTCCTTCCTGTTTACCCCACAGGACAGTGAGTGTCTCATTATTCCTTTTCATATAGGATCTCCAGAATTTGAGCCAGCCCTCCTTCCTTTCCATCTCCACCAACCTGGTGTTTTACTTAGAACCCACTCAGAGAAAGACGAAGACCACTCATATGAGTAGTGAGCCTTTAAGTTCACTAGGATTCTATGAAGCCCTGTTCAGGGGAGATAGTTTCCATGGGGAGTTGAGGAGGAGGGGTCCAGAGTTTTGGGGCCCCTCTTTAATTATCCATGACTTCCTATCCTGCTGATGAAGACTGTTTTGAATAGGAAGGGCCCAGCATTTATAAGATAAAAGGACCAAGAAGTGGGTAGAGGGATCAGTGAGAGGAGGGACATTGAAAGAAGAATAGTGGATATGGTCTCAGTCATAACAGATTCTAAAATTTTAATGTGGGAGAGACAGAAGAAGTACTTCTGGTCCAATAAGTCTCTGTCCATGGCTAGCTACAAGCACAACAGTCACAGAGATGCCCCTCTAAATGGACATACTGTGTATAATTAATCCATATCTATATAGTCCTTATATATTTTAAACTGGTCTATAATCTTCACAGAAAAATAACAGCATGAGTAGGCTTAATTTTTCTCTTGTTTAATGATTTTCACAGCAATGCCTCTATTCTCCTAGAAAAAAAAGAAAAGTAGCTTCACATTATCTTTAAATGTGCTTCCACTGTATGCTTATCTGTACTACAATCTTTCACCGCACCCCATGGTGCATGCACAATCTTTAAAATGGAGAATTCATGTAAGGAAGTTAAATGAGAAAAGAAAAAAATTCAAAACAGAATACAAATAGCAGGGTTAAATTGAGTGCTGTTAACCCCCTGCTGACACCAACTAATAGTGCAGAGGCAACAGCAGGAATCTGAAACAGAGGTCAGTGTTGGGAAATTTCAGTTCATGACAGTTGTAAGTGGAATAAATTGGCTAGTTTTTCTCCCAGTGGCATCACTTTAAAGAATATTTTTAAAGTAACATCAAAGATGATATTAGATATATATCCAGTACAAATAGTAAACAAAATAGAAATTTTTTTAAAATCCCAGTCTAAAGTACCCATGAGAAGTGTGCTTTTTTCTGCATTAAGAACTTACATACAGCAAAATGTATAAACATTAAGTTTTATTTATATTTTATACAGCTCAATGACTTTTTTGTTGTTGTTGTTGTTTTGAGGCGGAGTCTCACTTGTAACCCAGGCTGGAGTACAGTGGCGTGATCTCAGCTCACTGCAACCTCCACTTCCAGGGTTCAAGTGATTCTCCTGCCTCAGCCTCCTGAGTAGTTGGGATTACAGGCATCCACCAGCACACCCGGCTAATTTTTATATTTTTAGTATAGACGGGATTTCACCATGTTGGCCAGGCTGGTCTTGAACTCCTGACCTCAAATGATCCACCTGCCTTGGCCTCCCAAAGTGCTGGGATTATAGACATAAGCCACAGTGCCCA
Source organism: Colobus angolensis palliatus (assembly GCF_000951035.1). Taxonomy (NCBI): domain Eukaryota; kingdom Metazoa; phylum Chordata; class Mammalia; order Primates; family Cercopithecidae; genus Colobus; species Colobus angolensis. The sequence goes on along the minus strand of NW_012114141.1, from coordinate 10,403,194 downwards.
GTCTCAATGACTTTTAAGATAGAAATACACCCATGTGATCAACACTTAGATCAAAGCACTAAACATTATCACAACCAAAGATATTCCCTTCCTGCCTCCCAAGAGTATCTTTACTATTATTCAGAAGGTTTCATTCTCTAGTTATTCTCAATTAACTTCAAATTTTATATATACTACTGTAACTGTTTGAAAATTGCAGACTTAGTGAGTCTCCCTTCCACCCCAGCACCTATCCCCAATATATTTCTAACAAAAATGCTCTTCTGTTTCTCAGCTGTGTTCCCTTATATACCTCTTAAATGTAAAGCAGCTCTTGTTTCAAGGATGTCAATAATTAAATAGCAATAAAACACCTCGCTTGATAGAAAACACGCTACTTTGAAAATATATTTAATTCCGAGAATATAAAGACCCAATCAGTGACACTGAGTGAGAAAACATAAAATATCCATAATGCTGTAGGGTATGGGTATTTAATAACTCAAAAACACCTATTAAAAATATGTTCACAGGCTGGACAAGGTGGCTTACATCTGTAATCTCAGCATTTTGCGAGACTGAGGTGGGAGGATTACCTGAGGTCCGGAGTTCAAGACTGGCCTGGGCAACACAGTGAGACTGTCAGCTCTACAAAAAATTTACAACTCAGCCAGGTGTGGTGGCGTGCACCTGTAGTCCTGGCTACTTGGGAAGCTGAAAAGCGGGGATCACTTGAGCCCATGAGGTTTAGGCTGCAGTGAGCCATGATTGTGTCACTGCACTCAAGCCTAGGTAATGGAGCAAAACCCCATTTCTATTAAAAAAAATTTAAATAAAAAAAGTACACAATTGGTTGTAGATTCTATTATGTATTAAAATGCTAGTTACTCACACTCTAACTCCTACCCAATCTTTTAAACATTTTCAAATTTTATAAGCAACAGCCTCATTTTTCTTTTCTGCTTTTACTTCTACTCTCTTCCCATTTTAGAAGAAAGCTACACTCAAGTTTACCTTCCATTTGTTTATCACCCTCCTCCTGAGATCTTCCGTTGAGGTGTTCTTTGATAGCCTTCATATACGGAACACAACATATCCTCCCTTTTTCTATTCAAATGAATCCAGGAGATCTAGCTCCACCACTGGTGGAACTTACCATCTCCTCCATTTCCATCACAGGTTCTTAAATATTAAAACCCAATTCTCACAGTTCCTTGTTTTCTCACCATTTCACAGATAACATTGATCCATTCTTCTTTTCACATCATTCCTATGAAAACATACTAAAATTCATTTAGAAAGTTCTTAACTACCATAAATCTGATTCTATATTTCCTATAATATTTTATATAGAAAGGCAATATAACAACAGGGCATCCGGAACTCTTCTTAAATTCCCATTTCTATAATGGGGTTTACTTTGTTCTACACTAGACAATGTTTCTTTAATTACCTAAAAATTAACATTACTATCTCTAGTTAATCAATTTCAACATTTTATGCTTCGACTCTAAGATGCTTGTTACCTACTGATTCATTCTGAATAGTTCCTCACTAGAGTGCTACAGAAAAAGTTGAAAGTGATTCAAAACAACAAACTTAAAGACAGAAAGGGAAATCCATGGTAGTAAAGTAATCTAGAAGTGAGAAAGACCAAAAGTTTCACAAATAATGTAGACAGAACTAAAGAAAAAAAAAAGAAGCAGGCTTCTTAGGGCCACTAAAAACAAAATGAAACAATGGTAAAAAGATGGGGAAGGCCGGGCGCGGTGGCTCAAGCCTGTAATCCCAGCACTTTGGGAGGCCGAGACGGGCGGATCACGAGGTCAGGAGATCGAGACCATCCTGGTTAACACGGTGAAACCCCGTCTCTACTAAAAATACAAAAAACTAGCCGGGCGAGGTGGCGGGCGCCTGTAGTCCCAGCTGCTCCGGAGGCTGAGGCAGGAGAATGGCGTAAACCCGGGAGGCGGAGCTTGCAGTGAGCTGAGATCTGGCCACCGCACTCCAGCCTGGGCAACAGAGCAAGACTCCGTCTCAAAAAAAAAAAAAAAAAAGATGGGGAAACATGCAACAGAGCAGAAACATATTCTGGTGAACTGCATTCATACAGCTTTTGAGAAATGTTCACAGCTCTTATGACAGCATGGAGAACTTACATTTTCCATTTCCCACATGGGGATATTAGTATCTAAAGAGGGAACAGATATAAAATATCTAAAGATTTCTGATGACTTTTTAAAAAATATATACAATTTACCTAAAATTTCCTCTATAAAAACTTGTTTTAGGTTTAGAGATACATATAAATAAAAACAAAACTGCAAACACACTAGGTCAGAATTACAAAACATCATGCTTTCAGGGTATAAAAAGATCACTGGATGCAATCAAAATGAAGTTTCTATCTTCTGTATATGATTGCTGAAGTAGGAGACTCATAGGACTTTAAAGCCTACCTCTAACAAGACAAAAATGTGTTCAAAGCAGAAAACCAAACATGATGGCTGGATGACTGGCTTCGATATGGGCAATTCTCATATTTCTAAGAGTATATACAAAGACTATGCTTAATGCCTCAGCAGGTTTGGTAGTTCTGAAACATGCTGATGTGAGAAATAGCAATGGAGCAAGTCCCTGGAAATGAGCTGTACCAAAAACGTAATATGCATATGTCAAATAATAACTTGCAAGAAACTGGTAGCTTTAAGAAAGCAATCCCATTATTTTTCTTAGGAGAGAATACAAGAATCAAAAGATCCAAAACTCAATGGCACAATATGGCTACACATGAGAAATGTATTATTAATCACAAATGTTAGAGGACAAACAGTAAAAAGCTGACAAAAAAGCAATAACTTCTGAAGTTTTACTGATCTCAGGAGTTACTATTCAAGAAGGCAGTTATTCCTGGGACCATAAAGCTCTGTGTGCCTAATAGGCTAATTCTGGACTCCTTCCTTATATACTATTTGATATTAAAGAGATTTTTATTTTAACAATACAAACAGCATCTCTGACCAAAGGCCATGATAAAAGCTGCTCTCTGAATGAGAGATAAAACTTTCAAATAACTGAAAATTCACCATAGGCTAAATCAAGACTAGTATCTGCAATTCCAGTTTCTGCAGCTATAAAAAACAGTAAAATATCTAAATTTCCTTCATTTCAATTCATTCATACACCAAAGCTGCAACCTGATATTTTAGAGTAATGGTTTATATAAAAATATACACTGTAAAATAACTCCAATTCCAATGGCAATCACTGGTTTCCATTAAGAAGTCATTGGAAAATGGTGCACCATTCTCTCTTTGAAAATAAGCTATTAGAACTGGATGTACAGTCAAGCCATTTTTAAAACACTACACTATATTTTATGACTTTTTTGTTGTGAAAATCCAACTTCATAAATTCCACATCTTCCATTCCATTTTGATTCAAATCTGTTGAAGAAGGAATATTTGTGAAATACCTCTCAACAACAAAAGAGGAAAAAATAATTTATGAGATTAACACCCACTGTATTAATAATAGAGATAGAAATAATAATAACATAGAAAAGTATTACTATGACTGTGGGGTATTCTAATTTTTACTAACTTTATATTATATGTACCAAAAATATAATTAATTTATAGAGAAAACCCTGAAGTAAATGCTTCTATAAACCAGAGAAAGACATAGTGTATTGGAAAAAAACACAAACTTGATCATTATAATGGCTTGTCTTTAACTTGTAAGACACTCATTAACTCTACGAATTTCCTGAATTTCTTTATTCACAAAGTCAGGTGATAAACATCAATCCTTTCAGGTTATGGGAAGGATTATTAAACTACCTAGTACAGCAGCTGGTATAGAGTAGAAGCTTTACAAATGGCAGCTATTATCACTGTCACTGGAGGAGCCATCATCATCAACTTTGTCATTTCATAATCTACCTGGTTTCTAAATTAGGATTCTAATTTTTATGAAGTGAGAACTATACATAATATAAATAAGAGTAAATGAAATGTTGTGTTAAAAAATATTGATATACACTAGTCCCCAGTTTTTTAAAGAAAACAATACATAGGAAATCAAATGCCACCACAAAATGAAAATGCTAATTAAATGACCACTTACAAAATTAGTCCAAAGCCAAAGGTTCTTTCTGTATTTAACACCAATGTCTATATATATATCTGCCCATTCTGTGTATGGAAAACCACAGTTCCTCTGCTCTCACACCACAACAAAAATCAACACAGAAGGTTTCTGTGACCAAATGTGTGAAGAGTTTTCCCCAAACAAGCAAGCAATCAATTCTGCAGTGGACACCAGCTGGGTGTCCTCCCATTCAATCCTGACATTACCTACCTGGAGGTAGTTTCAGATCCCACAAGGTGAGGGCTCAGTCCACAAGACTGACCTCCCACCCCTCCGCCTTTGGACAACAGTCACAAGTCTGGGTCTCCAGAATGTCTCACCACTGGCTTCCAGTTAGGGTTTCCGCAACCCCGTCTTTGGGTTCGATTAATTTACCGGAATGAAATCAAGGAACTCAGAGAAACACTTAAGCTTACTTACACATAGATATTGCAAGGGGTATAGATGAAGACTTGCACAGGGCAAGGTATGGAGGGAAGAGGCACACAGCTTCCATGACTTCCCTGGGCACACCACCCTCTATGTGATCAGTCATTAAGCAGTTCTCCAAACCCTTCCTTCTGAGTTACGGAGGTTTCAAAACATAAGCATGATTGATTAAACCACTAACCACTGGTGATCAAATTAACTTTCAGCACAGAGGTTGGTGTGACTTTCAGGCCCATCCCTCTAATCCTGCCTTGGTTTTTCCAGTGACCAGCCCCCATCATGAAACTACTTAGGTGCTGCCAGCCATGAGTCAACTTATAAGCAAACAAAAAGACATCACTTCAGAGTTTCTAATACCAAGAAACTGGATTGTAGACCAAATATATCACAGCCATTCTATCACAAAGATTGGTTTGTCAACAAACACAGGGCAAGTTAATTCAATTGTAGAATGAAATTGAAAATCACTTAAAAGATTTCATGAAATCAATGAAAGGGATGATGGAAAACTGCAGGATCACATTCAAAGGTCCTGATGAGAAAATCAAAAAGGATGACGACAGGATAAATTCTTCAGAATGATGTGTCTGCCAAGGACTAAGAGAGGCCCTTAGAAAAACTGATACAAGCAATTTACTTTTTTTTTGTAAAAATTATGTGCTATTGTACTTACAAAAAACCCAATAAACACTAATTTTCATTGTTCTTCTATAATTAGAACATAGTTTCTGTTATTATACGAATTTTCTTAATTAACTAAAATCAACTTACATGTCTAAGTCTTAGCGTAATTTTTCACAATTTACTCTAAATGTCTGATCCCAGGGTTTTTTTTTCTTCTTCTTTCCTCTTTTAACTTATATTTTAGGTTCAGAGGTACATGCACAGGTTTGTTATACAGGTAAACTGCATGTCACAGCGGTTTGGTATACAGATTATTTTGTCACCCAGGTAATAAGCATAGTACCCTATCGGCAGTTTTTCAATCCCCTCCCTCCTCCCACCCTCCACCCTAGGAGGCCCTGGTGTCTGCTGTACCCTTATTTGTGTGCATGTGTACTCAATGTTTACCTCTGACTTACAAGCAAAAACATGGGGTTTCATGGCTTTCAGCTCCATCAATGTTGCTGCAAAGGGCAGGATCTCATTCTTTTTTTAATGGCTGCATAGTATTCCATGGTATATACATACTACATTATCTAGTCTACCATTGATGGGTATTTAGGTTGATTCCAGGATTTTGCTATCACGAATAGCGCTATGATGAGCATACACATGCATCTTTATGGAGAATGATTTATATTCCTTCAGGTATATACCCAATAAAGGGATTGCTGGGTTGAATGGTACTTCTGTTTTAAGTTCTTTGAGAAATAGCTACACTGCTTTCCACAATGGCTAACCTAATTTACACACACCAGCAGTGTATAAGCATTCCCTTTTCTCCACAACTTTAACAGCATCTGTTATTTTTTACTTTTTAATAATGGCCATTCTGACTGGTGTGAGATGGTATCCCACTGTGGTTTTGATTTGCATTTCTCTAATGGTTCGTTTCAATCTTCTGCAAATTGCTAGCCAGTTATTACAGCACCATTTATTGTATAGAAAGTCCTTTCCCTATTGCTTGTTTTTGTCGACTTTGTCAAAGATCAGATGATTGTAGATGTCTGGCATTATTTCTGGGCTCTCTATTCTGTCTCATTGGTCTGTGTGTCTCTTTTTGTACCACTACCGCGCTTTTTAGGTTATAGTAGCCTTGTAGTATAGTTTGAAGTTGGGTAATGTGATGCCTCCAAACTTGTTCTTTTTGCTTAGGACTGCCTTGGCTATTCAGGCTCTTTTTTGGTTCTATATGAATTTAAAAATAATTTTTCTAATTCTATGAAGAATATCATCAGTATTTTGATAGGAATGGCATTGAATCTGTAGACTGCTTTCGGTGGTATGGCCATTTTTAATAATCTTGATTCTTCCTATCCATGAGCATGGAATGTTTTTCCATTTGTGTTACCTCTGATGTCTTTGGGCAGTGTTTCATAATTCTCATTGTAGAGATCTTTCACCTCCCAGATTAGCTGTAATCTTAAGTATTTTATTCTTTTTGTGGCTATTGTGAATGGGATTGTGTTCTTGATTTGGCTCTCAGCTTAGATGATGTTGGTGGGTAGAAATGCTACAGGTTTTTGGGCACTGATTTTGTCTTCTGAGACTTTACTGAAGTTGTTTATCAGATCTAGGAACTTTTGGGCAGAGGCTACGGGTTTTCTAGTTATAGAACCATATCATCTGCAGACAGAAATAGTTTGACTTCCTCTCTTCCTATTGGCATTCCTCTTCTTTTGCCTGATTGCTCTGGCTAGGACTTCCAGTACTATGGCAAGAGTGGTGAGAGTTGGCATCCTTGTCTTGTTCCGGTTCTCAAGGGGAATGCTTCCAGCTTTTGCCCATTCAGTATGACATTTGGTATGGGTTTATCATAGATGGCTCTTATTATTTGGAAGTATGTTACTTCAATGCCTAGTTTGTTGAGGGTGTTTAACATGAAGGGATATTGAATTTTATCAAAAGCTTTTTTTTTTTTACAACTATTTAGAGGATCATGTGATTTTGTTTATAATTCTGTTTTTGTGGCAAATCACATTTACTGATCTGTGTATGCTGAACTAACTTTGCATCCCAGGAATAAAGCCTACTTGATCATGGTGGATTAACTTTTTGATGGGCTGCTGAAATTGGTTTGCTAGTATTTTGTTGGGGACTTTTGCTTCTATGGTCATCAGGGATATCGGCCTAAGATTTTCTTCTTTGTTGTGTCTCTGCCAGGTTTTTGTATCATAATGATGCTAGCCTCATATAATGAATTAGAGAGGATTCCCTTCACCTCAATTTGTAGGAACAGTTTCAGTAGGAATAGCACCAGCTTTTCCTTATACATTTAGTATTTTGGCTGTGAATCTGTCTGGTCCTGGGATTTTTGTGATTGGTAGGCTTTTTATTACTGATTCAATTTTAGAACTCATTATTTGTCTGTTCAGGGATTCAACTTCTTCCTGGTTCAATCTTGGGAGCTCGTATCTTTCCAGGCATTTATCCCATTTATCCATTTCTTTTAGATTTTCTAGTTTGCGTGCATAGAGGTGTTCACAGTAGTCTCTGGGTTTGTTTATTTTTTGTATTTCTGTTGGGTTGGTGGTAATGTCCCCTTTGTCATGTCTGATTCTGTTTATTTGGATCTTCTGTCTCTCTCTCCCTTTTATTAGTCTCACTAGTGGCATATCAATCTTATTTATTCTTTAAAGGAATCAATTCCTGTACTTGTTGATCTTCTGTATGGTTTTTCACATCTCAGTTTCCTTCATTTCAGCTCTGATGTTGATTATTTGTTGTCTTCTGCTAGTTCTGGAGTTGGTTTGCTCGTTTCTCTGGGTGTGATGTTAGGTTGTTAACTTGAGATCCTTTTAACTTTTTAGTCTGTTTCTTTGGGTGTTTAGTGCAACATACTTCCCTCTTAACACTGCTTTAGTTGTGTCCCAGAGATTCTGGTATGTTGTACTTGGTTTCTGCCTTAATTTCACTGTTTACCCAAATGTCATTCAGGAGTAGGTTATATAATTTCCATGTAATTATATGCTTTTGAGCAATTTTCTTAGTATTGATTTCTATTTTTATTGTGCTTTGGTCTGAGAGTGTGTTTGGTATTTTTTTTTTTTTTAAGTTGCTGAGAATTGTCTTATGGCCAATTGTGTGGTGAATTTTAGAGTACATGCCATGTGCAGATGAGAAGAATGTATATTTTGTTGTTTTGGGTAGCTGTAGAGGTCTATTAAGTTCATTTGGTCAAATGTTGAGCTCTGGTTCTGAATATCTTTGTTAGTTTTCTGCCCCATGATCTTCTAATAGTGTCAGTGGGGTGTTGAAATCTCTCACTACTATTGTGTGGCTATCCAAATCTCTTCACAGGTCTGTAAGAATTGTTTATGAGTCTGGGTGCTCCAGGGGTGGGTGCATATATATTTAGAATAGTTAAGTCTTCCTGTTGAATTTGGCCCTTTGCCATTATGTAATGCCTTTCTTTGTGTTTTCTGATCATTGTTGGTTTAACGTCTACTTTGTCTGAAAGTAAAATGCCAACCTCTGCTTTTTTCTGTTTTCCATTTGCTTGGGCGATTTTTCTTCATCTCTTTACTTATAGCCAATGAGTGTCACTGCATGTGAGATGAGTCCCTGCAGAGAGGATACAATTGGATCTTGCTTTTTTACCCAAGTGGTCATTTTCTGACTTTTAATTAGGGCTTTTAGCCTGTTTCCATTCAAGGTTAATATTGGTATGTGCTGGTCTGATTTCATCATCATGTGGTTAGCTGGTTATCACACAGACTTGATTGTGTTGCTGCTTTATAGCATCACTGGTCTACACTCTTAAATGTGTTTTTGTGATGGTTGGTAACACAGTCTTTCCTTTCTATATTTAGCACTCCCTTCAAGACATCTTGTAAAGCAAGTCTAGTGGTAACAAATACTCTTAGCATTTGCTTGTCTAAAAAGGATCTTATTTCTCCTTCTCTTATGAAGCTTACTTTGGCCAGATACGAAATTCTTGGTTGGAATTCCTATTCTTTAAAAATGCTAAATAGAGACCCCCCAATCTCTTCTAGCTTGGAGGGCTTCTGCTCAAAGTTTCACTATTAGCCTGATGGGGTTCCCTTTGTAGGTGACCTACCCCTTCTCTCTAGACACTTTGAACAAGCAATGGTAGGCTGCACCCTCTGGCTGAGTTCTCACAGATGTGGGACTGTTTGTCAGAAGTTCTAGCAGGCATTGCTACCTGGCTACCTACGACAGGGTTGGGGTGAGGTCACTCTCCCTTTTGTCCAGGGGTTTCCCAGGAGAAAGGGAGGTTGTGCCCTCTAGGTAAGTTCACACAGAAGCTGGACTACTGAGCCAGAAACTCTAGCAGGCATTGCTTGCCTGGCTACCTGTGGCAGGGGTGGGTAGGGTGGCTCACCCTGCCATCTGGGTGCTTCGTGGGACAAGAGGAAGCCAGGCCCTCTGAGTTCAGACAGAAGCAGGACCACTAGGCCAGAAGCTGGCACCAAGCTTCATCCAGCAGGGATAGAGAGAGGAGGGGAGAAGTGGTGTAATCTTACTGCTCCCAGGCCCCATGACTGCAGGCTCTGTTGGTGCTATGGTGCCAGTATTGGTCTGCTCCAGGGCCCAAGCCTCAGAGCAGTCTCCTTGGACTCAAGAGCTGCCCCACACAAAATGGGCTCTCTGCCTCAGCCTATAAGCACAGTGGGGATGTGCTCCCCAGGAAGCTCACATTCACTCACTCTTCCCCATGTTTGAAAGATTCTCCTGGCTCCACGCTGAGCCCAAACAGGTTGATGCCCTTCTTTGCTCCTCTCCGCTGTGTCCCCTGCTGCCTCGATGGATCCCAATGTGGTTTCTCAGATCATCAGCCTACAGGGTCAGGGTTAACTAGCCCTTTGGTTTTATCTCTATGAGAGTGGTGCACATTAGGTGCTACTAGTTTGCCATTTTGGCCGCTTTCCCCTGAATCCAATTTAAAGTGAATTCATCATCGCTTCTCAGCCTTTTGGCTAAGATCAAGTGTAAAGTGAATTCATTTTAAGGAGATTTTTCATGAAATTATTCTCAGATATGTACCCACTATTTATGAGATTAAGTTTGTATAAAACTAAAACTTTTAAATTACATAAGGTTATACAGATAGTGGTCTTGTACTATACTCAACATTCAAATACATGATTTTCTATAAAATGGTTCTATGGCTAAAGAATATCCAGTAACACCTTGAATTTTGTTGTATTTATTATTTTTATTTGAATAGTTTTTGGGGATGCGAGTAGTTTTTGGTTACATGGATAAGTTCTTTAGTGGTGATTTCTGAGATTTCAATGCACCCACCATCTGAGTAACGTACACTGTACCCAACATGTAATCTTCCATCCCTCACCCTGCTCCCTTTTCCTTGAGTCCCCATCATCCATATCACTCTTATGCCTTTGCATCCTTATAGCTTAGTTTCTACCTATAAATGAGAACACAGAATATTTGCTTTTCCATTTCTGAGTTACTTCACTTAGAATAATGTCCGCCAGCTCCATCCACGTTGCTGCAAAGAACATACTTCATTCCTTTTAATGGCTGAGTAGTATTCCATGGTGTCTATAAACCACATTTTCTTTATCCACTCATTGGTCAATGGGCACTTAGCTTGGTTCCATATCTTTACAATTATAAACTGTGCTACTATAAACACGTGTGTGCATGTTGTCTTTTTCACACAATGACTTCTTTTCCTTTGGGTAGATACCCAGTAATAGAATTGCTGGATCAAATAGTTCTACTTTTAGTTCTTTAAGGACTCTCCATACTGTTTTCCACAGTGGTTGTACTAGTTTACATTCCCACAAGCAGTATAAAAGGATTCTCTTTTCACCACATTCACGCCAATATCTATTATTTTTTGATTTTTAAATTATGGTGATTCTTACTAGGTTGGTATCTCACTGTGGTTTTAATTTGCATTTCCCTGATAATCAGTGATGTTAAGCAGTTTTCATATTTTTGTTGGCTGTCTGTACATCTTCTTTTAAGAATTGTCTATTCCTGTCCTTTGCCTAGTTTTTGATAGAATTATTTCTTTCTGGCTGATTTGTTTGAGTTCCTTGTAGATTCTGGGTATTAGCCCTTTATCAAATGCATAGTGTGTGAATATCTTCTCTCTGTGGGCTGTCTGTTTACTCTGCTGATTATTTCTTTTGGTGTGCAGAAGCTTTTTAGTTTAATTAGGTCCCATTTATTTAGAAATTATAAAGAAATTTCTTGAGGAGCTCAAAATGTTTCATACTAAATTTACAAAATTGGCTCATTTTCTTTCTCAAAGGCTACCTTCCATTCAAAACAGGCTAAAATCCCAGAGGAATGATGATAAATGCCAAACTGGTAATCTGTCAAAAATACATTGTACCTCATTTATCTGACACCACTGGAAAATGAAGTATTAACTGGAAAACTGACCATGAACCTGAAGCTAGTCCTGATAGGCCCCCCTCATAGCACCTCAGGAAGATTACATTATTATTTCTTCTTCTAAGCTCTCCAGAAATATTTTGAACACTACCACCAAAATACTCATCATAGTCTAATTATTTTCTTATGTCTATTTGAACAATTACATAACAAGCTCTTTGAGGACAAAGAACATGTTTTATTCATCTTTGTATCCACAGCATTCAGTACTGTTCTGGTACACACAGTAGAAGTAAAATTAATCTTTGTTACACAAAGGAAGAAAGGTAATAGGGAGAAAGGACTCGCTTTTTTTTCAACACTGACTTTTTTAAAACAAATTTTTCTAAGCTACAGCATTCACTTCTTTTTGTTACTGTACAGTATAAACATGCTAAACTTTTCTGGATGACTATGGTAATACTTTGGAACATCGTGTCACTCTGTGCTATAATAGTGATGCCTTATAGTAATATTCAAATACTTAGGCCCTTTATAAAAATTCATCTATTATGGGGCCTTTCCATTTGGGGATACTATTTCTGATCTGAAAGAAGCAGCGAAGATTGCCAAGGAAAAGTAATTAAACCAGCAGGTAAAACCACTAACCTGAACACTGGAGAGAGTCTTAGATCACTCCTGGGGAATCAAGTGAGAGGACTGGCTTTGTGGTGGCAGCTCAGATTTTTCTCCAGACCCCTAACAATTCAGGGATGTGATCCTACAGCAGAGTTTAGAAAGCCAGTTCATATTTCATTCCATTATCTATGTTTCATGAATCTCCCCTGTCTGAGTACACTGGAATTCCAAATTTTCAAGGTGTCCTCAAGGTGCAAGTATAATTTCTTAAGTAATACAATTATTAATTATATAAAAATAAAAACACCTGCATGCTCAGCTAAGAATTACACGAAGATAAGGACATATCATTAGAAATGTCCAGAGAAAGGTAAAAAAGAGAAAAGTTTCGCATCTTAAGTTGGTTTCTAAATGTGCTACAAATGTTTATTGTATAGATCAAAGTCCATTTCAAATATGCTACCATTAAAGCTGTTTCCAAAATCTGTAGATACCAGTTATACAGATCATGAAAAAGTTATTCACAAGCAACTTTTCATTAATTCCAACAGAAGGAACAAGGATATAGTCTTTTTGTTTAGAAAAGAAATTTGTACTATGTGCTAACACTAGCCCATTCATATCTGGCCTGAGGAATGTAGGGGATCTCTCCAGTCCTCACTGCTTATGAAGGCCTAGTACAAGTCTTACCTTGTTGATCTACATTCTAAAAACCTGCCAGAACCATATTTATCAAAGGAGATGTTAGCAATAAAGATGACAGGACCAGCATTCTGCCATTCCCCTTAGAAACATCATTAAAGTAGGGAAATGATCCTGAAAGAGTACAAGAAACACAGGCAAAGGCAAAAAAACAAAACAAAACAAAACAAAACACTGGGCATTTGTCCAGAGTCCACAAAAAGCAGCAAATAAAGAATCTGAAAAAAGGTAACATTCATGATGTTAAATAGATGAATCGTCAAAAGGAGCGATGAGATCAGATCATGGCTCCTTCATGATCATCCCCTTGTCTCTGCCACTCCCACTCCAACTCTCAGAAACAGCAGAGTGTAATGAAAAGACCATACATGTGGATTAAAATTTTGCTTCTAACACTTTTAGCTAGGTACCCTTGGTCAATTTACTGGATATATGTGAATCTTAATTTCGACAAGGTTATAACAGGACTAAAGGAGATATTACACATAAAAAATAGGTAACAATCCCTTGACATAAGCAAGCACTCAACAACTCATGTTAGTTCATGCCACAATGGCACAATAACTTAAAGCATATGAGCTTTTTCGCTTTCCACAGCAAGGAATATTTAGATATTTAAGTACATAATTTCAGTTCTGTTATTCTTACAGCTACTTTTTAAATAAAAGAGGTATAAGCAAAATAAAAAGCATGATTGTTTTAACCATAAAATTTAATAAATTACTTTGTAATTTATAGTTATAGAGCAAGTATATTAATTCTTACACATTTTTTTTTCAATCCTAAAAGTCTCAACTATCAGTTCAGTTTTTTGCAAAGGTACTTATTGATATTTGATGTAGCTGTTAGAAACTAATTTCCACCATTTCCTTTAAAGAGGTTTGTTATATAGAACATTTATTGTGACAAACATATTAAATGTTCCTAGACTAATTTTATTGGCAGGGCTTGATGAACCTTTAAGCATCATTGTGAACCATTACCATTGGTTCTGTGAACCATCATATGCAAAACTATTTTTCTAAAATCTAAGTTCAGTATGTTTGTTTTTGCTCTGTTGAAATGAAATCACTACTTGCTGACTGAGAGCTCTCATTCAACATAGCTAATTCAAAACCCTGACAGAACAACCAAGGGCTACTACAGTACATATAAATATTTTTTCAAGTGGTCCTGCCATCAGTTTTCTTCTTCCTTTTAAAATAGATTTCTGGGCCAGGCACAGTGGCTCATGCCTGTAATCCCAGCATTTTGGGAGGCCAAGGCAGGCTGATCACTTGAGCCCAGGAGTTCGAGACCAGCCCAGACAAAATGGCAAAACTCCATCTCTATAAAAAAATTAAAAAATTAGCCAGGCATGGTCGTGCACACCTCCATCCCAGCTACCTGGGAGGCTGAGGTAGAAAGATCACCCCCGACGAGGTCGAGGCTGCAGTGAGCTGTGATTGTGCCAGTGCACTCCAGCCTGGGTGATAGCGTGAGACCTTGTGTCAAAAATAATAATAATAATAATAATAATAATAACAGATTTCCTTCCATCATCGAAGATTTACCAATTTCAGAAGAATTTTTTCCTAAATGTAGACATCATATGTTTATAAATCATTAAGAGTCAGATACTGTTGCTGGGGTCAAATCATCCCTCAGAGATACATCTATGCTTTCTGTAGTTCTTTTAGCGGTCTCTCCATGCAATATATTTACTGTTTTCTGGAAACAGTAGTTGCTGCTATAGAGCTCTCATAGAGAATTAATGAATTTAATGGGAAGGCTATGCCCCCCTAGTCTTCAAATCCTCTTTGGAATATAATTTCACATAACATTTTAAGACAGTAGGATTATTTTTTAAAAAATCGCAAATCTTCCTGTTATGCTATATATTAAGAAGAACTGAAAAAGAATCAAATACTTAAATATTTTCTTTGGATATGCTTATAATCTCATTTATGTGTATGCATATACACATCTACACACTCAAACATATACACTTATCTCCAGGCACCAGCGCCCTCAAGATTCAGTAAATAACCTGCCCTTTAGGAAATATTTTAAAGGTTATTAGACAATGGGTAGATAAAAAAAAAGCACTTAGGGTAACAAACACCATTATAATTTCTTGCTTCTCAGAAATCAATAATCACCACAAAAACCTTACACTGCCCAAATAATACACTGCTAGTGACTTAGTATTTATCCATTCTGGTATCTCATTCCTTCTGGCCCATGCAAGGGTTGTATTTCCCCACTCTTTGCAGTTAAGTAAGACCATGAAACTATTTCTGGACAATGATACTCGAGCCAGGTCAAAGCACTTAATTGCCAGTGTGAGACTTTCTACAGAATCTCCCTCCCTGCCATAGCAATCATGGTGCTCCAAGATCAAAGCAGCCTGGACTGCTAAACTACCAAGATGAAGTCAGTCACCCCTGAGAATCACCCAGTTACACAGTGTATCTGTGTGAGGAGAAATAAACTTTTGATGGGTTAAATCAGCAGTCCTCAACCTTTCTGGCACCAGGGACCAGTTTTTCAGAAGACTGTTCATGAACTGGCACCAGGAGTTGGAGACCTGTGTTAAATAACTGAAATTCTGATGTTGTTTGCTATGCAGCATAATTTAGCTTATCCTTGACAACAGAGATTTAGTTCTCCTAAAACTACTCGGAATTGGTACGAGAAGCTTTTCTAAAAGAGAATACTCTCAGGCAAAAATTTTATTCTGTAAAGGACATTGATGAGGAGTAAACTTTTTAGGGATACATAAAACAAAGATGAGAAGTTGAGTCAAGGAATGCACTTGGGTATAAGAGGAGATGAGATAATTAACAAAAGTAAATTCGGAATACGTTTTCAGAAAACTTACGAAGGTGAGAAATTTGTCTGCAGTTAGTGTCCGAATGTACCACCATAGGCTGACATCAGGATGAAGTCTTAGTCCTAACCTTACATGATTCTTTCACTTACCTAACACGGCCTAACTGCAGATTTACTCTGCTCAACTCTAGGAATAGTTTCTGAAATAGCATGAAATGTTTCTGTCTATTTCACAGCAAAGATTTGTTACCTGTGACTCTTTCTTCCCCTGTAGCCCTATAGCTTACTGTCTGGTTCAAACTCTTGATCATCTAAATTCAATGGGTATACACCATAATGTTCCCTGACTCTCTTACTGGTTTCTGACTTGCTGCTTTCCCCTGGCCCTGAGTCAGGTCCAGACTACTTGTCTGACTTGCTGCACCAGTAGCAGTTTAGGTTTAACTAAGCATCAGGTCTTCTCTGCTACTCAGTGCATCCCCTTCTTTTTGAAGCCCAGCTTTCTATACAATCAATTGCAAAACTCATCACATCTGTATTTCTAGCTTTAATGAAGTAATCAATTCAATCAGTTTGATAGCTGGCAGCCTCCTGTGTAAAATAAAATAAGAAATGGCAGGATCTAACAAAATTCAGAAAGTCTTAGATGATTTACATAAGAGATATAATTTTCCTCAATGCATTTAGAGAGAGGTATGTACAAACTGCATACAATGCTTTATAAGGTCAGTAAATACATGTGAATCGTAGCATGATATTTTTTCTGCTTTAATAACTGCTATAGAAAAAGGAGGAATGACAGTGTTGCTCATGCAATACAGGTTTTATAGATCAGAGATTTTAGTATCTATGGAGATTATGACAGTAATGTATCATTTAAACTTTTCCAGCACAGTAGGTATAAACTGGTCAGCCACAATCCAGGGCATGAAACAAACAAACAAAAAAAGTAACTATTTTCTAAACTGATTTCTTTCTGGTTACAAGTCGCTATTTCAAATCATCACAGGAAAAAAATCAACCTTGCCATTTAAAAAGGCATCTCAGTATCTTCTCATTTAAAACACTTTCTTTTGACTATTTAGTCCATAAAAATGTCTGCTCCTCCCTACGGTTATCTCCTACCATCTTACCAAGTTGACATTTGGGTATAAGAGGAAGCATGACTTCTTTTACTGTCCTTCCAGGATGGCCTTTCATGAGTTTCACTTCTCAGCATCAGGTTTTGTTTTCACTGCATCCACTTGGTCAGTATGTAAGCTGTGCCAGTAGTTGCAGAGATGTCCAATCTCTCTGTTCACAAGAAATCTGCATACAGCTGCCTCCTCCTCCCTCTTGAAACCAAGCCAATTTCAGTCTTGCAGCCCACTCAGTACTGTCAATTCTTGCGGGGGGGTTGGGAGGGTGGGTCAGGGGATAGTCAAAACTCTTGGTTGCTTTCTCTGCATTACCCTGGAGTGTGCAGAACCCCGTAAAAACTGCCCTTTGGCTTTGTACTTCATCCTTTATCCATTACTACTGTGCTATGACAGAGATGGCACTTTGCTCCAAACAAGATTTTCCAAAAGGTCTGTGGGTTTTGCAGGCTATACCCAGAGAAACCCTAGCAACAGCTTGCAGTTTTAGGGATTACTCTTCGGTTTTTCTGAAAGTTCTCTTCTGTTGCACCTCTAAGGCACAGGGAACTTATTCCCTCCTCAGGGCCTAGGGTATCATTCTTACCCTAGCCTCACCCACTCTGAATCTATGTACCTCAATTCCCCAAACCTAAAAGGGATGGACTGACCAGCCAATGGTGTGTAGAATTATTCTTCTTACTATGATTATGATATAAAATAATCCTCCAAATATGCTTTTTGTTAGGTAAAAACCCAGCTTTGGAAGTTCTTAGAAAATTCTTTAACCACTTGAATGTCTGGCTATTGTCTATCTTTGAACTTTGAAAAAGAAAAAAATCTACTTTCTAATTCACAGTTAAGCCTCCCTGTTCTAGGTGGTAACCCTAGCAATAAGCTTTAGCCTATGGACTATTCTTAACAGCAGAAAGTGGAGGTGGGCAGGGATGTAAAGAAAGGGAAGTAGCATGACAAAAATGGGAAGGCACAGGATAGCATTTAAGATAGTATATCACCCTAAGTACTAATGGCCATAGACAATAATTCCACTTCAAGGGAAAGGGGATTCTGATTATAAATCTTTTGTACTGTAATACTAATAGTAATACACTACTCAAAACAGGGCTCATATGTAACTGAGTCTTCTCCTTTACAAAGTAACGTAAATTGGTTGTTTTCATATATGAACGAAGTTTTCAAAAACAACACAAAGAATTAACAAAGTGTGTTTTTCCATGTTTGTTCATGATTCTATAATGAGTAAAAAAGTAAAAGGCACATACCGAAAAGAAAGGAAAGGTCTGTTTTTCTAATGGCATGAATAAATAGCTAAAACTTGATGCATGTTAATGGAAAGTAACATTAAGTACATTTTAGGGACAGTATTCATAAGAGAACATCTTATTAATTAATACGCAACGCATTACACAATCTTTAGTGAAATAGTGAACATCTTTATAATTATGAATTTTTGTGTAGCTTTTAAAATGTCACCAATATCAGTCAAAACAGCATCATGTCTCAACTGATGGACTGCTTGCAGACCTCTGACAACTAAATACATTTTACTGAAAGTCATGCCTTGACAGGTGAGAAAATGTCCTTTTCAACCTGTGTGTGATGATGTGATGATACTATCTGAAAGCAAAATCTGTACCCAGTAGGCTAGAGATAAAAGGTACTGATCTTTTGCTATTCTAGGATATCAACGATTCAACTAAGGGCATTTACCAAATGTTGGACACATTTTCATATGACTCAGTATTTTAATTAAAGAACACTATTGTTATATGTCCTACAAAATACTTAACTTTTGTTGAAATTCAACAGGCTCTGAGTTTATCTTTCACAATTACTTATTGGCTTTAAAAGAAACACAATATTAGAAATTGCCTTTTAAGAAAGGCAAAAATCAGAAGTACTGGGGCTTAAAAGTAAGAAGGGAATACAATGCATTCCAACAGAAAAACAAATGAATCACACAGAACTGATTATATTATAGCACCATGATCAATCAGATTAGCAAAAGGTGAAAACCATTAGTTCCTGCTGTCTGCTGTTGGTGAGATGTTTTTCTTCCTCCTCTACAGTATGGTGTCAGTTTATCACTTTCCTACTCAGGCAGTGCTTGAGGTGCCGCTAACCTTAAATACAAATTTGAAAGGAATGAAAAAAATATTTTAATAATCAAAATGTTGTTTACATATTAATCACACATACAGCAGCAATTTCTCCAAGGACTGTGAAGAACATTTTGTAAAGGCAATTTAAATGCTTAACATGACAATAAAAAATCTGTTTATCTATTTAGTGCTTTTATAATTTTATTGTCTGTAATTTAATGTCTATAATTTTAATTTTCTCAATTTCAGTGACTTACTCTTCCTATACCTATTTTCTTCCATGACTACTAATTTTGTGAGTAGGTTGTCAATGCTATTGTGTTAAGATAAAATTCAAGTCCCTTCTTAAGTACATAATGCTTAAGATGTGTTGGTTATATGATAATTATTGCAATCAAAGCTCTAAAGAATGTTTTGCCATGTATATTTTAAACCACTTATGGTAAATAATAAGTAACAAAATTATAAACACACAAAAAGTTGTTGTATTCAATCTATTATATTGAGAATTGCTAAATTCTGTAAAATATTGTCTTCATTAACCTGTCTCAAATATTAATAACCAGTAAGAGTTTAATACCAGGTGTCCAAATAAAGAACAACTCACAGTCATCAAGGAGGTATGAACCTAACTCTCTCCAGTGTATACTCACTTAATTTGCTGTTTGTTACAATAAGTTATACTCAGCTTATAAAGATCAGTTGCAATTTAAAGTGCACTGTCAGGCAGATGGTCTACAAATTCAAAGTCATCACACAATTGATCTCCAGTCAGAGGCAGAACTAGAAATGCGCAAATGAGTGCAGCTGTACTGACACCTATTTAAGGGCAAAATTTGTTTCCTTTTCTTTCAGAATCTCATGAGGATATTTCCATCATTCAAGGCTTCACACTTGAGGGCGAGTCCACAGTGGAATTCAAGATAATGTCTTACATATGCAATGTTTTCTCTCCTCATAAAACTTCTTTTTCCAAAAAAAAAAATATTTTCTCATTAATTCATTCATCAAACATTTATTGATCATTTATGTGCTACATTTAATTTTTTTTTAATAGAGACTGGGTCTTGCTCTGTCACCTGGGCACAATCCTCCCATTTCAGCCTTCCAAGTAGCTAGGACTACAAGAACACACCACCTCACTTAGTGAGAGAGAGAGAGAGAGAGAGAGAGAGAGAGAGAGAGAGAGAGAGTGTGTTTTGTTTTGTTTTGTTTTGTTTTAAGAGAAGGTTTGTCTCACTATGTTGCCCAGGCTAGTTTCAATCTCCTGGCCTCAAGCAATCCAAACCATACCACCCATGCTCTCAATAACAGCGGTACTTGAATTCTCAATATCTTCATTCATTCACTCATTTCTTGCAGCAGCATCCTTTAGGGAAGCAACTCAGAGAGACTGGGATGTGAGAAGAGGAGTGGAAGTAATTATACTCACATTAAAACTGAAAAAAAAATTCTAAGGCATTAGTTTGCTACATAAAACTTCCCCCAAATTACATTAATGACTGAGGTGCAAGGTATTTGTGACTCTAAGGCTTTTTCACATGAGCCTTCAGTTGCCCAGTATGTGACCTCTGGATATGTTTCTTGGAAGGTTTCAAGAGTCGGAGGCTGGAAAGGGGGGAGTAAACTGGCTGTCTCTATTGTAAACTGACTAAGACTCCAGTATGAGGGAATGAAAACCTCTTAACCAGATAAAGTACTCCTGCTTGAAGAAAAACAGGTTGAACATAATCAATAACATGATCAGACATCCCCAAATCTGTAGACTCCTGATAAATCAGGACTGAAAGAAAAATCAAAGTAGCAAATTTGCAGAATAATTAGCATAGTACATCTGCAAATTTAAAGAAAGTTCACTTGAAAACCAGATTTAGTTGATATTTCTGGTTTTTAAAATCCACTTTTAATGATAAAAGTAACAAATGATTTAAGTCCAAACTGAGAACTACCCATAAACATAGAATGAATTATGATATAATCACACAATGGAACATTACACAGCAATAATAATAAACTACAATCACATAAAATATGTACGAATCTCAAACAATGTGCAGAAGAAACCAGACACAGGAAAGCAGTACTGTGTAATTCCATTTATGTACAGTCCCAAAACAGTCAACACTTATCAATGGTGTGAGAAGTCCAAACAGTGGCTAAGTGAAGGAGGCAGGAGGTCTCCTTGGAAAAAACACTGGCAATGTTTTTAAATCTGGCACCGGTTACACAGATGTGTTCCCTTGAGGAGCAGGTCACACACTTCACAAAAGTTTACTTTAAAAGTAATACACATGTTCACTTCAGAACTTTTTTTCTTTTTTTAGATGGAGTGTCTGTCGCCCAGGCTGGAGTGCAGTGGTGCGATCTCGGCTCACTGCAACCTCTGCTTCCCAGGTTCCAGCGATTCTCCTGCCTCAGCCTCCTGAGTAGATGGGACTACAAGTGTGTGCCACCACACCCAGCTACTTTTTGTATTTTTAATAGAGATGAGGCTTCACCATGTTAGCCAGGCTGGTCTTGAACTCCCCACCTCAGGTGATCCACCTGCCTCAGCCTCCCAAAGTACTGGGATTACAGGTGTGAGTCACTGCGTCTGGTCAGAAATTTTTTAAATTGAATATATTACAAATTCAGTCTTGCATCTTGCTTTTTTTTTCAATTTAGATTAAGTCCTAAGTACATTTCCATGTCACAATGTGTCATGAACATGTTAAATCCTTCATGTATCTTAAGATATTTTAAAAATAAGAAAATGTAGCTTGCATATGTATGTATTCACATATATATACACTAGTAAGATTTTAACATAAAATAACAGTTAAAGACCCAATATACGGTAAGTTTTAAGAGTTTTTCATGTCAGACCATTAGTTATGCTACCAAAAGCGTAAGCACCATTCCTCCAGCACAGCAACAATAATGGCAAAAGACCCCCCCACCCCAAAATAAAGTGCTCTCTTAAAAATTTGTCCTAAAACAACAATTCTTTTAACTTTAAAAATGGTTTCAACAGTTTGGTTGCAATACTTTTCCAAAGTTATGAAGCAGAAAACAATATATAAAAATTTATTCTTGGTTTTAGGACTTACTGAGAAAAGTTTCCCCTCCCATTTCTATCAAATTCCCCTGATCAACACAGTGTGATGCTAATATTCATTTATATTCCATAGTATTTCCAAGAAAATATACATATATGTATTCTTGGTGTCAGGAACCAAGTCAGGAATGCTTAAATATATACATATGAATAAATAATAAATAATAAAACCAACTATAAACAAATACATTGGTGCACTGTAGAATGCATATGCATTCTATAACCAGAAGCATAGTTTATGTAGTGTTAAAATTTAGCCTACGACCACAGAAAAATTCACACAATCTCATAGAGACTAAAGTGAAATGTCTATAAGCAAGGAAGAGAACATTTTTATCTGTGGAAGGAATAGCTCTCCTATCATATCCCCTCCTGTGCTAAATAAACTATGCAATCAAATAAACTAAGGTCCTGGGCAACATGGCGAAACCCCATCTACACAAAAAATTTAAAAAATAGTGGGGCATAGTAACGTGTGCCAAGAGTCCCAGCTACTTGGGAGGCTGGGGTGGGAGGATCACTTGGGCCCAGGGGGTTTAGGCTGCAGTGAACCATGATTGTGCCACTGCACTCAAGCCTGGGCAAGAGAACAAGACCCTGTCTCCAAAAAAATCAAAACAAAACAAAAACTAAATCAAAGTACCCCCATAATGCTTAAATCCCCTTTTTAAAGCTAGACAGAAATAAACAGTGTTTCTGTCAATACCTTTCCTCCCTCCTCCAACTAACCTAAACAAATTTGAAATTTCAAAGTCTCCACTGTAAACAATACATTTTGTAAACACCTAATGCTTGGGCAAGAAATCAACAAATGTTTGTTCTCTTTTACTTTCCTACTATCAATTATTAGCTTTGTTATATGGAACTATGTACACATAATTACTTAAAGTCTTTTGTGGTTTGGGTCTTGGTTTTGTCATAATTGTTTACATCTTCTCATTGATTCCTTTTGAGAACTAAGATAAACTGATACACAGCTAGCTGACTGCTGTTTATTTTTCACAAAGAAAAAATTGGCCAGATACTTTTGCAAGCAAAGTTTGATCAATTACTACAAGATTAAAATTACTAAAGTATTTTTAGAAAAAAAAAAAAAAGGCCGGGCGCGGTGGCTCAAGCCTGTAATCCCAGCACTTTGGGAGGCCGAGACGGGCGGATCACGAGGTCAGGAGATCGAGACCATCCTGGCTATCACGGTGAAACCCCGTCTCTACTAAAAATACAAAAAAAACTAGCCGGGCGAGGTGGCGGGCGCCTATAGTCCCAGCTACTTGGGAGGCTGAGGCAGGAGAATGGCGTAAACCCGGGAGGCGGAGCTTGCAGTGAGCTGAGATCCGGCCACTGCACTCCAGTCCAGGCAACAGAGCGAGACTCCGCCTCAAAAAAAAAAAAAAAAAAAAAGAACGAGAAGAAGGAAGTGAAAGAAAAGAGGGGAAATGATTATGCTTTAGAATACAGCCTATGTAGGTAAGAGTAGCTGTGGGAGACACAGTTTTAAAATGGTACCTTTAATTTCTGTTCACAGCTGTCAGCTGCGTAAGATGCTTAACTGCAGACCCTATACCTATGCTTACCTACACTCAAACCTTTAGCTTGTGGTCTTGAAGATTCTAGGTGAAGACACAACTAGAAAAACATACACTGTATTTATAATTACCAGGGTTCATACGTCCAAAATGAGACCTACAATGCCCTCAAGTAGAATCTCAATAGTGTGGCTTTGGGTAAATTTATCTAATTATATTTCAGTTTCTTCATCCACACAATGTGGATAAGATGAGTACTTAAACGACTGTAAAGATTAAATGAGTTAACGGGTTCCTGTCTGGTACACAGGAAGTGCTCTATAAAAGTTCATCATTATTACTATAAGGAACATCACCACCAGTAAGATAATTTGTTGCTTCCCAGTCTGATCTCTAGGTCTGTAGTCTTATCTCCAATATTTAATGCTGCAATTGAGTGAAAAAACAGAATTTTAGGCTATTAGCAAGACTTACACCCTTTCAATGCAAGGCTCCTGACTCTGTGAGCATAACCTTCTTGAAACCACGGTCTGCATTTCAAAAGAAACATTCATCATTTTTGTGGCAAAGATCATTTGATGTATGTACTCACTTACATAAGCAGAAGATTTTCTAAGGAATCTAAAACTCTCCCGTTGGTGTTGGTGCCTCACTCCTGGTGGGGGAGTACGATAAGAAAGTGTAGGAAATGAGGAAACACAACAGAAGGGTGAAAGTGCACTGCCTGAATAGAAGGCAAAGAAATGGTTTATATATCCACCCTAAAGATTCTACTTAACAATGACCATCCTTTTCACATGTTTCTGACTTTCAGTATTTCAGAGTTAACAAACATACCTATCGCTCCCAGCATTCAGCCTTCCCTGTTTTGACTTACTTAGAGGCTACATCAGGAAATTTAATTCTCATGCAGTCCAAGAAGGGTTTCCAGTGCTAAAGATTTCTTTTTTCTTGTTTTAAAACAATTCCCACTATGGACCCACTCAGTATCTTTTTCTTTAAAAAAATTAAAATGGTTTTCATGTATCTTCTTAGAATGTCTCTGCTTAACATTTTAAAACATGTATTTTAGTGTAGTTAAGCACATTTATTTAAAGGATTAGGTGTGATTGTCTGCTTCGCTTCATAATGGCAACCTGTAATTATTCTTATAATCATCAACTGTTCAGATTTCATATTTATATTTTCAGGAGCATGACAGGCACTTGCTTCACAAGAAGAAAAAATATAGTGCATAGTAGATGCAAATTATTTTTCCTCACTTGTCCATAACCAATGTATAAATACTCTGTATTTTAGCTAAAAATTTAATGTAAATAAATGTTAACAACTGTGCATTCTGAAAACATGATTATCAAACAGGCAAAAAGAAAAAATTGTAAAGAGCAATAGCTCTTTAAAATTCAGTAAAATATATACATTCTTTATTCATTACAGTATTGCGGGAAAATCTGAAGTCTGACACACAGACACAGGTTAAACTGTCACCTCCAATATAGGTTAACTATGCAGTCCTGGCAAAACAGTTAACCTTCTATGCTTCGGCTTACCCATGTATTAAATGGGAGTTAACAACTGAAAATTCACCGTATTATCCAAATATTTAAAGATTTTAAATGTTTTCCCTCTTTTCATCCTCTTTTTCTCTAAATATTTCAGTATTTCCAGTTATTCCTGACAGTTAAAAATAAACTAAAACAAACATAAAATTAATCACTTTGACTTCTTTGATTATTTTAAATCAGGTTAAAGTGAAACCATTTCTAGGAGCTCAATTACTGTATTTTAAGAAAATATTTTAAAGACACATGCTGCTAACACAATAAAAATACACCTGTTCCCAAGATAATGTTTAAGAAGAGAATGGGAAGATTGAAAAAAAAAAAATCCTCAAGTGAGGTAAATACTCAGGAATCATAATTAAAACATAATACATAAAGTTAAATTTAACAAAACCAACCCCACCATATCATCTCCTCTCCCCTTCATTAAATTAAAGAAAGCATTTAACTAGGGTCTCTGGGTTTCTGTAATTTTTTAATTCTTAATTTTGAAATAATTTCAGACTTTACAAAGCATTTCACAAAGAAAGCCCATATTCCTTTCACCCAGCTTTCCCAAATGTTAACATCTTATATAACCACAGTACAATTATCAAAATCAGGAAACTAATACTGATAATATTCTATTAACTTATCTATAAACTTTATTCAAATTTTGTTAATTGTCCTACTAATATCTTCCTTCTAGTCTAGTGTTTGATCCAGAATACCACACTGCATTTAGTTATCAGATCTCTTTAGTTTCCTTTAATCTGGCACAGTTGCTTAGTTCATATTTCATAATCTTGACACTTTCTAAAAATCTAGTCAATTAATTTGTAGCATGGCCCTCAATTTGGGTTTGACGTTTTCTACGATTAAATTCAGGATACGCACTTTTGTTAAGAATACCACAAAAGTAATGTGTCCTTCTCAGTACATCACATCAGAAAGTACATGATATCCATGTCTCATTATTGATATGTCTACTTTGATTACCTGGTTAAGAAGATGTCCACTTTCTCCACTGTAGTAAGGTTACTACGACTCCTTTATAATTATAGTAAGTATCTTTTAGTGAGCTCTTTTTGTGACTGTAAATATCCTGTTTATAACCATCTTATATTGTCCACTAACTGTTCTCACCTATAACAATTATTACTGCAGTGTTTCTCAAATGGTGATTTCCTGTATCAACGACTCTTCATTTATTAATTGAAATTCCATGGCAAGAAAGTGTGTTCCCTTCTCCCCTTTGTATTTATTTAATTATAACTGGATACTTCTTTTTATTTTATGGGTTATGGCCCATTACTATAGTGCTCAAAGTGTCCCTAATTTGGCCACTGGGAGCTCCTTAGCATTGGCTCATACATTCTTTTGACATGTTCCCATCATTTTTTGAACATTTTGTCACTTTCATCCTGTACTTCCCCAGTCCCAGTCCCTAATTCAGTTTTTCTAAGAAGCCCTGTTTCCTTTTATTGGTGCCCAGCACTTGAACTCAAGATCTGGTACTGGGTGTACTGACTGGAGCTATGATGTCATTGCTTCCAGGCCCTCTCATGAACAGAAGAAATATATGATGTATACACATATACATACACATATATACAACCTTCTTGTTCTCTATCTCCACTCATTCATACTGATATCTCAAACTCCAATCCAAGGTTCATTATAGATTCCCCTTTACCTTATTTCTAGTTCTTTTTTTCTGATGTTAAAAAAATTAACTCTTAATATCCACCACATATTTAGTTGCTTAAACTACACATAAAGTTGTTTCAGAATTGCTAACTCACCTAAATTTTGTCAAGTTTTTAATGAGCCAGTTAGACTGCACATTTTGATCGTAAAATGCACAAATGACACGCCCCACACACACACACAAATACAACCATTGGGAGTGCACCAACAAATACGTCCAGTTTTACCCATCTTGGTGATAGCAACACCAGGAAGAAATCTTAAGTAATCTTTTCTCATGGTTGCAAGTCTTGTTTATTATACTTCCCAAGCAGCTCTCAGACTGCCCACTTTTCTCCCCAAAGATACCACATCTTTCAATCAAGTTGCCACCACGGCCTTTGGTCATCTCTGCACATCCAATTTTGCTCCCCTCCAATCTCCAGGGGCTAAGCCTTTAAACAGACAAACTAATCACTCCACTTTTACTCATTTTGATGGCTTTCTCTATATGTCAGATAAAGTCTAAAATCCTCAGCATAGCCTAAAACACACTGCATGATCTAACTCCTACCAATCTTTCTAGCTTCAAGTCACTCAATATTCTCTACAATCCATCTATACTAACCTTTTTGAATTCTTCTTTCATACTCCAGTTCTTGCACATACTGTTCCTACTAAACTATAGGTACTCCTTCTCCTTACATCCCCGCCTTAGTCCTGCTAACTCCTATACATCATTCAAGTCTTCACTTAAATATTATTCCTCAGTAAAGTTGTCCCTGAACTCCCAGTCTGCGTTAGACTCCTACGTGAAATCATCCTAAAGCACGTAGTATCTCTCAATGACAATTTGTGCTAAACTCATCTGCAATTCATCACATAGGCCTTCCCAAGTAGATCATAAATTCCTTAAGGGCAAGGACTTTGTATTGCACACTGTTAAATTCCCAGTGCTCGATACAGGGCACAGCACACAAAGAGGGCCGAATTAGTACTGAACGAATGCCTAAATGAATAAATGAACCAAAAGATATTATTGAAAATTAGCTAGATATAGTGACTGACAACTACTTGCAATACACAGAAACTACACTTTCTACAATTTCTATGGATGTGAAGACTTCTGGATCCTTTCTGTTGCATTATATTGCCTAGCTAATGTTGGAAATGTAACTATAAAGTAGTAATCAGCTGATTTTTTTTTTTTTTTGAGACAGGATCTCACTCTGTTGCCCAGGCTGGAGTGCAGTAGTATGATCTTGGCTCACTGCAATCTCTGCTTCCCAGACTCAAGTGATCCTCTCACCTCAGCCTCACAAGTAGCTGAGACTACAGGCATGTGCCGACACGCTGGCTGATTTTGTTTTTTTTGTAGAGATGGGGTTTCATCACATTGCCCAGACTGATCTGATTGGCCCTGTGATCATAACAATCAACACAAAATCTTCCTCAAAAACAGCAAGTGAATATGTAATAAGCCAATGGTATAACTGGGCTACTATACCTGCAGATTATTAGTTGCACATGGTAGACAATCAAGGTTGGGTGGATTTATTTATTCACTCATCAAATATTTGCTGAAGGCCTAAAATAGGCCAGACACTTGCCAAGGCATCGGATGGATAGATGGATGAATGGATGCACAGATGGATGGATACTTTTACGATGATTATATCAGTGAATGGATGGCGCTCAAAAATGCATGACAACTAACACCTGATTTAAACTAAACATAGTAACCCTAGAAAACAGCAAGGGTATAGAGCTTTTTTTTTTTTTAAAGGAAAAAAGTCAGGTCTGTAACTATTGGGACACACACTGTTTCAGATATAACTTGGGCTCTGAGCGGAATTTCCTGGGTGTTTGTGATAGTTAATCATCAAACAGTTGAGCTCAAACTCCTGAGCTCAACTGATCCACCTGCCTCAGTCTCCCAAAGTGCTGGGATTACAGGTATGTGCCACCGCACCCAGCCAATCAGATAAATTCTTATCCAGCAAATGGAGAAACACTGTTAAAACTGATTAACATGGCCAGGCATGGTGGCTCACGCCTGCAATCCCAGCATTTTGGGAGGCTGAGACAGGCAGATTACAAGGTCAGGAGATCGAGACCATCCTGGCTAACACGGTGAAACCCCATCTCTACTAAAAATACAAAAAATTAGGCCGGGCGCGGTGGCTCAAGCCTGTAATCCCAGCACTTTGGGAGGCCGAGACGGGCGGATCAGGAGGTCAGGAGATCGAGACCATCCTGGCTAACACGGTGAAACCCCGTCTCTACTAAAAAATACAAAAAACTAGCCGGGCAAGGTGGCGGGTGCCTGTAGTCCCAGCTACTCGGGAGGCTGAGGCAGGAGAATGGCGTAAGCCCAGGAGACGGAGCTTGCAGTGAGCTGAGATCCAGCCACTGCACTCCAGCCTGGGCAGCAGAGCGAGACTCCGTCTCAAAAAAAAAAAAAAAAAATTATCCACAAGCAGGGCTGGGTGCCTGTAGTCCCAGCTACTCAGGATGCTGAGGCAGGAGAATGGCGTGAACCCGTGAGGCGGAGCTTGCAGTGATCCGAGATCACACCACTGCACTCCAGCCTGGGTGACAGAGCAAGACTCTGTCTCCAAAAAAAAAAAAAAAAAAGATTAACATAATGAGCTTATGGCCAAAATAATAATAATAGAAGCCAAAACTCCAAACACACAATTAAAAAGCATAATCAACTATCCTTTTCTCAAAAGTTCATTACAGTATTGGATTTTGTTAACCATCACTTATGTTAAATCCAACTGCTTTGAGATACCCAATATCTAGGTTAGCCTGCTTTATGTACTTGTTGCAATTTTACATTAAAGATCATTTATGTCGGCTTAAGGACTAATGCAAGGACCAGTATGTTTAAAAGAGATGGTGATTGGAAATTTTTAGATGTTTTGTCACTGCCATTGATTCTGTATTCTCAGTTCAGCAGACCTTCTGACAAAACTTTTACCATCATGTGACTGAAGAAATAAATGGGCCTTTAAATGTACTTTCCCACTAAAATAATTTGCCTATAGGAGATCTGGGAAAGATTATGACTTTTATTATTGCAGATACAGTATATTTTTTAGAAACCAAAGCCCATTTTATTTCTCAAAAAGTAACACAATAAGGACTATAATTCACTGCAACTGGTTTCTCCTCCCTTCCCCTTTTCATTCCTTCCTTTTCCCCCCAGTCGGGTACAATTATTATTATCTTGCATCTCAGGAAACCTGAACCAACATATTATTAGTAAACTGATTATTTCAAATCAACAATAATTAAACATTAATTCTTACTTTTAAAATGTTAAAACAATGTTCCTCTTTCACTTTTACTAGTAAGTGAAAATAAGATAGTCTTCGTCAAGAGCACAGCAGGTATCATAAGAAAATGAAATAAGCTTGCTTTCATCACTCATGTCTGAGAGAATGATGAACACAGTATCTGGTATTTCGAAGCACTGGGGAGGCTTACACTACCTATTACGTTATCAGTTTTTTGAGCAAAGAGCTAAGTCAAACTGTATACCTTTTACCTTGTTCATAATAATTTTTTTGACTTTTCAATTTTAAAAAATTATTCATTAAGGCTGGATCTGATGGCTCACACCTGTAATCCCAGCACTTTGGGAGGCCAAGGTAGGAGAATCACTTGAGCTCAGGAGTTCAAGACAAGCCTGAACAACACAGCGAGACCCCATCTCTACAAAAATTTTAAAATTAACCAAGTGGGGTGGCATACGCCTGTTGTCCCAGCTACTCAGGAGGCTGAGGTGGGAGGATCACTTGAGCCCATGAGTCCCCAGCTGCAGTGAGTGAGCCATGATTGTGCCACTGTACAACAACCTAAGTGACAGAGTAAGACCCTGTCTCTTAAACAACTTTTTGGCCGGGCGCAGTGGCTCAAGCCTGTAATCCCGGCACTTTGGGAGGCGAAGACAGGCGGATCACGAGGTCAGGAGATCGAGACCATCCTGGCTAACCCGGTGAAACTCCGTCTCTACTAAAAAATACAAAAAACTAGCCGGGCGAGGTGGAGGGCGCCTGTAGTCCCAGCTACTCAGGAGGCTGAGGCAGGAGAATGGCATGAACCCGGGAGGTGGAGGAGCCTGCAGTGAGGTGAGATCTGGCCACTGCACTCCAGCCTGGGAGACAGAGCGAGACTCCATACAAAAAAAAAAAAAAAACTTTTTAAAATTTCACTAAACAGTAACCACACTGCAAAAAATTCAAGATGCATTAATATAGACACTGCTACAAGAAATAAGCAAACCCAAGAAATATTACAGTTTATTTTACTTCCGCAATCTATCCCCAAAAATGCCTACTATGTCTGTGATTTGGTCAAAATAAGTATTTGTCTTTATTTAAATCTACAGAAAGGAAGGGCAGAAATGAACTACGCCAATGAAAGCCAGCGTCAGTCTCCCCAAATCTTTATTTTTTCTTCATCTTTATCGTATCAGCTTCTACAATTTTTACCCCCATCAGAATTGACGGGCACTAATAAAATGATGGTAAAATTCCTTTCTCTTCTAACTCCAAGGAGTCACCAAATATTTAAGGAAATATATTTCAGAGCCACAAAATAACCCATTTGAAAGCACAGCAAAAGAAGAATTAAGATGCCCGGCAATCTATACAACTGGAAAATAAATCGTTTTATTTAGGAATGGTGCTCATTTACGTGCATATTTAATGTGATATTTGCCAGAGCTTTTGAGGCCCAAAAGTTTCTTTTCTCTCAAATTTTCACAAAATGGAAATGCCAACTGCATCATAAATGTAAAGATCTTTACAGACTAAGAAAAAAAAATAGCTGAATTTCAAACAGAACAGATAGCTATTCTGGATAATTCACATATCAATAGCTGATCAATATAAGATCAACCTGAATTATATAGCTAACTGCCTTTTTCCAGAGCCTGTGGCTGAACGTGCTCCTGTCCAGAAAAATACATTAGAAGGTCCGTCCTAGAGGCATGAAAAGTATCACCTAAGCAAAAAGAAAAACATAATACATTTGATCTTTCATCAGTACCAAAATATACTAATACAGCTTACTGAATCTTTGCTATTAATGTCTTGTTTGCATTCTTATTCAAAACATATCCTTTTTATCCAAAAGTCATTCTAGATTATTTAAAATAAACTTGGAAATTATAGTTATAATTTCTTCACTTACTATGTTTTATTTTGGAATTTCTGGTCATTAAAAAATGGTGAAATAGAAATATACTGGCCTCCTTTTTGTACACTAAAATCTTTTCCTATGAGTAGGTACCACTGACATGCAGTTGTAGGACGTTTACACACCAATGGCTGTGCCCCATCAATAGTGATGGAGAAAAAGATCTCAAGGGCTTAGAAGACAAAGACAAAGAGATTTCTTGAAAGTCTTCTCATAATCTCAAAAAAAAAAAAAAGTACAATAAAAGTAATCAACCCCAAAGTACTAGTAAGTTTTACTAGAATAAAGTAGATGAGGAAACCTTTAGACCTCTTTTTAAAAGAAAAATCAGTACAGACTATTTTATTACTACTAGGTTTTGCCATTACTTTTAATGGCAAAAACCACAATGACTTTTGCACCAATCTAATAAAATATGTCTTATTACTAGATATGAGAGTGCATATTTCAATTTAAGGTAAGTTTTGGGTAAGGATAGAAACTTTCTTTTCTAAATAATACAAAGAATCAAATTAATGTTGATCTTTCTGTGAGGACAAAATGCGTCAACAACTGAAACTTTTAATTTAACAATAATACAATTGAGAGAACATGAGAACTGAAGTTCTATGATCTGAACTTGAGTCTCAGATTCTAGTATTTACTAGTCTGTTATCTTAGGCTAGCTACCTAACCTTTACAAAGTTTGATTGTATTCATGTCATATGGAGGTGATGACTGATATATCTCTCATAAATATGTTCAGACATGTATCACATATATCTCTCAGATATATACATGTTATTTAATACTCAGAAACAAATATTTTCTAAACTGCGAACTACTACGAGATACTACTGCTCCTACTATTACTTACTACTATTACTAACAAGCATAATACACAAGATTATAAATACTGTCAAATTATTTTAACACTGTCATTCATCACTTCTTTTCTAATTGAAACAAAGGAAGGCTAGGGAAGCTTTGTAGGGTCTTAATTTTTTCTCTTGCAGGTGAAAAAAACTGAGTCAAACAGGCATGGCGGGCAATTTTGTGCCAGAAAACCTGTCTCTTAGGAATACAGAAGGTTTAGGAGGAGTTGGGGAGGAAAACCTGCCTGAGGTTCTCCCTCCCTACTGCTGATACGAAACATCAAAATATCTTTTAGTCCTAATAACTCTCATGTTTCTCTTAAAGAAAAAAATAACCAAGGCTAGTCACTCAAATGTCCTTATTCCCTCAACTTTTATAGCCTTCCAAAGGGACACAGATAAATATATTTGATGAACACTGAGTATGAAATTTAAGAAACATTTAAATTGAAAAAGAACCCTTTCTTCAGAGCTCTAGAAGCTCAGGACTCTACATTTGATATGCCTCCATGATCCCCTGGAACACAGTTTGAAAACCACTAGTCTCAGAGAGCCTTGCAGGGTGTTAGGTATTTCAGATTAAGGCTGAAATTATGATCTATTAAAGAACAGAACCAATACAGAGGTACCACTGGGACCTGCAGATGAGGGGGAGTAATACATCACCAATGTCATACTTTTCATAGTAATTTTCACAAATCTCTGCTTCAAAATACATGCTTTTATCACCTGTAAAACGAAATGTATAGCTGTATTTTCCAGGGCTAACAGCTATGCACACCTGTCATCACTTTTTAAAGTGTCAAGGGAGTCTTACAAAGTGCTGCGTTTCTTTTAAATTATCAAAATGATTTCAAGTCTTAGTGAAATACATTTGGTTGGCACCTAGAAGTGATTTCCTAGGTAACTAAATACTACTCCTTTTCTCAAACAAAAACATCACCTGATAAATTTCCTAGAGAGATATCCGTAGCTGCAAACACAAACATACACACACACACACACACACGTACACAACCACTGGCTGCCAGGCAACTCAAAGCTAAAATTTGTGTTCAAATGCACCAATTTCCTTAGCCTAGTTTTCTGTCACAACTATTTTCTTTCGTTATATAAATCCTATTAACTTTTCTTTCTTCAAAATCTTATTACATACAGCTTTTAAAATTTAAAATCACATGCTTTTAAATGTTTTTTCTCAGTGATTTATCTTTATTTTAATAACTGCCATGTATGCTTTTGTTTTTCAGACGTGGCAAGATGGCCAGGTGCAATGGCTCATGCTTGTAGGGGTCGAGGCAGGTGGACTGCTTGAGCCCAGGAGTTCAAAACCACCCTGGGCAACATCATGAAGCCCCGTCTCTACTAAAAATACAAAAACTAGCCAGGCACAATGGCACACACTTGTAGTCCCAGCTACTCAGCAGGATGAGGTAGGAGGATCGATGCCCAGGAGGTCGAGGCTGCAGTGATCCAAGATCACGCCTCTCTGTACTCTTGCCTGGGCACCCAAAACCCCATCTCAAGGAAAAAAAAAAAAAAGGTGGAAAGATATAAATATAATACAGCATTGAATATACAGCAATAGCATTAACACAAATAATTATTCCACAGTATTCCTTTACATACTTTGAAATTTTTTAAATCAATTACTTCAGATCCATATTAAGGTAAAGAAGCATAGGGCTTTAGACGTAAAAAGGCCATGTGAAATTATCTAGTTCAACTTGATCTTTTAAAAAAGATTTAAAAATTAGTTGCATTAAATTCCTGTCTTCCTGCTGTCGTTCACTAAGCAACTAGACAAGTATACACAAATGACCAAATGTTCCTTTTGAAATGTAAGCTAAATCATGTGACAACTCTGTTCAAAACGCTTAGTGATTTCTTATCTCACATAAATCAAAGTCTTTATCATACCCTACTGGATTCATCATGGCTCAATTCCCTGCTGCTTCTCTCTCATCTCCTCCCACTCTTTCCATGGTTCACTCTTCTCCAGTCACACTAATCTCCCATTGGTCCCTCCAACATGTCAGCATGCCCTTTTCTACCTCAGACACTCTTCTACCAGACAAATCAGCACATCTTTTCTCCTCCTCACCATCTTATGGTCTTCATGTCACTTTATCAGAGAGGTCTTCTCTGATCACCCTATGTGAAATCACCTTACCCCCTCCCCGTCCCCATCCATTGATAGCTATTTACTCTGCTCTCTTCCCAGCTTGACCTTGCTCCGAAGTATTTATTACATTTTGACATATGATATAGTTTATTTGTTCATTTTCTTCTTCCTCCACTACAATGTAAACTCCAGGTCAGCAGTATTTTGTTTTCTGTGTTTAGTTCATTACTATGTCTCTGGCACCTAAACAACGCACCTAAGCCTGGCACCTATCAGGTATTGAACAAATATCGGCCGGGCGCGGTCGCTCAAGCCTGTAATCCCAGCACTCTGGGAGGCCGAGACGGGCGGATCACGAGGTCAGGAGATCGAGACCATCCTGGCTAACACGGTGAAATCCCGTCTCTACTAAAAATACAAAAAATTAGCCCGGCGAGGTGGCCGGCGCCTGTGGTCCCAGCTACTCGGGAGGCTGAGGCAGGAGAATGGCGTAAACCCGGGAGGCGGAGCTTGCAGTGAGCTGAGAGCCGGCCACTGCACTCCAGCCCGGGCGACAGAGCAAGACTCCGTCTCAAAAAACAAAAAACAAAAAAACAGAACAAATATCTGTTTAATGACTTAAAGACTGACTTATTGAAGAAAGCTCTGTTTCTACTCTGCTTTGTACCAATATTCCATTTTCTACATTTTAAAAGTGTTTGTGCCACTTACCCAAACACGTATTCTGACATTAATGGAAAAAATTCAAAAGAACTTCATGAGAACATTTAAGATGTGAACTTGGCTTTGATTTACTTTTAAAATCCAAAGTAATACATAAACAGGTTGAAAGAAAATGAACAGAGAAAGATATTCCATGCAAACTTTACTTTTTTAAAAAAAGAAAAAAGCAAGAGTAGTCAACTAATATATTAATTATATGCATAAACTACCTTGGTATTACAGAATCATAAATGATAATTAGAAATAATTAAGTAGCTTAACAGTTTCATTCTAATATTTTTTAATAACAATAAATATTAATAACAATAAATATTCATATACTTTTATTACGGAAGAGTATATATGCTCTTTGGACAAAACTAACCTCAAATGTGTTTTCTGAGCATAGGCTAGTAATTCGATCTGTTCTTACAATGCAACTATGCAAACAGAAAGAACTGAAAAGTTTGGAGCATTTTAGAACTCTGAATTCATTCATCCCACAATTTTTCTAGTCCAATCTTGATGCATAAAGCTGCTGGACAATGAAGGGGTTATTTGAATTCTCTTCATAACCTACAGGGAAAGCACTCTGCCTTATCCAAATTCAAATGACTCAATGAGGGGACACCCAAATCATTCCTCCTTGTAATTCGTGTACTATTCAATATATAATGTAGACCATAGGATTCTAATCTTTCTTGTACTTGCGTGTCAAAGTTTTAAAACAGCTGTCACCTACCTTCTATAGAATAAATGTATCCTGCCAGCAATGTAGACTATGTTTATTTTTGTAAGGATTTTCAATGTTTACTTCCATACAATAAAATAAGAGAAGAGCTCTTTCAAAGTCTTATTTCTAATGTCTGGAAGTATGCTAATAGAGACTAATGAGTTCATGTAATTGAAAGTATCACATTTAGAGCTGTGAAAAGAGGGTACCAAGTTCAGCTCTGAAGTACATATTTACAGACCAAATTTATTTAAATTTGTTCATAAACACTTTAGTTTTAAAGTCATTTCTGACTTCTGAATATTTTGGGAGGCAGTCTCCATTCTAGGAAAGCTGAGGAAAGGCTAGTTTCTCGAGTGTTTGTTTTATCCCATGCCTACTGTATTAAAATGTATGGGGTAGCATCACAGAAATATAAATTTTTAACAAGATTCCTGTTTTTTTAAATGCACAATTAAAATTAAGATCAGTAGCTTTGTTGTAAACTACCACTTAATGCAGAAGCAGGATGCTTTGTAATACCTTTTATTCTTGCCAAATAAGGAACTTCATTCTTCCAGAGTGGTCAAGTTTTAAGATTACTAAAATATTTTAAAAAGGCAGAGTACAAATTGTACTAATATCACAGACAGTAAAGATGGTGAGGACTTCCTGGGAAATTCCTTGTTTCCAAAGACACATGTAAGGCAACGTTCTCCAGAGAAGACCAGGAGGAATTTGCAGATAAGATTACAGTTAAGCATTGATTGAAGACTTCCTGGCCAACAATAAGGACAACTGTGCCACCCTCCAGTGTGTGTGCCAATGGTGGCAAGCCAGTCTGAGCCACCGGTTCCAATTATTTGTTGTATCTAATTAGCTTGCATACCAATAGAAACAATAATATTGAGAAAATATAACAATCTCTCATCAAAGCTTAATATTTAAATTCCTTGCATCAATTTCATTTATAACCATTTGGCAGAGAATCTGCCCTTTTGCCTGTCTAAATACCAATTGTCTGCCTACTATTCTGTCTTGATACTTTGGCAAAATATAAACACGCATTTACTTTTAACTGTTTCCAGCACATTCAAAACAAACTATAAAGTGAAAATTACATGCAATTTTATCCCCCACAGCAACTGATAAAATTTATTGAATGTTCACTCAATGGACATTTCTTGATGCCCATTCTGGAAGAGGGAGCCTTGCTTGTGTTAGAAACTCCATAAATATTTGCCTATTTGGTTTGCCTTTTCAAAATACTGACTTCCCCCTATAACTAGAGTTTCCTATTATCAAATATAAAAATTCATGTCTGAGAATTCTCATCTTTTCACTAAACATTAAAATGTTCATCAAAACTTTTGTTACATTTTCAAGAGAAATCAATGTCTACTTCAGCAAATAAGATCCAGGGAGAA
The DNA here is from genome assembly GCF_000951035.1 of Colobus angolensis palliatus. Classification (NCBI taxonomy): domain Eukaryota; kingdom Metazoa; phylum Chordata; class Mammalia; order Primates; family Cercopithecidae; genus Colobus; species Colobus angolensis. The sequence goes on along the minus strand of NW_012114141.1, from coordinate 10,365,379 downwards.
GGGGGCAAGGGCATAAGTATGAGTATTGTACTCAATTTAAATAGTGCATGTCCAAAAAGACTATCAAGATTAAGGCATTTTAGGCCGGGAGCGGTGGCTCATGCCTGTAATCCCAGCACTTTGGGAGACCGAGGTGGACGGATCATTTGAGGTCAGGAGTTCGAGACCAGCTTGGCCAACATGGTGAAACCGTCTCTACAAAAAATATAAAAATCAGCCGGGCATGGTAGCAGGCACCTGCAATTCCAGCTACTTAGGGCGCTGAGGCAGGAGAATCCCCTGAATCTAGGAGGCGGAGGTTGCAGTGAGCCAAGATTGCGCCACTGCACTCAGCCTGGGCGACAGAGCAAGACTCCGTCTCAAAAAAAAAAAGAGAGAGAGATTAAGGCATTTTAGCTAAATGAATCTATAGATGCAACTCAACTTACAATGGTATTACATCCCAATAAACCCACCATAAACTGAAAATATCCAAAGTCAAAAAAGCATTTACATACCTAACCTACTAAAACATCACAGCTTTACCCTAGCCTATCTTAAACATGCTTGAACATTTACATTAGCCTACAGTTGGGCAAAATATGGCATAATCTAACACAAAGCTTATTTTAAATAAAATGTTGAACATTTCCTGTAATTCACTGAATACCACACTGAGGTACATTTTCTACTGAATGTTTATCACTTTTGCACCATTGCAAAGTCAAAAAAATTTAAATCTAACCATTGTAAGTCAGGGACCAACGGTATTTTACAGATTGAAAGATGACACAGAGATAGAAGGTTCTTTTTAGAGATCATCTAATATAACTTTTTATTTTGCAAATTAGGAAATTTCTTGTCGAGATTACTGCATGGCTCATATTTCTTTTCATTTTTATTGTCGCAAATTATCCAGAAATGTTGCATCAGTTTTCATATTAGATCACAAAAAAAGAAAACATTTGATTTCCTCAGTACATATCATGACCACTGCTCTATGTTTATGGTAATAAGACAATATAAGTATACTTATTGTATACTACATACAATATGTACAATAAGGACATATGTTCTTATTGTATACTACTTATTGCAATACTACATAATTATTGTTAAGCAAGAAATCAGCATACTTCTATCATACTATAATTGAGATTGACAGAAATCTAGAATGACATTTCATGAAACCAGAACTCTGAAAAACTTCATCTTCACAAACTCCTAGACAACACCAATTCCTAATTTATGCACAGAAGTTTAGTCTGAACCTCATGAGCAGGTTTACAACACTTTTTTCAGACCTGTAAAACATTTCACCCATCTATAAAATTTTGTCGAGCTTTTGCTTTGCAAAAAGAGAATGAGTCACATATCTTCACTGAAAGAATCAGAAAAGCAATTCCAGAATAACATCCCAAGTGACAGTCTAATACTAACTGCAGCCACAAACAAACCTGCCTATAAATGCAACAAATAATCTTTCTGTATTGGCTTATACAAGTATTTCTCCTAGTTAAAAGGCTGCTTAAGGAGTTTCACATTAGTAAAATGGAGTAGATGATGGTGAGAGGAAAGGGGTGGTATATCAGATTCTGTATTGCAGATTAAACTTTATGTGCCATTACCATCAGAGAAATGCAAATCAAAACCACAATGAGATACCATCTCATACCAGTTAGAATGGCAATTATTAAAAAGTGAGGAAACAACAGGTGCTGGAGAGGATGTAGAGAAATAGGAACACTTTTACACTGTTGGTGGGACTGTAAACTAGTTCAACCATTGTGGAAGAGAGTGTGGCGATTCCTCAAGGATCTAGAACTAGAAATACCATTTGACCCAGCCATCCCATTACTGGGTATATATCCAAAGGATTATAAATTATTCTGCTATAAAGACACATGCACACGTATGTTTATTGCGGCACTATTTACAATAGCAAAGACTTGGAATCAACCCAAATGTCCATCTGTGACAGACTGGATTAAGAAAATGTGGCACATATACACCATGGAATACTATGCAGCCATAAAAAAGGATGAGTTCACGTCCTTTGTAGGGACATGGATACAGCTGGAAACCATCATTCTGAGCAAATTACTGCAAGAACAGAAAACCAAACACTGCATGTTCTCACTCATAGGTGGGAACTGAACAATGCGAACACTTGGACACAGGGTGGGAAACACCACACACCGGGGCCTGTCGTGAGGCAGGGGTAGGAGGAGGGATAGCATTAGGAGATACACCTAATGTAAATGACGAGTTAATGGGTGCAGCACACCAACATGGGACATGTATACATATGTAACAAACCTGCACATTGTACACATGTACCCTAGAACTTAAAGTATTTAAAAAATAAAATAAAATAAAATAAAAGAACCTTTATGTGCCATTAAAGGACTTCTGGAAAATCTCAAGTCAAAACTACATACAACTTCATACTCTTTTTTATAGAATATGTGACATTAATAATAAATTATTTAGAAAAAGGCAAGGGACAGACATATCTTAAATGTTTCTCTTCAAGAAATGGGGAAAGGATTCCCTATTTAATAAATGGTGCTGGGAAAATTGGCTAGCCGTAAGTAGAAAGCTGAAACTGGATCCTTTCCTTACTC
>NW_012114141.1:10347439-10361698 GCF_000951035.1 Colobus angolensis palliatus | reverse complement strand
CACATGGCACAAGTATACATATGTAACAAACCTGCACGTTATGCACATGTACCCTAGAACTTAAAGTATAATAAAAAAAAAAATGTTTCTCTTAATCTAACCAATTTAAGAACATAAAAATCTCAGCAGTTGCTCAAAGGGTTAATTACAAAAACTCAAAAATTTTTCGAAAACTTTTGAAAAGCCAGATAATTGGTACCCTTCTCTTCCTTTTTAAAAGATTACAGTCAGCCGGGCGTGGTGGCTCATGCCTATAATCCCAGCACTTTGGGAGGCAGAGGGAGGAGGATCACCTGAGGTCAGTAGGTCGAGACCAGTCTGGCCAAAATGGTAAAGCACCACCTCTACTAAAAACACAAAATAGCCAGGCTTGGCGGCAGGCGCCTGCAAACCCAGTTACTCGGGAGGCGAGAGAATCACTTGAACCCCGGAGGTGGAGGTTGCAGTGAGCCAAGATCGCGCCACTGCACTCCACCCTGGGCGAGAAAGTGAGACTCTGTCTCAAATATATATAAATAAAAATGAAAGATTACAAAGCATGTATCTATAAGAAGTCAAAATGAGACAGAAAATTATATTTGGGAGTCTCCAAGAATCAAATGGTATCCTCTACCACGTGAACATGAATTCAGAAAAAGCATCAGGTTAAAATATTTGCTCTTTCCCCTCATTACTCACAGTGTGACTATATCACTCATCACCCAAATCAGAACATTCTAAAGTGAAAAGGGGTGATATTAATAGCTATGCCAGGATAAGAGAGGTTAGGATATAAGGGATCCCTAGTTACTTTTATAATTTTCTCTCCTCTACTAGACTGAAGGTCAGTGATATGGAGGGGTTAGATATTCATTATTATATTTCTCACAACAGCACATTCTCTTACACAAACTAAGAGTCAAGCAGTCAAGCCTTACATGCTGAAAAACGAAATAAATACATTGGAGAGGACTTTCACAACTACTTAGCAAAGTGTAAACACTCTATTGGACAAAGACTGAGTAAGTATGGGTTTAGACTTTAAAACTCAAGAAAAGATGAGAATGGAAATTACTTATGCTATCCCATTAAATATATTCTAATGTTTTCTGTATACTAAAGGACCTACAAGGGTTCAAATCCTAACAGTAACATCTTAAGAGTCATCACTAGTAAAGAAAAAGCTTCTGAAAGTATGGTATACTCCTGGTAAGTGAATAATGTGGGAATATATTTCTCTTCCAGCCTAGCAACAGAATAGTACGTAAATTGTGAAAAGAGTACGCAAATTGAATGTTTTTATTTGCTTTTTAATTGTTTCATGAATATTTACTATATAAAACACATTTCATTATTAAATCTAAATCCTTGTCCCCAAGGGAAAAAAAAAATACAGGATAGCTTTATTATGGCTACTTCGATTCTTAAAAGAGTAAAATAACCTAATAATTGTTTCTTGCTGATCAAAATTAATGTATGCCTAGAAGATTCAAAACTGCTACAGTTTCCTGATGCTACATAAGGACCTATATTCTGTACTGCTTCTCAATAACTTTGTATCAGCATATCTAGTTTTCATTAGGACTAGTCCTGGTTCGTGGCAGAAAGCAATTGGTGTAGTTAAAATATTTATAGTTTCATTTCAGTTCCACTGTGGTTTGCTGAACAGACATAAAACCACAATCTTTATCCTATGTGTCACTTCCTGTAATTCACAACTGAACCCAATTCCACTATTCATTATATAACATGCAATTTAACAAAACAAAATACCACAGATAAAGAAAATAATCAGAATCCATTTAGTTTTTGTTTTTTTTTTTTTAAATTCTTTTCTCCAAGAGAGGTGTGAAAAGATCTCGAAAATCTGAAGAGGCATTTCCTAAGTGCTTTTCTTTCCTGCAGCTTTACTCAATTATACATAAGTCATCATTGTCTGTGATAACAGGATGCAAAAAATCATAAGGATGCAGCACAAACAACCTAACTTTTTTATAGGTCTTCACACCTGAAATTTAAGAAATCAGCTAACAACAAAACTGAAGGATGTGAACTTCATTTCCTATTCCACCTTCTGGTACTGCAGCTAATAAACAGGGAAATGGTCTACAGGTAACTGGTAAAAGAAAGAGAAGAAAAGCAGAGAAAATACAACAGCCAGTTTACCAGACACGAATTACACCTTCCTGGATGCTTCCCTTTTAAATTCCCTTCGTAATTCATAAGGAATATGGTCCTTCTTAAATTCATTTCTGGGCTTAAATTCATTTCTGGGATAGGCAAGAGTTTAACTGGGATTTTTATTTTTAAACAAATTTAGACAAATATTACAGAGTTCAAGCAACAAACTTGATTTTATAAGAAATTTAATTTCCTGAATAATTTGTATTTTATAAAATCACAGATTCAACTAATAAACTAATACAACATTACAATGAAACTGCTTCATCCAGGTCCCAAATAATCATAAGTGATGAAGTGGAACAGGAATAAACTGGCTAAGCACCAACTGAAGATTTCACAATATTTATGCAACAAAACCCAGCAAACATATAGCAAACAAATTTTTAGCGTTGCACAGTTATTCCAGAAACAGGGAGTACACAATGATATCAAGCATGTACCATTTATTCATCCATTTACTTTAAAAACATTTACCGAGCTCCACTATGGTTAATTCAAGGCCATGGAGAAGTGAAGAGGCATATCACAACTTTCGCCTTTAAGGAGCTCAATAATCAATCACGGCACGAACAAATAATACTTGTACCAAGTGAGGCAAGTAGAAAAGTGCTATGAGAAAACACAGGGGAATAAGAGATTTCTGCATCCTGTGAAAAACGGCAGCCTTCACAGAGAAGGTGACATTGAACTAAAACTAAAATAAGGACAGAAGTTTGCTGAAAGGGAAAAAAGGAATCCCTGCATTCAGAGCATTTTAACTTACACTAGTTGAACAGCCCTTATCTGAAATGCTTAACACCAGCAGAGTTTTGGACATTTTATTTTTTCAGATTTTGAAATATGTGCATTACACCTACCTAGTGGGCATCCAAAATCCAAAAATCCAATTGAGAACTGAATGAGCATTTCCTTTCAGTGTTATGTTGGTGCTGAAAAAGGTCTGAATCACAAAGTGTTTCGAATTTTTGAATTTGGGACGCTCACCCTGTATTGCTTACACCTCAGCTAGCCCTGGCGTCATGCCAAATGACCCAAATTGGTCTTCTTACATTGTCTAGAATAAAAATCATCAAGACTTTTGTATTCCCTGGAAGAAACAAGACAGTAAGTACTACCATGACTAACCAGTGACATAAAAATAAATGGGTAACTACAGGAGCAAATTATTAAAGTCCTAAAATGTAGGTAATTTACTTAAACACCAAACTTGATTCTTCATCAATAAAACAGAAATAATAAAAGCTGTCCAATCTACCTTCATAAGGTGGTTGTGAGGATCAAATATAATAACATATAGACAGCTTCTTTAGCAACAGTACAGCACAAAACAAAGCAAATAATTATTTGTTTAAGCCTAACAAATCTAGATAATTCCTAATTCATGGATTCAAAAAATTAAGTGACATGTATAGATAAGATTTTACATATTTATATTAATACTATTGATAAGTTATTTTATGTTTTACTGAACCACATATGTTATGAAAGGAGACAAGAAAATGCTTGTCTAATAGAAAAAAATATAGATACATAATCCTTAGGACTCTACAGCTAAGTTAAGGCTAAAATCAATTATTTGTTATAGATACCAAATTAATGCTACACAAAATAATGATAGTATTAAATTACAGAGAAAATACATTGTATTTACGAAAGCTTTCTGAAAAAATACTACACACTGCTTCAGGGATTTTCGGGAGTGTTATAGTTTTTGTTCTTGCCTTTAGAGTTATATATGTAACCTTAGACTGTAAAGCTTACAAAGTTACATACTCTCTGGACTCAATTACTTCATCAAAATGATGAGGATGAACTAAACAAAATATAAGGTTCAAACCATCTGTAAAATAATAAAAGCATTATTAAAATAAATGAATATATACAGAGATAGTTACCATCTTATAAAATAAGATGCAGACTACAAAGCTTTACAGGAAATAATTTTTTAAATACTTGGTGATTATTCCTCATCATTAATGAAGTCACGTGGGGATTCTGTCTGAAAAGCAGTACATTAGAGTAGGAGGAAAAAACAGAAATTTCTCATAGCTTCCAGTTTTAGACATCTTGAACTCAGCTTAGATACAAATCATTAAGTGCAGGCGCTAAATGTATTTAGAGTTTTTTAAAGTTTTAAAGGTATCCTACTGACCCTTTCAACTAACTGAATAAGAGAAAATTTGCAGCCCAGATGGTGACATTTACATCAAATAAATACCCATGAAAGAGATGCACTATTAAGTTCACTATGAAAAATTCCAGCTTCCAGCTAAAGGAAGACTTCAGTTATATAACTTACTAAATATTTCAAGAATAATTTCACTCATTCAATGAAAGGTTATTAACATTCTTCTCTAATCACTTTTTTTCTTCTATGTTTTGTGTATAGGTACAAAAAGCAGGCTATTAAACTTTAAAATAATTTCTATCTTTATGACAAAGGATTATAAAACTTTACAACAGTTGAGTATGTTGAAAAATAACATTGACACTAATGTGAATAATTCTTTTATGGCATAAATTACCTGAATAATTATATGTCATCCCAATCTCTACACTGGAAGGTGGTGCTTTTAAAAACTATTCAAGGGGTTAGACTTCTAGAATAGGAGTATAAAGAGCTTAGAGGAATCTCTTCTCCTCTCCAACACTTACTAAACTAGCAAAAATTAGCAAAGACAATAATTCAGTCTCCGGAGATTGATCAGAGGGCTTACAACAAATTGTAAAACATTCATTCAACAAAATCATTCGAAATTCAGTAATAATAGTGGGAAGCCATGGCATTCGAGATAGAGACTACCCCCACTCCCCACAACTCTGTGTTACGGAAGAGTTACTCTAGTGGGCTCATCAGTTGAGTAGCAGCTCTCATCTCCTGTAGATCCCTGGAGTAGAAGAGCTATTCCTGGCAGATTTAGCAGCTGGTGAACATCAGCAGATACTGCTTCCCAAAGCTCCATGCTACAGAAGGCCTGTACCAAGTAGGTAGTAGTGGCAGCCAGGCAATGCCTGTTTTGCCACTTCTGACTCCCCCTACTAGATCCAGTGTGTTGGATGGCAACATCTGGTTCTATTGTCTCCACAAACAAGTATACACACAGGTCCTGCTCTGCAGGGCAGATCCAAGTGGCACAGCTGGTGAAGGACAAGCTCTTTATGGACTGAACTGTGCCCGCCCCTCCCAAAAAAGCTGAAGTCCTAAACCCGCTCCCAAATCTGTAAATTAATCAGAGTGGACCCTAATCCAGTGTGACTGATATCCCTCTAAGAGGAGGAAAATCTGGGCGTACACATATAGAGGTGAACACCACGTAAAGACACAGACACATGAGAAGAAACACTGCGTAAATACAAAGGCAGAGATTGAAGTGATGCAGATACAAGCTAAGGAATGGCCAGTGGTTGCTGGCAAACACCAGACCAGTTAGGTAAGATTCTTCCCTAAAAGTTTCAGAAGGAGAATGGCCCTGCAGACAACTTGATTTTAGACTTTCAGTTCTCAGAACTGTAAGGCACTAACTTCTGCTGTTTTAAGCCACCCAGATCATGGTAATTTGTTACAGCAGCCCCAGGAAACTAATACTGTTAGGAATTAGTGGAGACTAACAGCTGTGTATGATACCAATAGACACAGACTAGTCAAAACCTTAACGAGAGATGGGGGATGCGGGAGTGGATTAATCAAAGAGTCCAGCTAAAGCCACAGTAATTCCTAGTAGTCCAGACTATACACATGTCCAAGTCCGCACCTTCTGAGGAACAACCAGAGGGATGTTCTGTGCTACAAGCCCTTGGCTGAACCCGGGCCGAACATGTAACCTTTCTGTACAGTGAACCTTTAAGACATTATGTTAACTAAAAGATGATTCTATTTTTATATGAAATGTCCAGAACAGACAAATCTATAGAGGCAAAGTAGATTAGTAGATGCCTAGGGCTGGAAGTATAGAGGAATGGGAATGACTGCTATTAAAAAATACAGGATTTCTTTCTAGAATGAGGGTTGCACATCTCTGTGCATATACCAACTGAATTGTTCAATTTGAATGAATTGTATGGCATGTGAATTATATCTTAATAAAATCATTACTAAGAAAGAAAAAGGCTATTCAAGTCTACAACTTGCAAAGAATTAGAGTGGAGTAATACGTAAGTAAGAGGAATGAAGAGCAGGGGCTACTGCTTAAGCACATCCAGTTGGAGATAACAACTTGAACTCCTTCAATGGACACAGGGAAGAAAGGACTAATAAAGTGAAACACTGTTGAAAGAACAGTAGTACTTGCGACTGAATGTGAGAAACCAAGGGGAGAAAGATGGCTATGACAACCCCCAGCTTTCTACACAGGTACCTTTACACTGGGCACTGTAATCACTCAAGTAAAGCCTGGCTTTCCCCTAGGAAGAAGACTTTCACACACGGTGGCTGCAGTGGGTGTGTGACAAGTCTCCTTCTTGAAAGAAAACTACTCTCTGAGCCCACCACTGGGCAAAAACTACCAATGCTAGCCAGATCTTAGGGATCTCAGCTATGTTTCATGACCCAGTTATCAGCCTTGATGCCAGAGAAGAACAATCTGTAAACAAGAGGACAGCTGTTTTTTGGTGTTTTTTTTGAGTTTTTTTTGTTTTGTTTTTTTGACATAGACTCTTGCTCTGCTGCCCAGACTGGACTGCAGTGATGCGATCTCCAATCACTGAAACCTCTGCCTCCCGGGTTCAAGCAAGTCTCCTGACTCAGTCTCCCAAGTAGCTGGGACCATAGGCCCGCCCACGACATCCAGCTAATTTTTTTGTATTTTTAGTAGAGACGGGGTTTCACAAGTGCTGGTCAGGCTGGTCTCAAACTCCTGATCTCAAGTGATCCACCAGCCTCAGCCTACCAAAATGCTATGATTACAGGCGTGAGCCACCACGCCTGGTCGAGAAGGATAGCTTTTGATCACAGGATTGTTGTAAGAATTAAATTTGTTACTACAAATAAAAGAAATCAGCATAGTGTCTGGCACACGATCAACACTATATAAACTATAAAATGAAGACAAAACATAGTGTATTACTGAAGCTAACACACACAACATTTTCACAGAGGTAGAAGTTAAAACATTAAAGGAGATTTTGTTCATCAATAACTGTTCTCACTAAGAATGTTAAGTTTTAGAAGAACAGCCAGGCCATTTCAGACCAAAAAGATCATCAGCAAGAGAGTAATGAATAAATTAATAAATAAATAAACACAATTCCTTTCTATTTTATAAAATCAAAAAGTTTATAAAACCAGATTTTAACCAATTTCACTTAACATGATCAATTTGGATTAATTACAATACAAATTTGGCTTACGGTTTTAAATAAGCAGTCATGGTTTGTAAATACTTTACTGCCTATAAAGTAAAATAAAAGACTCTCAATTTCTCTCAATTTAATGGACACTGGCTTCTTAAACACACAGCATTCTCCTTTCTCATGAAAACATTTTTTGACAACAGGAACAGTGGAAAAGATATAATCTTAAAATAATACTCAAAACTACGTAAAGAGAAATTAATTTATAAGACAATGTATAGGCAGACTGTTAATTACACAGATACATTTCCAATTTTAACTCTTTCTTGCCTGTAAATGTTGGGAAGTGTTTGATATGGCTTGGCTGTGTCTCCACTCAAATTTCATCTTGAATGCTAACTCCCATAATTCCCACGTGTTGTGGAAGGGACCTGGTGGGAGGTACCTGAATCATGGGGTCTCATGGTAGTGAATAAGTCTCACCAGATCTGATGTTTTTATAAGGGGTTTCTCCTTTCACTTGGCTCTCATTTTCTCTCTTGCCTGCCGCCATGTAAGACGTGCCTTTTGCCTTCTGCCATGACTGTGAGGTTTCCCCAGCCACATGGAACTGTTGAGTTCATTAAACCTCTTTTTCTTTATAAATTACCCAGTCTTGGGAATGTCTTTATCAGTAGCGTGAAAATGGACTAATACATTGTTACTCTAATAAGCACTTTCAAGTTATAACCTATTGATGAATATATTTCTTAAAATATAAATCGATTAAACAGCAACTTTAGTGCTTATTGTATAATCTGATTTGCTACTGGCTTCCATTTAATGAACGGCTAGCTGTGTTGCTGGTAGTCCCAGCTACTCAGGAGGCTGAGGTGGAAGAATCACTTGAGTCTGGGAGGCTGAGGCTGCGGTAAGTTGTAATCACACCACTGCACTCCAGCCTGGGTGACAGAGCAAGACCCTGTCATTCATTCATTAATAAATAAAAATTTTTAAAAACCCTCTCATAAATAAATAAATACTTTTAAAAAAACCATTAAACACACTAGAGAAGCTTGGAATTATCTATTAGAATCAAAAAGTAGAGAGGAAACTTGTTTTTTAAAACCTAGATAAGAGGGAGTCAGAACAAGATGGCCAAATAGAAGCCTCCACGCTGATTGTCCTCCCTACAGAACACCAAATTTAACAACTATCTACATAAAAAAGCACCTTTGTAAGAACTAAAAATCAGGTGAGCGATCATGGTACCTGGTTTTAACTTCGTATTGCTGAAAGAGGCACTGAAAAGGGCAGGAAAGAAGGTCTTCAACTGCAGACATCACCCCTCCTGACACGGTTTGGCTGTGTCCCCACCCAAATCTCATCTTGAATTCCCACATGTCGTGGGAGGGACCCAGTAGGAAGTAATTGAGTCATGGGGGCAGGTCTTTCTCGTGTTTTCTCATGATAGTGAATAAGTCTCATGAGATCTGATGGTTTTACAATGAGGAGTTTCCCTGCACGAGCTCTCTCTGCCTGCTGCCATCCATGTTAAGATGTGACTTACTCCTCCTTGCCTTCCACCGCTGATTGTGAGGCTTCCCAGCCATGTGGAACTGTAAGTCCCATTAACCCTTTTTCCTGTATAAATCACCCGGTCTCGGGTATGTTATCAGCAGTGTGAAAACAGACTAATACACCTACCCATCCACCAGCAGAAACTGCATGGTTCGGAGAGAGAATCTGTGCACTTGGGGGACAGAAAGCACACCAACTGTGGGCTTTGCATTGGAACTCACTGATGCCCTGTCACAGAAAAAAGCAAAGCTGGGCAGAACTCTGGTGATGCCCATGAAGCGGGCACTGAGACCAGCACTAGCCACAGGGGAATTGCCCATACCAGCAGCCTGGAACTTTCACAAGCTCCACCCCAACAGGCTAACGTGATCGGGGGTTCTAAATTAACTTGAAAGGGTGTCTAGGCCACAAGGACAACAATTCCTAGGCAAGTCCTAGTGCCATGCTGGGCTCAGAGCCAGCAGACTTGGGGGGGCACATGACTTAGTGACACACCAGCCGTGGAGGTTAAGTGAGTGTATGCACCATGCTTACCCAACTCCAGGCAACATAGCTCACAGCAGCAAAAGTGGCCCTTTCCTTCTTCTTGAGGAGAGGAAAAGACACAGTAAAGAGGACTTTGACTTACACCTTGGATACCAGCTCAGGCACAGGAGGATAGGGCACCAGAGAGAGTCCTGAGGTCCCCATTCCAGGCCCTAGTTCCCTGGATGACATTTGTAGACAAGACAAACCCTGGGCCATACGTGAACCCACTGCCTTGAAGAGAAGGACCCAGCCCTGACAGGATTCATCACCTGCTGACTTAAAGAGTGCTTAGGCCCTAAACGATCAGCAGAAGTAGCCAAGGTAGTACATGCCGTGGGCCTTGAGTGAGACTCTGAGACGTGCTGGCATTAGGTGTGACCCAGAACATTCCCAGCTGTGGTGGCTATGGGAGAGACTCCTTCTGCTTGAGCAAAGTAGAAGAAAGAGTAAGGGTACTTTGTCTTGCGCCTGTCCATGATACAGAAGAGCATAAAGTGGGCTCCTGAAGTACCCAATTCTAGACCTTGGCTCTTGGGCAGCATTTCTGGACCTTTCCTGGGACAGAGGGGTCGAGACCACTGCCCTACAGGGGGAATCTCAGGTGTGGCAGCATTCACCACAAGCTGAGTGAAGAGCCCTTGGCCATAGGTGAACACTGGAGGTAGCCTAGCAGTACTCCCTGTGGGCCTGTGGTGACAATGGACCAGGGAGAGACTCCTCTGCCTGGGGTAAGGGGAGGAAAGAGTGGGAAGGACTTTGTCTTGTGGTTTGCCTTGTAGGTTTGGTGGCAGCTCAGGTACAGTAGCACAGAGAACCAGGTAAATTTTTAAGGTTTCTACCTCCAGGCCTTGGCTCTTGGATGGCTTCCAGAGATATCCAGAGACCCAAACAGAACCTAAGGGAAGGAGGCATCACCCAGAAGCCTGGTTGGTTTTGCCAACTGCTGACGGTAAAGCTCTAGGACCTTGAGCAAACACAAGCAGTAGCCAGTCAGTAGTTAAAGGGGACCCAGGATAAGAGCCAGTGCATTTCCAGTGGTGGCAGCCACAAGAATGCTTGTGTCACCTCTCCACCAGCACCAGGGTAGCTCAGCACAGAGAAAATGTGCTCCATTTGTTTGAGAGAAAGTAAAGGAAGAGAACAAGTCTCTGCCAGGAAATCCAGAGAATTCCTTCAGATCTTAACAAAGACCACCAAGATGGTACCTCTACACGTCTGCAAGAACCACAGCATTACTGAGCTTAGGTGGTACTCTCTAATGGAAATACAGATGCAGGGACTATAAACTTAGATTACAACACTCAAGTTCCAACAAATACCTGGAAAGCCTTCCCATAAATGACGGTTACAAACAACCAAAGACTGCAAAGACTACAATAAATACTTAATTCTTCAATGCCCAGAAACCAATGAGCATCCACAAGCACTAAGACCATCCAGAAAAACATGACCTTACTAAATGAACTAAATAAGGCACCAGAGACCAATCTTGGAGAGGCAGAGTTACATAACGATTCATACAAAAGAATTTAAAAGTGCTGTTTTGAATAAACTCAAGATAATACAGAAGGAATTCAGAATCCTATCAGATACATCAAAGAGACTGAAATAATTAAAAAGCACCCTGCAGAAATTCTGTAGTTGAAAAATACAACTGACATATTGAAGAATGTATCAGTTTCATAATAGAATTCACCAAGCAAAAGCAAGATTTAGTGAACTTGAAGACAGGCTATTTGAAAATTTTCAGTTAGAGGAGACAAATGACAAAAAAAAAAAAAAATGAAGCACACCTAGAAAATCGGCATGAACATCAAAGGTAACCTAGCAGTACCCCCATGGGCCTGTGGTGGTAATGGAATGGGGACAAACTCCTCTGCCTGGGGAGGGGAAGAGTGGGAAGAACTTTGTCTTGAGGTTTTGATGCCAGCTCAGCTGCACCAAAATTTTCTAACACAAGATCGAGAAAACAGCCTTAAAAGGGCAAACCTAAGAATTACTGTCCATAAAGAGAGAGAGGTAGAGGTAAAAAGCTTATTCAAAGGGCTAATAACAAAGAACTTCCCAAGCCTAGAGAAAAAGACTATCAATATTCAAGTACAAGAAGTTTATAGAACACCAAGCAGATTTAACCCAAAGAAGACCAACTCAAGGCTTGTAATAATCAAACTCCCAAAGGTCAAGAATAAAGAAAGGATCCTAAAAGGAGTGAGAGAAAACAAACAAGTCACATAAAATGGAGCTCCACTACATCTGGCAGAAGACTTTTCAGTGGAAGTTTCACAGACCAGCATAGAGTGGCATGACATATTTAAAGTGCTGAAGAAAAAAAACTTCTACCCAGAAAAGCATACCTGGTTAAAATATCCTTCAAACATGAAGAAGAAATACAGACTTTCCCAAACAAAAGATGAGGGATTTCATCAACACCAGACCTGTCCTACAACAAATGCTAAAGGAATTCTTCAATCGGAAAGGAAAGGGTATTAATGAGCAAGAAGAAATGATCTGAAGATACAAAACTCACTGGTAATAATAAGTACACAGAAAAGCAAAGAATATTATAACACTAATTGTGGTGTAACTACTCATGTCTTTAGTAGAAAGATAAAAACACGAACCCAACAAAAATAATAACTACGGCTGGCCACAGTGGCTCACACCTGTAATCCCAACACTTTAGGAGGTGGAGGCGAGAGGATCACTTGAGCCCAGGAGTATGAGACCAGCCTGGACAACATGATGAAATCACGTACCTACAAAAAAAATATAAAAATTAGCCAGGCATGGTGGTGTGCACCTTTGGTACCAGCTACTCAGGAGGCTGAGGTGGGAGGATCACTTGAAACCAGGAAATCAAGGCCACAGTGAGCTGTAATTGTGCCACTGCACTCCAGCCTGGGTGACAAAGTAATACCCTGTATCAAAAGGAAAAAAAAAAAAAAAAAGAGTAACTACAGCAACTTTTCAAGGCACAGACAGTACAATAAGATATAAGTAAAAACAACTAAAAGTTAAAAAGCAGGGAGACCAAGTTAGAGTTATTAGTTTTCTTTTTGCTTGTTTATGCAATCAGCGTTAAGCTGTCACCAGTTTAAAATAACGGTTACATTATTTACAAGCCTCATGGTAACCTCAAATCAGAAAACATACCAGAGATACACAAAAAATTAACAGCAAGAAATTAAAACATACCACCAGAGAAAATCGCCTTCACTAAAAGGAAGGCAGGAAGGCAGGAAAGATGGAAGAGAAGACCACAAAACAACCAGAAAACAAGTAACGATATAAGAAGCAAATCCTTACTTATCAGTAACAACACTGAATGTAAGTGGACTAAACTCTCCAATCAAGAGACACAGAGTGGATGCAAGGATTAAAAAAACAAGACAGGCTGGGCACAGTGGCTCACACCTGTAATCCCAGCACTTTGGGAGGCCAAGGTGGGTGGATCACAAGGTCAAGAGATGGAGACCATCATGGCCAACATGGTGAAAACCCGACTCTACTAAAAATATAAAAATTAGCTGGGCATAATGGTATGTGCCTGTAGTCCCAGCTACTCAGGAGGCTGAGGCAGGAGAATCACCTGAACCCGGGAGGTGGAGGTTGCAGTAAGATGAGATTGCACCACTGCACTCCAGTGTGGCAACAGAGCGAGACTCTGCCAAAAAAAAAAAACAAAAAACAAGACCCAATGATCCATTGCCTACAAGAAACATACTTTACCTACAAAGACACACAGAGACTGAAAATAAAAGGATGGAAAAAAATATTCCATGCAAATGGAAACCAAAAACAGCAGGAGTAGCTATAATCAGACAAAATAGATTCCAAGAAAAAAACTGTAAGAAAAACCAAAGAAGGTCATTATATAACAATAAAAGGGTCAATTCAGCAAGATGATATAACAGATCATCCAGACAGAAAATCAACAAAGAAATATCAGACTTAATCTGCACTGTAGGCCAAATGGATCTACTAGATATTTACAGAACGTTTTACCAAACGGCTGCAGAATACGCTGTGTACTCCTCAGCACATGAATCATTCTCAAGGATAGAACATATGTAAGGCCAAAAAACCATTCTTGAAACATTCCCCACCAAAAAAGAAATAATATCAGGTATCTTCTCTGATGACAATGGAGTAAAACTAGAAATCAGTAATGTAGAATTTTCAAAATTATATAAACACATGGAAATTAAACAATATACTCCTGAATGACCAGTGGGTCAATGAAGAAATTAAGAACAAAGTTGAAAACTTTCTTGAAACAAATGATAATGAAAACACAACACAGCAAAACCCATGGGATACGGCAAGAGCAGTACTTTTTTGCCTACGTCAAAAAAGAGAAAAACAAAAAACTCAAATAAGCAACCCAAGGATGCATCTTAACTATGAAAGCAAGAGCAAACCAAGCCCAAATTTAGAAGAAATTATAAAGATCAGAGCAGAAATAAATGAAATCAAAACGGAGAGCGGAGCAAGACGGCCGAATAGGAACAGCTCCAGTCTCCAACTCCCGGCGTGAGCGACACAGAAGACCGGTGATTTCTGCATTTTCAACTGAGACTCCACCTCTGGGGACAGGGCACAGCTAAAAAACAACAGGGGAAGCAGCAGAGGCCTGTGCAGACCCGAACGACTCTGTCTGACAGCTTTGAAGAGAGCAGTGGATCTCCCAACATGGAGGTTGAGATCTGAGAACGGACA
>NW_012114141.1:10245945-10342484 GCF_000951035.1 Colobus angolensis palliatus | reverse complement strand
TGGACTGTTTGTAACACAAAGGATAAATGCTTGAAGGGATGGATACCACATTTGCCCTGATGTGATTACTACACGGTGTATGCCTGTGTCAAAATATCTCCTGTAGCCCATAAATATATACACCTACTATGTACCCACGATTAAAAAAAAAATTTTAAATAAATAAAAACTAAAAACTAGATAAATTCAAATTGTTTCAACTATATCTAAGTTCCTTTCCAAAGGCATAACATGTTAGCACTGGAAATGATTTAGTTCAATTCATTTTTTTTCTCAGATTAAGAAACTAAAGTACAGAGAATGTAAGCAACTGACCAAGGTTGTACAAGGAGCCACTGGCAACCCAAATCTCTCTGATTACACTAATGGTTCTTCATATCTTATTAACCACTTACAGTAGAGAGCTACACTCTATCCTATTAAGAATCATGCTACACAGTCTAGGAATAATGACATCCTTATTATCTTGTCCCTACTGATGATTCACACAGCTCTGCTTTCACACTCACGCATCAACTGATGTTATCTTTTATGTGTACGAGTATACATGTATGCATGTACTTTTATAGAGACAGGGGGGCCTTGTTATATTGCCCAGGCTGGTCTTGAACTCTAGGGCTCAAATGATCCTCCTGCCTCAATCTCCCAAGTCCTTGACATTACAGGTCTAAGCCACAATGTCCGGCTCAAGGTTATCCTTTAACTTGAATCCTTCAACTTCTTCCTTCTGCCTTGTCCAAAGAATTTCGTCTCTTTCCTTTTCATTCCCCATTCTTCTCCAATAGCTTTTCCACACTGCAGTAAACCTGGTAATATCTTTTCCCTCTCTACTTCAGTCTAAACATGTAACAATAACAAACAAGAAATTAGAGGGTTTGGGGATGTGTTTAGTAAGTCGGATTATAAATCTTCTGAATTTGAAAAGACGGTAAGACATCCAACTCAAAAATACCCCAAATTAGCAGCATTCTTGTAAAAAAACAGAAAAAAAAAAAAAGTCACGCCTTTTGTACATATTGCTTTTACATCACTTTCTCATTGCATTTTGGTACTTAATTGGTAACTCTAATTCAGTGTTAGACAATAATAAAGTTACCAATGTAACTGTAGTCTCAAGTTACCTGTGAAACTTTGTATCTGGAAAGGAAAGGTGTTATATTGTGCTGATTTTTAAATATATCCATGAATTCTTTGATATCTCTCCCTTCAAAAAGCAGAGTCTAATCTCAGTCTGTTGAACATGGGCCTTAGTGATTTCTTTCTGATAAAAAGAATGTGACAGAAATGATGCTACGTGACTTTTGAGAGTATTCTTTTTAGAAAGCTTTTGTGACTCCCCCTCCTCCTTTCCTTTTCTCTTCCTCTCCATCTTCCTCCACCTTCCTCCAGACTGTTTGCTCTGGTGGAAGCCAACCACCATGTCATGAGGGCAGCCAAGTAACCTGTGGAGAGATCTATACAGGGAAGAAATGAGACCTCCTGCCAACAACCAGCATCAACTTGGCAGGCATGTGACTGAGCTAACTTGAAAATAGTTCCTCCAGCCCCAGTCAAGCCTTCAAATGACTAAAGACTCTATTGAGCAGACATCCTTTTCCCCCAGCTTTGAGGTAATATTGACAAAAATTAATATATATATTCAAGATGCACATGATGCTCTGACATACAGTATACAATGTGAAAGACATCAGGAGACATCTTGATAACAACCTCATGAGACCCCAAGCCAGAACCGCCTATGCTTGAATTCCTACCCAACAAAACTATGAGATAATAAACGTTAAGGTCAATACACTTTGGAGTAATTTTTTAGGCTACAATAAATAACTGAAGAAAGATACATTTCTTCACCATTATAGCCCCAGCCCCAGATGATGATGTAGTTGCCAATGAATGAATGAGGTATTTGAAATATCTAGCACCTAAGCTATTATAACTATGTTATGTGAACTATGTTCACTACTCTCAGTGTTGTGGTTAATATTAGGTGTGAACTTGACTGGATTGAGGGATGTTTAAATGGCTGCTGAAGTATTGTTTCCAGCTGTGTCTGTGAGGATGTTTCCAGAGAAGATGACAACTCCAGTTGAGGTCTGCAGTTCGAGACAAGGCACCCCTGTGAGTCAGTGGACTGAGAGAGGAAGACCTGCCCGCAAACTAGGCAGGGTCTAGAACAAAGTGGCCAGGAACTAGAAGAGTTGCACATGCCAAATGGCTGTGCACACAGAAAGCAGACAGAAGGAGGATATTCAGTTTGCTTGCTCTTCTTTTTACTTCCTCTCTCTCTCTTCTGGAACAGTACATATTTTCCTCCACTTGTGCTTGGACATCAGACTCCAGGTCCTTCCGCCTTCAGACTGTGGGACTTGCACCAGCAGCCTCTTGGGGGCTTTCACATCTTCAGCCTCAGACTGAGGGAGCTGCACTGTCAGCTTACCCAGTTTTGAGGCTTCTGGACTTAGAGAGCCATGCTACCGGCTTCTATCATTCTCCAGCTTGCAGATGGCCTATGGCGGGGCTTCACTACGTAATAGCATGAACTAATTCTCCCTAATACATTCTCTTTTGTATATATGTCTTATTGGTTCTTGGCCGGGCGCGGTGGCTCAAGCCTGTAATCCCAGCACTTTGGGAGGCCGAGATGGGCGGATCACGAGGTCAGGAGATCGAGACCATTCTGGCTAACACAGTGAAACCCCGTCTCTACTAAAAAATACAAAAAAAACTAGCCGGGCGAGGTGGCGGGCGCCTGTAGTCCCAACTATTCGGGGGGTTGAGGCAGGAGAATGGCATAAACCCGGGAGGCGGAGCTTGCAGTGAGCTGAGATCCAGCCACTGCACTCCAGCCTGGGTGAGAGAAGGAGACTCCGTCTCAAAAAAATAAATAAAAAATAAATAAGCAAATTATTTCAAGTAAAGATGAGAACAAAACACACACTGATGTGTGCTACCTTCCAAAGTCCTATTTAAATGATACAGCAAAATTTCTAAAATGGCATAAATACATCATTATGGAGGTACAGGGAGAAGAGATAAAAGCAATAAACTTTGGAAGTTGGAAAGTATATAAATAAGTAACAATGCCTTAGGAGATTCAAGTAACCTGGTCCATAATTAAATACACTCAACCAACCAAAGATTACTAGACCTCAAAGAGTCAGAAAAAAGCAACTTGAAGAAAGACTATACAGAGGGAGGAAAAATTTATTAATTAATACCCTCAGAAAGAGAAGACATTCACAGCTATGAAACTGCAACAGTATTTTTTTTTAAAAAAAAAGACACATAGAAAGACAAAATGGAAAGGGCGGCAGAAAGTCATCAAGTGTAGGCACCATTTCCATCCAAAACATCTCCAAGGAGCATACTCTTTACATTTCTTTGAATTATAAATAATATGGTACCAAAAATATCAGCTTGTCTGTTGCTTTTTTGTATTATAAAGTCTATAATATCTTTAAATTATTAAACAAGAGAATTCCTATGAACATACTGAGAAAATGTGTCAATTTTCCATAAATCATCAGTTGAGATTTGCTTAATCTCTTGCTGAATTAATGTTTAATGATAGCATCTGGTTTAAAGAAAATCTAAAAATGAGTTAATAGGTCTGTCTGGATTGTTGGAAAGACAGTCAAATAAAACTTCTTCATATCATGAACCCATCAGCTGAGCAAGGTTCTAAAATCAGTGTCAATAGTTGAATGGTGGTTCTTGCTCTGCAGGTATCAACTGGTTCATTTACTTGCCATTCCACATGGAAGAATGGTACTATAAGAAAGCCAACCAGGAGCAGTGAAGTAGAGACAGTGGGTACATGTGTGACCACAAATCATAAATCAGTGCCACTAAGCAATATCGACATTTGCAGTATAAACAAAACGGTCGTGACCAGATATTTATTTACCTCTTTGTTTTGATTGGAATCTTATTGTTATCTATAATTTGAACCAGAATATTTTTGTCTTTAATAAATACAATTGGTTTGATACTTAGACATATACCATTTCTATAAACACAACGAATGCATGGGGAAGAGGATATAGACTGGATTGGCTAATATTTGTCTTTAGATCCAAGCCACAAATAAACTATTGTTAGAGAGTTTAAGTAAAGAATTGTATTTCTTTCCACGGAGGCTTACTTCAATTTCTGGACATAAATACCAAATTTATAGCAATGTCCATTAGTCAGAGAACTGAGAGATAGACAGTCAAATGACTTCCTCAAACAACAGAATAGACTTAGAATGATTTGGGCAGACAAAGCAGTTGATTTTCAATCACTGTTAAAAAATGAAAAGTTAACTTCAATTAGTTTCTTTTAAATATTTCAGTGGCCACGTAGGTTTCTAGTACATGTTTTCTTAAACACTTTTTCAGTCTCTTCCTTTTTTATCTACCACTTAACTTGTAAAGGCTCATCTAAGGACAATTATGAATATAGTCATGTCAGCCCTTGAACAAAATAATAAAACTGAGGATAAAGACCTAGAAAAATGAGCAAAGTTTCAGAATAATAGTCTCAGAGAATACCAAAGTAAATGAAATAAAACAAAAGAACTGTTATGGTCTGGGCACTGTGGCTCACGCCCGTAATCTCAGCACTTTAGGAAGCTAAGGCAAGAGGAGAGCTTGAGCCCAGGAGCTCCAGGCTGCAGTAAGCTGTGATTATACCACTATACGCCAGCCTGGGTGACAGAGTCAGACCCTGTCTGTAAAAAATAAAAAGAATGGTTATTACATTTTAATAACTGTAAGGAAAGGGGAACATTAAACACTGTCCTCTGCAAGGCTTGTAACTATAATTTTCAAGTGTGGCACACGGACCTCCCTCTGAGCATCCCAGAGACCATTTCAGGGAGTCAACGAAGTCAAAACTATTTTCATAATAAAACTAAGACCTCATTCACCATTTTCACTGAGCGGACATTTATACTGTTGATGCAAATAGCAGGTAAAACTCCTGGGGTCTTATTTCGAATCACCGCAATGTCTCTAAACTGTATTAATTGCAATTAAAAAAGAAATAAAAATTCAGCTTCACTTATTCTTGATAAAGCAGCAAAAATTATTAATTGTATTAAATACTATCCTTTGAGCATGCATAAAGTATTTCTACTGCATACCTAAATATGATGGCGGTCTCAAAGAAAAGCATTTGTACACCTGTTAAAGCTGAAAGCTGAATTAGCTGTTTTGGAATGCCATTTTTAATTGAAACAATGATTGACAAACCAAGCTTATTCGGCTGATACTTGCTGAAAATAATGACTGAACAAGCCTTTCCCATGGGAAAAAAATGACAGTACTTGTCACCAATGATAAAATTTGACCTTTCAAACAAAAACTAGAATTTTGGAAAACTTGTATCTGCCACCAATAAAGACTTGAAGATTTTTGTAAGATCAGTGGTGTTACTTAAAAATGATACTTTTTGATACCATATAATGAAATGTATCAACATTTGGAAAGTCTGCATAATTCAGAGAGCCAATAATTTCCAAATGACCAATACTTGATATTACAAAATCGTGCATGGGTAAGATTCACTCAAAGTGCAAGGAAAAAAACAGAAGTTAAACAGACACACACATACACACACACACACACACTCCAATGAATAAGTGAATAAATGTACGCATACCCGGTATTAAGGCAGGCTGGTGGATTTCAATGTAACAAAGAATGAAAACAATGAAAAGCTCACAGATATGATTTCAGATTCCACATAGCAATTAACCTACAGAAGTTACCACTTGTTAACTTTTGGTGTATTATCAAAGAAGAATATCCACAATTATCTGAAAAAGCTATTAAAATATTTTTTTCCAATTACATACTATGTGTGAGGATATTCTTTACATACTTCAAGTAAAACAATATATCACAAGACATTCCAGAAACAGCTGTGGTCTATTAAGTCAGACATTAAAGAAATTGGCAAAATTGTAAAACAAGGCCACTATTTTCAAGATTTTTCAAAATATATTTTTCATAATATATTTACATTAACATGAGTTTAGTAATATTTTAAATAGATTAAAAAGTATAGTAAATCTGTTCTAAGTTCTAACACAACAAATATTCACAGATATAATCCAGTAATTTTTAAGAGTATAAAGCCTGGAGATGAAAAAAACTTAACTGCTAATTTTAATAATGTGGAATAAAACAGTGGTTTTTGACATGAAAACTTAAAAAGGTCTCTATGTTTTTGATTCCATGATCTTTATTTGAAAATATTTACCCCTTCTGCTATAATTTCACCACACTTCCATCTTTGACCCGCCCAAGGTCAAAAGTGGCCTGCCAAGGTTAGTTTTAATCTTATACAAGGTAAACAGTGAAATCAAATGTACACTACTCAACATAAAATGCCAATTCTTCATGCAGGATAGTAGCTAACTGTTCAAGAGCAGAAATGAAATTATCCAACAGTCAAGGACTAAAGATAGGGAGAGCAGTAGCTGCGCTAAAGCCCAGTGCCCTGGGAAGAATCCAGCTCAGATAATTACACTCTATGGAGAGAATTCAGGTAAGACTAAGAATATAATGACATTGGTTGGAATTTGCCCAGGAGAGCAGGGTTAACAGCATAATTCCTATGAGGAGAGCCCTGAGAACTTTAAAGGCCAAGAATGGTCAGGAGTAAATTATTATACTTCAACAGACTTGAGTAGATGAAACAAATTGTTCCCTAGTTCAATTTCTACCTCTTGTAGTAACTTGCTGTAAACCTTTGTTTCATTCCAAGTACAGAGTACAGAAAAACAATAATTCTTCAGATTTCAAGTGTTATACTTGTCACTAAAAATGCACCCCTCACTCAAGCATAACGTGTGTCTATTTTATAGATTATACTTAAATGCATTCTTATTACCTAAGAGCAATGTTTCTCAATTCAAACATTATCGTATGACTTCTAAAGCTGAAATAAACATGGAAAATTTGTATCTGACAATAAAAATAAATTGTACTTCCTTCCTTGCCTGACGATGCTTCTAAATAAAAGCAGTAGTGAGGATTTTTGTTATTTCAGCAGTCCCCAACCTTTTTGGCACCAGGGACTGGTTTAGTGGAAGACAATTTTTCCACAGACCGGGGTTGAGGGGAGTGGTTTCCGGATGATTCAAGCTCATTACATTTACTGTGTACTTTATTTCTATTATTATTACATTGTAATATATGAAATAATTATACAACTCACCATAATGTAAAATCAGTGGGAGCCCTGAGTTCATTTTCCTGCAACTAGATGGTCCCCAGCTGGGGGTGACGGGAGAGAGTGACGGATCATCAGGCATTAGATTCTTATAAGGAGGAAGCAACCTAGATCCCTCACAGGCACAGTTTACAGTAAGGTTTGTGGTCCTATGAGAATCCAATGTCATCACTGATGTGACAGGAGGCAGAGCTCAGGCAGTAATGCCAGCAATGGGGGACAGCTGGAAATACACATGAAGCTTCACTGGCTCACCTGCTACTCACCTCTTGCTGTGCCACCAGGTTCCACAGGTGTGTGTCCTGGGGACTGGGAACCACTGGTTTATGTGTTTCATTGTTTTAAAACCAACACAAAGGAGAAAAATTAGTAGAGACAGTTGTTAGTCACTACTCTAGAACAGGGATCAGCAGTCTATAGCCCACACACCAAAGCAGGACTGCAGTCTGTTTTTGATAACATTATATTAAAATACAACCACACTCATTAGTTCAAGTATTTTCTAAGGCTGTTTTCATGCTACCTCAGGCAAGTTGTATATGGGAAATTAACTGACAGATCTAATTTAGGTTCTGCTGTTAACTAATATGATCAAGGGCAAATCACAAATGTTCTATCATTTACAAAATGCACAGATGATTAGCTGATCTCTACTACTTTCCAGCTCTAGAAGCATCTAGGATTTCAGATGATAAGCTATTCAGCACTCATTAGATGTAACAGAAATTCAAAGAAAGGAGAAGTTGGTGTGTGCTCAGGTCACCAGAGAAGATTCCTGGAAAGTATGGAACTCAGCTCTTAAGAATGTGTGGTGTTTTTGCCAAAGGAATAAAAAAATGAAGCTATTTTAGTGGTGGGGAAATTGCAATAAATAAAGTCAAAAGGCATAACTGGTAATAAGATACCTTCCTAACTTGTAGTAATAACTATTTCATAGTGGGAAATATGGTTGGATAGGGTAAGGGAAATATTATATAGTCTCTGAAAATCTGAAAAAGAAACATACTTTGGAGGCAGGAAATAAGAACCACTGGGGCTTTTGAAAATAGAAGTAGAGTGGTCAGAGTTTTGTTTAAAATAGACTACATATGGCTGGAAGGGACATCACAGACTGGGAGACACAGAAACCTAAAGTAGTCATGGAGAGCCCAAGCCTCAAGAACTCCTGGAATGGAGGAAATTACAAAGATATGAGCTATATTGATAAGGAGAAATAAAAGGGCCAGGAGGATGAATGGATATGTGTCAACAATTTTTCACAAGTCTGAATTATCAGGAAAATGATTAAAGACAAAGAAACTAAGAAATGAACTACTTTGGGAAGAAAGATGAATTAAGCGAAGAAACACTAAAAGAGTGAAATTTTTTTTGTGACTGGAAATGTAATATGCAAACTAGTGTGAGGCCAGTTAAGAAACAGAGATTTAAAATAATAAAATCATGAGTTTTAGAACTAGAAAGCTCCCTGAGCTGAACTGGAAACAGAACTGTCTCCAATTCACATATCAGCCTACTAAGGATCAAAGAATTGTGATTTTGTCCAAGTCACCAGCTAAAAATTTATTGAAAGGGAACCAGAACTTAGTTCTCTATCTTCTATTTAGAAATGTTTGAAGCTATGAGAATACATAAGCTCTCCAAGATTCAGAGCAGAGGCCACATATTAGAGACCTATAGTTATGTTTATTTAGACTTCAATGTTTAAAAAATAATTAGTTTCTAACCATTGCGGCAGGAAAGGGTGGCTTGGGAGGCATTTGCTCCAATCCCTCCATCAACCTCTCCCTTCAGGGCACTCCCCAACAATATATATACAAATTACAGAATGTGCACTTGCTATGAAAATCCAGCTTTAGGGCAATCCCTAGACTCTTAATAGTAGTGCAAGTGGTGCATATTACAATGTAGACAACAAACCCAAAGGCTGTGCAATGCACAAGCTACATAAACCCTGTTCCAACCAGAATATTGCTCCAAACCCCCTCTCGTGTAGGTATTCCCAAACTTCCACTAGCCGCTGATATTCGAAATCTGAGATATTTCACATAAAAATCTGGACTTCCCACACTTATCTTGGCTCACTAGAAGATCTGATTACATTAAACATTGTTTTCCCCACATGATAGTAAGTTGAACTCAAACAGTGGTGTTGTCCCCGTTGGACAGAGATCTGTTCTCTTATGAATTGTGTACCTACCTGGATCATTCATTCCTTTATGTCACTTGCAGCCCTCTTCAGAGGAAGCTGCAACTCTAAAACACACCAAAACAGAGGATTAAGGCCTTAGTTTTAGAAAATACTGAGGCATGAAAAGAAACCAGCAAAGACAGCCAAAAAATAAAAATAAAATAAAAAAACAACAACAAAAGCAAGGATCACAGAGCAGTGGAGAAAAGTGAAATGCTACAAAAATCAAGGGAGATGGTTTCAGAGAGCAAGAAAGGACACTAGAATTTAGCACGAAGATGCCACTGCCAACCTTTTAAAAAGCAATCTCAGCTCATCTATACTATCCATTCCACTGTTTTGAAAAGGACTAAAGATGAAAAATAGCAATAACAACAAAAGAAAGAAGAGATTAACATTAAATGTAAATAGGTTTATGATTTTTAACTGCAAAATTTACATATGTTTAAATGAAAAAGCAAAGAGGAAGTAGAGAGAAATGGTTTTAGACTCAGTTTCAGGTAGCTAAAAATCAATAAAGAACCTGTATTAAGCAGAAAGACTGGCTTTAGAAAGTAATTTTACGGATGAAGACAATAATTACCTGCCTCATTATATTTTTGATCATAACAAATCTGGACACACTATCTTTAGAACAAATAATGATAAAATAAAAAGATACAACAAATAATCTAAATGTCGCACTTACTACATAGATGATCAAGATAAATGGAAACAGATGAGCCACTTCTTGATTATCTTTTCATTTCTGGTAGAATAAGACTGTAATCAAGGAAGGTAAAACATCACACCAACTGGAAATCAGGATTTCCCAGCAAGATAACTAATGTCAAATAACCTCCTCTTATAAAACTAACTGACCATATATACAAGCTACATTAGGAAAAAGCATATAATAAATATTAGTGTTTTTTGTAGTTTAACCACAGATACTGATTTATTATGGCTAGTTGAGAATTGCTTTTTATCTATCTGTTATAAATATGTTAAAGTTCTGCCAAGGTTATTTAAATATTTTCTTCTAAAATTATCGAGTTGAAAATGCTTCACTCAGAAATCAGATAACTACACAATTATTCTCATGGAATTATTAGTTTCTTAGCATTTTTATTCAGTGTCCTAATAAATTATTCAAGGTAAACAAAATATGTTTCTTTATAGCTAGGAGCATCCTCATTGCCTAAGAACTATTTCTCAATTCAAAAGAAACAGTATTGTATGACTTTTAAAGTTGAATGTATTGTATTTAGTTTAAAGAGACAGGGAGCTCACTACGCTGCACAGGTTGGACTTAAACTCCTGGGCTCAAGGAATCCTTTCATCTCAGCCTCCCAAAAAGCTGGGAATACTGATGCACACCAATGCATCTGGCTAAAGCTGAATTTAAAAAACAAAGTTCACACCAGAGAATAAGAAAAATGAAAGTATATCTCCTACCTTACTTTTAAATAAAATAAAGATGTTTCTAAAGCCAAAATAAATGGAGAAGAGCCTGCTATGACAGTTTGCAGTCTTACTCTAGAGGAAAGATACATATTATGATTTTAATAATAGCTCATTCAATCTTTTTCTAATAAGCTACAGGGAGAATAATCATAGAAAATTAATTCTTATAATTCAGTGAATTCCTCATTAAGGTCTCCGTAACATACCTAGAACCAACGTTTGCTCTCATTTTTTTTAAGGCAAGATTGTGTTATCTATAATTCCAGCTACTCATAAAACTATGAAGTTGGGCTACACACATTAAACAACTATTTATCGAATGTCTACTATATGCCAGACACAATATTAGGCATTTGAGATATAGTGTTACACAAAATGAATTTGATCTCAACTCCTTCATGTTAGTGGCTCTGGCAAGTCCTAGATGAAGTTCACGATGAAACGACCTTTAGGGTAACGGTTCTTAAATGTATTAATTTTAAGAATCACCTGGGAAGCTCAACAAACACAGAGAGATTGAAACAGAATTGGAGTAGGGATATAATTCTTTACTTAATCTGTTGCTTTCCACACAACAACTGAAGTTAGGATGATATTGATGAAGCAGCTGAGTGTTTATTATGTGACTGGCACTGTGCCAAATATTTAATAATCACAACCACCACAAAAAGGACATATAATTATCCTGATTTTTTTTTTTTTGAGGCGGAGTTTCACTCTTGTTGCCCAGGCTGGAGTGCAATGGTACAATCTTGGCTCACTGTAACCTCCACCTTCCAGGTTCAAGTGATTCTCCTGCCTCAGCCTCTCAAGTAGTTGGGATTACAGGCATGTGCCACCACACCCGGCTAATTTTGCATTTTTAGTAGAGATGGGGTTTCATCATGTTGGTCAGGCTGGTCTCAAACCCCTGACCCCAGGTGATCCATCCACCTCAGCCTCCCAAAGTGCTGGGATTACAGGAGTGAGCACTGAGCCCAGCCAATTACCCTGATTTTAATTGTGAAGAAAAAGAGACACAAATAGGTTATGCAACCTTGTAAAAGATATGTAATGGCCACACAGGCATTAAGTGGCAGAGCCAAGGCTGTCTAGTTCAAACTTTTCACCACTAGGCTACTCTAGCTAGCAGGAGGTTATTCCAAAGGCTGGAGGGCTCCCAGGAGGAGGTGAATTTTAATGAAGTACTGAAAATTGTTGATAACTATTTACGAGGCACCTAGGAGACACGTGAGTGGCGCTCCGAGAGGTACAGTGATCTAGGCTAGTAGAGACAGTAAGCCTTGGGCCCTATGTAGGGTCACTAGCTTCAAGCACGGCCCACAGACTAATTTCTTAATAACTTCTTCCTCTGAAAAAAAAATAAGGTCAGGAATAAAAGTAGCATGGGCATGTATGTCTGCACAAAGGTGCATAACAAATATACCTCTCATATACTACCAATACTGTTTTGAAGACGACACTTTAACACCAAAAATAATGAATAAAGAGTTATCCCTTAAGCTGGACGCGGTGGCTCAAGCCTGTAATCTCAGAACTTTGGGAGACTGACATAAGAAGACTGCTTGAGCCCAGGAGTTTGAGCAGCCTGGACAACATGGCACAACCCCATCCCTACTAAAAACACAAAAATTAGCTGGGCATGGTGGCACACATCTGTAATTCCAGCTACTCAGAAAGCTGAGACGAGAGAATCACTTGAACCCGGGAGATGGAGGTTGCAGTGAGCCAAGATTGTGCCACTGCACTCCAGCCTGGGCAACAGAGCGATCCTGCCTCGGGTGGGGGGGAGCTCCTTAAACAGAATGAATTAATAAATACAAAAACCTGATTACATTGTTTTATTTTTCTCATTTTGCCCAATACCACGAATTTGGGAACCACTGCCCTAGATTGCTAAATCTGTGAAGGTGGTTATTTTCTAAATTAACATAGTCAGCAGTGTGTTGCTTGTATATGGTCTCTGCATTTTATTAAACCTACTGAGTAACAAGCGCAGTATTAATTTTTAAAATAACATTAAAATTGTGAACAAAACCTTATTATTACCACTATGAAAAAGACAGGTAAAGATTTCTTGTTTTGTTTATATAACTTTTAAGCAGTTGATTGTTATCACTATAATAGTTTTAAATGTTTTTTCCTACTCTTCTACATCTTTGTGCCCAAACGTTAAGCAAAGGTAGGATCAACTAGTAATTTGTGAGTCTGTATACTGCACAAAAGCTTGCAGCCAGAGAGTAAGGTCTGAAATTCAACCACTTTTTGTGCATGGTTCTACCTAGGAAAAGTCCCTTATCTGGCCTAGCTATGCATCTACCCCAAGGAGAATCTGCATTGGGTCAGCAAAAGATATTCTATAGGCTAGAAGCAGCCCTAGGCTAACTTTTTTTTTTTTTTAAAGACAGGGTTTTGCTTGTCTCCCACGCTGGAGTACAGTGCGTTGTTCATAGCTGACTGCAGGCTCAAACTCCTAGGCTCAAGTGACCTTCCCATCTCAGCCTCCCAAGTAGCTGAGACTACAGGTACATGCTACCATGCCTAATTTTTTTTTTTTTTTTTTCAGACACACAGTCCTCCTATGTTGCCCAGGCTGATCTTGAACTCCTGGACTGAAGTGATCCTCCCACCCTGGCCTCCCAAAAACTGCTGGGATTATAGATAAGAGACACTACGCCTGGCCACAAACATGTTTTAAATCCAAAAAATAATAATAATAAAATTTGATATATTTTAAATTTAGTATAAATATATTACCTATAACCATAGTTTATCTGAGGTTTTAAATTCTAAATCACAACTATGATAAACCTGTCCTTTGCTATTCAAAGAGCTGGTCCTTAACTGGGCACGTGCTCCCATAATCCCAGTTACTCAGGAAGCTGAAGTGGGAGGATCACTTGAACGCAAGAGTTGGAGACCGGCCTAGGCAACAAAGCAAGCCCCTAGTTGA
This sequence comes from Colobus angolensis palliatus, assembly GCF_000951035.1. Lineage (NCBI taxonomy): Eukaryota > Metazoa > Chordata > Mammalia > Primates > Cercopithecidae > Colobus > Colobus angolensis. Next base: position 10,328,673 of record NW_012114141.1, on the reverse strand, counting down.
AAAAAATAAAAATTTAAAAAAAGAGGGGTCCTCAAACCTACGTTGGTATCACCTAGGAGCTTCTTAGAATCTTAGGCCCCATCCCAGATCTACTGAAACAAGGTCTACACTTCTAACAAGTCCTCCAGGTGATTTATACATACATTACAATCTCAGAAACAGTGATCTAGACTAGTAGAAAGAGCAAGCCTTGGACTCTCTGCAGCGTCACTAGCTTCAAGAATGGCCCATAAACGAATAAAGTGCCCCTTCACTTGCTTTACTGACCTAACAAGATAACAAGATACAGCAACTGTTACCTCACAGTTACCAATCTCACTGCTTAGCAGGGTAAACACACAATTTGCATGTGTATGTGTAGACATATAAATACATACTCTAAAAAGTCACTTTTCAAAACCACATTATTGAGTGGTTTAAAATATAAACTGGCTTTAAATATATTCACCCTTGTGTGAACTCAAATTTCCCCTTAGAAATGTTTTAAATGAGTCCTCTAGTCAATTTTGCATGCATACATGCACCGTAAAAGTCTATCAATTCTTTATGCAAAAGTATGGTCATATTTTTTTAATTATATCACAGTAAGAAAAGTAACTTCTACAGAACCATTCTGTTCCTACAGTAGAAATTTAAAATAAAACTTACCACAATTCAATTATGAAAAGCTTTAATGTAATGTCACTGGTAGACATCATTTCTTTACAATTTCATAACTTAAGTTCAACTAAGTACTTGAACGTTTAAAACTAAATAGCATGCATTTAAAATTCCTAGTACTCAGCTAATGTGTATACCTAAAAGTATAAAAAGCAGAAACATAAAAATAATCAGAAAAGATGTTTTAAATGTAGTAAGGATCTAGAAATGCATTCTACTTATGGTAACACAGTATATAGTATTTTAAAGTGACATCTTATCTAAATGGTATTTCCTCATCATCTGCTTTTGTTACTTCCTATTCATCCATCACATTTGAAAAATTGTATCCAGAAGTTTTAAAGTGTCAAATTGCTTTTGCTTAGAAAAGTTTTATCTTTACATTATAAGGTATGTGTGCAAAGAATGCCCGCTAAAGTAACAAACCGTCATTATGTGAGGACTGTACTGAGCTGGTATCATTTTTGGTTTCCTCAACTTTAAAGTATAAAAGATTTCAAGCATAACCTTAGAAAGAAAAGCATAACAGACCTTTATAAACCCCTCACTCAGATTCAACAATAATGAACTCAACATTGACCATGTTTCCACTTCAGCCCTATCTGTTAACTCTCATTACCCTTTCTCCAATTACTGTATTTCAAAGCAAATCACAGGTACCTACTGAAATATTTACAAATGAGGAGGAGCAAGCTGGCCAGATAGAAGCCTCCACCAATTGTCCTCCCTGTGGGAACATTACATTTGACAAACATCTACACAAAAAAGCATCTTCATGAGAATTAAACATCAGGTGAGTGGTAACAGTACCTGGTTTTTAACTTCACACTGCTAAAAGAGACACTGAAGAGGGCAGGACAGTCTTGAACTGCCAATGCCACCCCTCCCCCATGCCCCAGCAGCAGCCATGTGGAGAATGAAGAGAGAATGTGTATTCCTGGGGGAGGGACAGCACAGCAATTTGCTTTTGTATGCTACTTCCTACTCATACATATTAAAAAAATATTTCTAGATGTTATGAAGTGTCAAATTGCTTTTGCTCAGAAAAGGTTTTTTTTTTTTTACATTGTAAGATACGTGTACAAAGAATACCAGCTAAAAAGCATGAGCAGCTATACAGACAAAATAGATTTCAAGACAAAAACTATAAAGAGACAATGAAGGTCATAATATAATGATAAAAGGGTCAATTCAGCAAGAGGATATAACATAAATATATGTGCACCCAAAACTGGAGCACCCAGATACATACATCAAATATTGTTGAGCTAAAGAGAAAGACAGATCTCAATACAATAATAGCTGGAAACTTCAACATCCCAGTTTCAGCACTGGACAGATCATCTAGACAGAAAGTCAACAAAGAAAAATCAGACTTAATCTGCACTATAGACAAAATGGATCTAACAGATATTTACAGAACATTTTGTACCACAGCTGCAGAATACACATTTTTCTCCTCAGCACATGAATCATTCTCAAGGACAGACTATATGTTAGGCCGCAAAACAAGTCTCAAAACATTTTAAAAAACTGAAATAATGTCAAGCATCTTTTCTAGCCAGAATGGAATAAAACTAGAGCTCAATAATGAAAAGAATTTTTAAAACTATACAAACGTATGCAAATTAAACCATATGCTCTTGAATAACCAGTGGATCAATGAAGAAATTAAGAAGGAAACTGAAAAACTTCTTGGAACAAATGATAATGGAAACACAACAAGAGCAAAACCTATATGATATAGCAAAAGCAGTACTAAGATAGAAGTTTATACTTCCTAGTGCCTGCATCAAAAAAGAAAAACTTCCAACAAACGACCTAACAATACATTTTAAAGAACCAGAAAAGCAAGTGCAAACCAAACCCAAAGTCAATAGAAGAAATTATAAAGATCAGAGCAGAAATAAATAAAATCAAAACAAAGAAAATACGAGAGCAACAAAACAGTGTTTTTAGAAAAGAGAAAGAAAATTGACAAGTCTTTAGCCAGACGAACTAAGAAAAAAAGAGAGAACACCCAAATAAATAAAGTCAGAGATGTAAAAAATGAGACATTACAACCAACACTGCAGAAATCCAAAGGATTCCTAGAAGCACTATGAGCAATGATATGCCAACATCTGAAAACCTAGAAGAAATAGATGATTTCCCAGACACATACAACTTACCAAAATTGAACTATGAGGAAATCCAAAACCTGAACAGACCAGTAACAAGTAATGACATCAGATCCATAATAAAAAGTCTCCGAGCAAAGAAGATCCCAGAACCTGATGGCTTCAATGCCAAATTTTATCAAACATTTAAAGAATTACTATCAATCCTACTCAAACTGTTCCAAAAAACAGAAGAGAAGGGAATACGTCCCAATTCATTCCATGAGGCCATTATCACCCTGATGTCAAACCAAAGACACACCAAAAAATGCAAACTACAGGCCAGTATCCTTAATGATCACTAACGCAAAGATCCTCAACAAAATACTAGTGAACCAAATTCACCAACACACTTTAAGAGATGATTTATCATGGCCAAGTGGAATTTATCCCAGGGATGCAAGGATGGTTCAACATACCCAAATCAATCAGTGTGATTGATACGTAATACCGACAGAATGAAGGACAAAAACCACATGATCATTGCCGAAAAAGGATTTGATAAAATTCAACATCCTTTCATGATAAAAACCATAAAAAAACTGGGTACAGAAGGAATACACCTCAACATAATAAAAGCTATATATGACAGAACCACAGTTAGTATCGTACTGAATGGGGAAAAACTGAAAGACTTTCCTCTAAGATCTGAAACATAACAAGGATACCCACTTTCACCACTATAAAAGCATTTCCATATGCCAACAGCAAACAATCTGAAAAAGAAAATAAAAGTGTAATTCTATTTACAATAGCAACAGATAAAATTAAATACCTATGAATTAGCTTAATCGAAGAAGTCAAAGCTCTCTACAATGAAAACTATAAAACACTGGTGAAATAAACTGAAAAGGACACACACACAAAAAAACATGCTCCATGTTCAAGGACTGGAAGAATCAATACTGTTAAATGTCCATACTACCCAAGGCAATCTACAGATTAAATGCATTCTCTATCAAAATACCAATGACATTCTCCACAGAAAAAGTAATCCTAAAATGTGTATGGAACCACAAAAGACCCCGAATAGAAAAAGCTATCTAAGCAAAAAGAACAAAACTGAAGAAATCATATTACCTGACTTCATATTATACTACAGAGCTCTAGTAACCGAAACACCACGGAACTGGTATAAAAAACAGACACACAGACCAATGAAACAGAATACAAAATCCAGAAACAAATTGTACATCTACAGTGAATTAATTTTTGACAAAGGTGCCAAGAACATACACTGAAGAAAGGACAGTCTCTTCAATAAATAGTTCTAGGAAAAACTGGATATCCATATACAGAAGAATGAAACTAGACCCCTATCTCTCACCATACACAAAAATCAAATCAAAATGAAACTATTATATTATGAAAAATAAAACACTGGGGAAATTCCCCAGGACACTGGACTGAGCAAAGATTTCCTGAGTACTACCCAGAAAGCACAGGAAACTAAAGCAAAAATGGGCAAATGGAATCACATCAAATAATAAAGCTTCTACACCAAAAAGGAAACAGTAAACAAATGAACAGACAACCCACAGAATGGGAGACTGTATCTGCAAACTATCCACTCTACAAGGTATATATATACCAGAATACATAAGGAACTAAAACAATTATATAAATTTAAAAAAAAAAAAAGCTTAATCATCTAATTTTAAAATGGGCAAAAGGGCCATGCACAGTGGCTCATGCCTGTAATCCCAGCACTTTGGGAGGCTGAGGTGGGTAGATCACTTGAGGTCAAGAGTCTGAGACCAGCCGGGCCTACATGGTAAAACCCCTCTTGACTAAAAACACAAAAATTAGCTAGACGTGGTGGTGGGTGTCTGTAATCCTCCTAGCTATTCGAGTGACTGAGAAACAGAATCACTTGAACCCAAAAGGCAGTGGTTGCAGTGAGAGTCATTGCACACTTGCCTGGGTGACAAAGCAAGACTATGTCTTAAAAAGAAAAGAAGGGTGGGGGATAAAAGATCTGAATAGATGTCTCTAGACATACAAAATGGCAAACAGCCATATGAAAGACTGCTCAACATCACCGAATATCAGCAAAATTCAAATCAAAATGACAATAGAGTATCATTTCACTCCAGTGTAAATGGCTTTCATCCAAAGACAGGCAATAACAAATGCTGAGGGGGATGCTGAGAAAAGAAAACCCTTTGTACACTGCTGGTGGGAACATAAATTAGTACAACTACTATGCAGAACAGTTTGGAGGTTGCTCAAAAAACTAAAAATTGGGCTACCATATGATCCAGCAATCCCACTGCTAAGTATACCCAAAAGAAAGGAATCAATTTATCAAAGAGATATCTGCATTCCCACATTTATTGCAGCACTATTCACAATAGCAAAGATTAGGAGGCAACTTAAGTGTCCATCAGTAGACAAGAGGATAAAGAAAATGGACACATGCAAAATGGAATAATATTCAGCCATAAAAAAGAATGAGATCCAGTCATTTGCAACAACATGGATAGAACTCAAAGTCATTATGTTAAGTGAAATAAATGAGGCAAAGAAAGATAAACTTTTGTCTGTTCTCACTTATTTGTGGGAGCTAAAAATTAAACAACTGAATTCATAGAGACAGAATGTAGAAAGACGGTTACGAGAAGCTAGGAAGAGTAGTGGGAGGCATGGCGGGGGAGTGGAGATGGTTAACAGGTAAATATATTTTATATATATATATAAAAAATAAGATTTTTCCAACAAGAAGCTATAGAAAAATGAAAAACAAATGAATAAGTTCTAGTATGTGACAGAACAACAGGATGGCTACAGTCAGTAATAATTGCAAATTTAAAAAGTACCTCAAAGAGTACAACTGGATTACTTGAAACACAAAGGATAAATGCTTCAAGTGATAGATACTGTATTTACTCTAATGTGATTATTATATATTGTATATCTACATCTTATACGTTGTATGCCTAAATATATATATAATTACCACCTACTATGTACCCACAGAAACAAAATTTATAAATGAAATGAGAACCTTAAGACAAATACGCCCCCTATTAAACATCCCCAAAGTATCATCCCCGCTCCCTCTCACACAAACATATATTAATCCTTAATATCATCAAGTGACCAGTCAGTTCAAAGATTCTTTTTCAAAACATAATCATCATAATGATAATGATAACTGCAGCCCAGGACACACTTCCAAGCTGCCTTGGGGAGTGCTCCCCAAAGAAAGATTCTTTACCAACAATTAGTCAAAACATTGGGAAAGAATAAGATCACCTTACATTATTGTAGCAAACTCTCATAACTGTCCAAATATTTTATGAGCTCAAATAAGGCCAAAAAGAGACTGTTTACATTTTTTAAAATCATATATAATTTATTAAAATTAAATACTGTGCCTTCTCTTTAAGGTAAAAAATTGTCTCATTCTTTAATAATATAAATATTATGCAATATTTACCCAAATTTTATTTCCCTCAACATGGCTAATCTAGAATAGAAATATTATAGATTATAGATTTTTTAATATATAGACAAGTCAAATTTTGATCAAATTTAGTAGTTTAAAAAAAAAATCCCTAAAGGAGATTGGAATTGAAGTAAAAATGTTAAGTCAGACTGCACCTAAACTATAATCAATTACAAAATGGGTTTATTCCTAACATGCCCAAATTGCTCTATGTAGGAAAATAACTACATTGTTCAGTGGCCCTCTTATCCATATTGTTTTTCAGACTGCAAAAGTATCTAACTCCGTGGTTCTCAAACTTGTGCACATATCAGAATCAAAGACAGGGCCTTTTAAACACTGCTGGCCCCACCCCAGAGTTTGTCAGTGAGTGTGAAACGGAGCCTGGTAATCTGCATTTCTAAGAAACTCCCAAGTGACCTCTGGAGAGCACACTTTTGAGAACGCTTTGATTTTTTTGTTTTGAGACAGGGTCTTGCTCTGTCACCCAGGCTGTACTGCAGTGGTGTGATCATGGCTCACTGCATCCTTGATTTCCTGGGCTCAAGCGATCCTCCATCTCAAAAAATTATTAGCTGGGTGTGGTGGCACACATCTGCTGAGACTATAAGCATGTGCCACCATGCCCAGCTGATTTTTAAATTTTCCATAGAGATGGGGCTTCACTACGTTGCCCAGGCTCGAACTCCTGAGCTCAAGCGATTCCACCTCGGCCTCCCAAAGTGCTGAGATTACAGGTGTGAACCACTGTGCTTGGTCAGAGAACCACTGATCTAAATTTCTAAAAGCTTGCATATGTGTATGATATGGCATTTGTTTTTATCTCACACAATACAGAGGAAACAGCGTGAGTTTTAAAGTAATACGTAAGTGGGTTCACGCTTCAAGTCTTCCCTCCTTGCTCGTTATAAATTTTGAGAGCAAGTGAGCACTTTTCAGAGCCTGAGTTTCATCTGCAGAGTCACTAAGTCCCAAATTTTCTAGAAAAAAAAAAAAAAATTAGTTTTTTACTGGTTGCCTTCAGGGCTCTTTGGGATATCACCTACTAACTGGAACTTACAGGAGCAAGTGCAGGAAGGTGGCATTTATCAACTTCTCCTTAGATAAGAGTTTTAATCACAAAACCAACCTGTTCTGAGTTGTCCCGAACAGCTTAAAGACTATCTCTGGAGTCACTGGGGCTCACGTTTAGTTTCTATCAATTTCCTAAAGTTACCGTTATATTATCACGCAATCGGTTTTTTAACGAATGTCAGTGCTATCCATGTTCTGCATGTTTTCATAGGTTTATGTTACTATTATACCCTATACCTCCAAATCTCACCTTAACCTGAGCCTTTTCTCTACAAATTAACCTAGTTCACTACCAAATTAATTCAATGTGGGTATTTTTGCTCTGGCTTCTATAAAAGAATGTTACATGTTCTATGTAACATGTATCTAGTATAAAATGTTGAACCAAGTTTACTTCATATTCTCTAGTTTTGACAATATACTGACAGTATTTTTTTAAACTTCGATTTATTTTTTATATCATTTTGTTGGCATATCAAAATAGAATCTGTATCCTGAAAGACGAAAAACTCTAAATTTCAAACTGCAGAGTACAAGGCATGGGACAATCAACTGTAATATTACTCTAAAGCATACAAAGCAATTTTATTTTCAACTCAGATAAAGTGAATTCAAACTTGCTAGAGTATTCCCTCCTAAAAGGTCCTATTATCAGCTACCAACACAAGAATTTGTGTGTGTGTGCTTTGCTTTTATTAAAAATCATAATCTGCTGAGAGAACAGCAAGGAAAATCATGCATAATAAGATAGAAACTGATACACAATTTTATCAGCAGGTAAGACTGAGTCATTAAAGGAATGGCTATATGTATTCATTATATTAATAATAAACATTCATCCAGGGCCAACTATACAGGGAATACAGAAGAACCTGGATGAAAGCTCATAAATGCAACGTGGCAAAACAAAATTTCCCAGAGGCTCCAATACTGACATTATTTTCTAACTGTATTCACCGCAATATGGCCATCCATATATATGAATGGGAATTTAATACAGGAGAGAGGAAAGGGCTGGGTTTTGGAATAAGACGGAGAGGAGTTCAAGTCTCAGCCCTTGCTCCTTGCTGGTTATAAAGCTTTGAGAGTAAGTGACCAAATTTCAAAAGTCAAGTTTCATTTGCAAAATTTACATAATCCTCCAATCTTTTAGGATGATTTTGAGGACTAGATTGAAACTGCATTCAAAACTCTTTCTGGCACAAATAAAGTAATAAATGGCAGTTGATGTTTTATTTCATAAACAAACAATAAACCTACTCTTGGAAATCTGGCACACATCCTCTTCAATAACAATAATTCAAACTATTTTGTATTTCATATTTCTAAGAGATGTAACAGATTTATAATATTATTGCTAAAGAAATTCTCAGAAATAGCATTTTCTATTTACAAGATTATTTATTGGTTATTTACTCTTAACATAAAGCCAAATTAAAGAAAGCTTAAGAAAAACACGTGTCTCCTCCTTCTTCTTTCTTAAACAGACAGGATCTTGCTCTGTCACCCAGGTTGGAGTGCAGTGGCGCCATCACAGCTCACTGCAGCCTGGGCTGCAGCTCCTGGGCTCAGGCAATCCTCCCACCTCAGCCTCCCAGAATAGTTGGAACTACAGGCACACGCCACTGGGCCCAACTAATTTATTTTATTTTTTGTAGAGACAAGTTCTTGCTTTCCTGCCCAGGCTGGTCTCGAACTTCTGGCTTCAAGCAATCCTTCGTCTCAGCCTCTCAAAGTGCTGGTATTACAGGCATAAGCCACAGAGCTCAGCCATGTTATTTCTTTATAAAGTGTTTCGCTTTATGAATATAGAACTACAATTGCATTTTTTTATTTATAGAAACATTCCCACGTATTTTAAGCAGTTATATCTAAAACAAACATGAAATCTTTAAAAATTCTTCCTCACCAATGTAAGTGTAACCTCTGCTATTGACTGAATATTTGTCTCTTTAAAATTCATCTATTGCAACTCAAATCCCCAGTGTTATAGAATTCGGAGGTGAGGCCATTTGAAAGTAACTGGGGTTAGATTAGATTAGGTCATGAGGGTGGGTCCCTCATGATGAGATTAATGCCATTATAAAAGAAGAAGACACACAAGGTCTTTCCTTCTCCAGCAAGTGAGGATACAATAAGACTGCTGTCTGCAAACCAAGAACAGTGCTCTTCCCAGACACCAGGTCTGCCAGCACTTTGATCTTGAACTTCCCAGTCTCCAGAGTTGTGAGAAATAAATGTTGTTTAAGCCACCCAGACTTATTCAGTTATAGCAGCCCAAACTAAGATATTCTCTAAGAAAATTCTGAATGTAAAACATGAGAGAAGGCAACATTCATGGAAAAAAGCAGAATCAATAAAAACAGAAGTGAGTAAGAAACAGGCGGCTGGGTGCAGTGGCTCACACCTGTAATCTCAGCACTTTGGGAGGCCGAGGTGGGCAGATCACGAGGTCAGGAGATCGAGACCATCCTGGCTAACACAGTGAACCCCCATCTCTACTAAAAAAATACAAAAAATTAGCCGGGTGTGGTAGTGGGCGCCTGTAGTCCCAGCTACTCAGGAGGCTGAGGCAGAAGAATGGCGTGAACCTGGGAGGCGGAGTTTGCAGTGAGCCGAGATCGCGCTACTGCACCTCCAGCCTGGGCAGCAGAGCGAGACTCCATCTCAAAAAAAAAAAAAAAAAAGAAACATAGAGGCTAGTCTCCAGTACTCATTCCTTTATTCAATAAATGTTTACTGATTCCAAGCATTGGGTTTTGTGACAAGCACTGTTATTAGGACAATTATAGCAAATGCCACCAAAAGAAGCACCATTTCTGAGTGAATAAGACAGCTGGGTCATCAGGGTTGCTGTTGGGTCAACAGGTTTCCCAAGTAAAGGGCAACCCCAACACTGTCAACTGCCAGCCACAGCTGGGAAAAAAGAAGGCAAAACGTGAACAAAGAAGGACCAAAGAGATTGCGTGCCCACCTCTAGCACCATTCATAATCCCTCAAAACTTCCCAGTTAAAGTGGCACCAGAGTGATCCTGATCCATGTCATCACTTCTCTGTAGTAGGAAGAAAGATGATGCCATACGCACAACATTTGTTTCCCAAAGAATATTAGTACTCTTAAAACTCTCACCACTAACAAATTACACTAAGGGGTGCAATTCTGAATACCAAAAAAGAGTCACAAATAAAAGGGTTAATAAAAACACTTCCCAAAATAGGTTACTATAGGTTATTTATCTTTGGTACCCATAGTCTACCTTTGCTACAAATCCCATCCTAACCCATAGTGTTTCTTCTCTATAAAAGCTTCCTCAAAAAAGAATGTGGTATCAGTAATTTGAACCTTAATGTGGTAATAAGTCAAACGTGTTTTCTCTCCCATGCTTATTTGCATTTATGGCCTTCTAATAGGTGAATGAGAGACAATGTCTACGATTACTTGATCTTAAGCATTGGTGACTGGTAACAAAGGTACTTGTCAACAATGTACCCCCAGATGACAGACAAGATGGGCTCTGTGGCTAAGATGAGACCCTCAGAGAAAATTAAGTAGCCAGAGCAGGGAAAAGAGTTTGGTCATGTATGCCTACACTGCTAACTACCATAAGGTTTGTTCACTGACATAAGGTTTTCTTCCTGCAGTTAAGCAGAAGTTCATTCTAGGAAAACACTGTCCAACTGACTCTGGTGGACCACATGACACTAGCTAACAGGAACACCCCCACCTTGGGGGTCCAGCCAACAGCACTGATTAGACAAGATACCAGCTTTACAAATGTTCTCTCCTGATAAGCAGCTATAGACCCTAAGCTGGTTCCAGCTGGCTTACAGAGATGGCACATAAAACATCTTTGTGTCTTTTAGTTCACCTTCTGATGTAAAGAGCCAAATTCCTCCTCGTTTTAATGTTAAAACCACACCCCAAAGTGAATATGGAAGGTATATTAATGTTATATCTGGACATGCACTTGACTTTCCCTGTAAACATTCACAGATATTCCCCAAATCTGATGAATATGTAAGACAGACCCTGGAAGGTTCAAATGCAGCTATTTCCCTCCTTTCAGTCCAGCGTGTGCTTTCAGTTTCCCCAGAAGCTGTTTCCCAAACTTGCAGATTGTTAACTTGGAAAATAAAGGTATTTTCCTTTCTCCTTCCTCCGGTAGATCTCACGTTCATTTTTTAACAGACTGAAGAAAGCCAGGTAAGCAAGCATTCCTTGAAATCACACCTCAACTACTAAGCCAAATCTGTCCATTTATTACCTGAAAATTAATGAATGGTACAAACAGTGACAACTGTTTTAAAACCATGTTTATTAGAACAACAAAAAGTAAGTTACATGGTGAGATTATTCTACCCAACTTTTTACCTTTAAAACATTACACGATGACTCAAGACCCGATCAGTAAAATGAACGTAAATTCTAATAACAGTAAAGAAGTGTTAATTTAGTATCCTTTTAAAATTATCAAATTATTCAAAAAACGGGAAAATGAACATGTGACTGTTATCCTAATACTATCAATAAGTCATAAATCACATCTAATAATTTGCTATGGCTGGTTTTTTACTGCCGGGGTTTGGCAATTTAGGTTTTCATAATGTGCTAATGCAAAATGTATTGCTGAATTCTACCATGAATCAATTATTTTTATTATTCTAAATTGGTTTCAAATTTCATTAATTAATACTGATCATTTTATTAGTTTATAATTTAACGTAGTTACACGATTGCTCAATACCTTTTAAAAGTTACATTTAGGAAGCACACATTTAATTCAATTTGACAAATACTTCTGTGGACCCACAACATACCCCAGATATATTATACATTAAAATAAAGCTACAATGATAGTTACATAGATACGTTTATTATAAGCACCTCTTTGCTGGCACTTAGAAGTCCTCAAAGTAACTCTTCTGGAATCTGTAATATTTTTACTCTTATGCAAGATTAGAGTTTAAAGAAAGTTACCTAATTTCAAAACTTCAAGCACTTACCAAACCTTTAGAAATTATATTGTCTTACAATGAAGACCTGTTAGGGGCTAACGTACCATAAAACAGCAGCAATTGTTCCTTTTTCCTGAATTAAATATACTTCTTAATTTTCTGGATTAAGTAAACTAGTCATAGATGATGGCGTACTTAATTAAATTAGAAATCTTAAGCAATACAAAAAACTTAAATATCGTTTTTCATATATACATAACTTAATTATGTGTTAATATGCAAGGAATCTAAGTATACTTTGATATGTGTTGATTTAGAAAATTGTTCTCTGAAAAGCAGTTTTTCTTTTCCCAGAAGGTAACCATTGATCCATACTGTTTGCATACCCTTTCCACTCATTTATCGGCTGTTTTTGTTACTTTAATCTCAAATCATAAAAGCTGGCTGGATATCTGACTATTCACTTGAGTTTTATTAGCTTAATAGCTTTAGAACACTGACTAAAATGGGTATCACGCCCAAGAAGAGAAAAATATTGTGCAAATAATTTTTACAACACAAGTGAGACTGTTTTTGTCATGCTTATTTCTCACTAGTCTGGAAATTAGTCCTCAAAGCTTATGTAATTAATTCTTGACTGTTATCCTCAATAAGGATTCTCAGCACATCAAAAAGTGCTTTCAATGGCACCAATCTCTTTACTGTTTGGTCACTAACATAGCCTTAGAGCCCCCTCACATAGAAAGTATTCACTAAACATTTAGTGACTGAATCTAATTAAATCCTAAGGCCCAGGTTACAGTTAAAAGAAGAATTAAAATTAAGTTATAGCCCCCTAATTTAGGACTCTTTCTTATCATTTATTAACTTTTCATGATTACATTTTTTAAAAAACAAAGGGAGAAATGATTACTTTGCAATGACCTATTTCTTGGAGAAATACTTAAGTTGATCCCAGAAAAAGTAAGCAGTGGTTTTGGCTGTAGTTCTTAAATAGTCTATGAGGTTTACACAATAAACACAACATGTAGATACAAACGTTGACCCTTGAAGCCTGCAGGAAATCCTAACTGCCTGAAACCTACACCATCAAATTATCAAATGAAAATCGTATTATCAGCATGTCTAGCATCTGGCAGTAGCCGATCTTGGGAAATATAAGCCAGCATGGATTTAAGAAAGCCACTGTGTGAACACCATAGTTTTATGTCACTGTGAAATAATGAATACTTCTGATATGTTTTTCAGTTTAGTATTTAATGCAGCTTCTTAAAAAACTGATTTTATTCTTCCACGATATTACTATTCTTCTAGTGTACAGCTGCCAACCATAGTTAAATCTGATTAGGCACCATGCTGAGTTAATCAATCTGATAATGTCAGACATTATTAAGAACGCATACATGATATGGTCACACCGTCTACTATCAGAAGCACGTACATGAAAGCTTTTGTTTTCCTAGAATACTGAAAATGCTTACATTAGCTCAAATTTTTTTTGTGTTTTTGTTTTTAAAGAATGAGAGAAAAATTTAAAAAAACATTTTTCCTCTTCCTTAAGCAGGCACAAAAATTATTCTGTTAAAATATTAATACTATTAAAAATTGCAACTTTGTCTTTGCCAATCCTTGTTTATATAATAGTCTCAAAATCAACATTAGAAGTAAAAATAAAATTTCACAAAAGTACAAATGTTCACAATGTAAAATAGTATCCTGAGATCTTAGATAACTATTTCTTTTTTTATAAAATAGAAAATAATTATTAAAGACTCCAAAACACAACCCACCCTCTACTTGTGATTTTATAAATGTGCCACACTCAAGCTTAATTTTAAGTACAAAGGAAAAAATAGCATGATCATTTGAACACATAAGTCTGCATCAGGATCTCACTCTAAGATTCATACATTTTAGCAGGTAGAAAGCATTATAAAACATATTAACATTTTACAAACTTTCTAGCTTTTTTCCCTTCTGCAGACATGGAAGGATTCAAAGAAGGTAAATGAAACGGAGTTCTATGCTAAATTAACCCCTCCTTGGTTTATACATTAGAATTTTTCGGCCAAAAATGTTTAATCAAGAGCAGCACAATTTTAGTTTTTTTTCTAGTATTCAACTTTAAAAGGTTTGTTTCTTAAAACTAAAATTTAAAATCAAAAATTAGAATAAATGAAGTGTGTTTTTTCCATAAAACTATAATTCTGAGTAGTTTACTGATTGTGTCTTGGCAGGGGAAGGCAGGATGTACCTAAGTTACTAAAGGAACTGTCTAAAGGAAATGAATAATGGAAAATCACGAAGGCTCTCCGACAACCAACCTGTGCACATACCAGATAGACACCTTACTTTCACTGGCATCACAAGCCAGATAAAAAGACATAGAAATTTTTTTTAAATAGGCTTATCTCTACTTTTCTCCCCCACACTATGCCTTATCAATCTGCAAAGCCCCTGGTATCATTCAGTTAAAGCCCTTAAGTGACATCCTCTCAGATGTGGTCTCTAGAAATCAGATAAGATGGAGGCAAGCATTATCATAACAGAGAGAAGATCAAATTCAACTTTTTAATGAATCACGATCTGCTGGGCAACATATATTCTATTTCAAAAACAAACTGCTGGGCAACATATATTCTATTTCAAAAACAAACTTAAGTTTTCCGAACATTGTGACAAAGAAAAAAAAGTTGGGTGCTCTCTGATTTCTAAGTTTCTTATCATTCTTTCCTTCTCCTCCCAAGCCACCTCTTTCAACTCTCCCTCCAGCCTATGATTATGGATTTCTTTTGAAGTTTTGTCTCTTTTTAATAAAAAATTTTAAGCACCTCTACCTATAAAACTGAGAATAAGATTCCTGAAACTATAGAGCGATAGAAAATTTCATACTTTACAAACCCACTGTCCACAAAGCAAGTAAGGCATTCTTTTCAAAATATAAATTATCTTACAGGTCCTCCCTAAAAACACTTCAAAGGCTTCCCTTTGCTCTTAGGAAGGACTAAATCCTTAAGGTGGCCAGAAAGACAATGTAGGATTTGAACTAGGCCCAGCCTTATCTTGAGTCAATCTACTGCGGACACCTCAGGATTCCAGTCACAATTGGTCTGTTTCAGTTTCCAGGACATGCCCACCTTTTAGCCACCTCAATGCCTTCACACATGCTGCCGCCTCTGCCTAAAACACGTCCTTTTACCTTGGCTACTCCACCTAGGCTACCGAGATGTTTATATGAAGAAAATTTCTCTCTTACCACTGCTTCTCACCCTGTTGATACACTTTTCAGAGCAGCTCAAATTTCTCTTTCACAGCTTTTCCCACAATCGCAATTAAATTAATTGACAGTAATTGTTAACCCTCAGTCTTTCCACTAGAATGTGGGCATCAACAATGGTTGGTTGTTGATTACTGCAGTCCCCCTGCCTAACACAATGCTTTACACACAGTAGGCACTCAGATATTTCCTGAGAGGCACTTTAATAACAACTTCCTCAAAAAGTTATTTCGAGGATTACATTGAATAGTCCACATACAGCTCAGGTCCTGACCAGCACTCAAAACAAGTTAGTTGTAATTATTATTGATTTTCTATGAGTGAATAAATAAGGGCAATTAGGCAATATTTATTAAAATTCTTCAAAAAAATGGATACTATTTGACATGACTCCATTTATTACCTACACAGCATTTGCTGTAAAGAAATAATGAGAGCTACCCAGAATATTTATAAATAATATTCAGTGTATCATTACTTTAAAGAGCAAAGAATTCTAGGATTAAATTATGGAACACACATATGAAGGAATACAGTCACTGAAAATCATTTTCTTAGGCTGGGCACAATGGCTCATACCTTGTAATCCCAGCACTTTGGGAGGTGCCTCTGAGGCAGGAAGCTCACTTTAGCCCAGAAGTTCAAGACCAGCCTGGGCAACATGGAGAAACTCCATCTCTATAAAAAATACAAAAAAAAATTAGCCAGGCATGATGCGGCATGCCTTATAGTCCCAGGTACTTGGGAGACAGAGATAGGAGGATCTACTGAGCCAGCACACAGTGAATCGTGACCTTGCCACTGCACTCCAGCCTGGGCAACAGAGAGGGACTTGTCGCTCTGTTCATACAACAGAAAGACCTTTCAGGAAAGGAAGTGGGTCGGGAAAGGGAAAGAGAAGAGGAAGAGGAGAAAGAAAGAGAAAAAAAACCATTTTCTTAATGCATCCAGGTATTTCTTCAACAATATGAGTTTCATAACTTAAAAGGGTATCAAAAGATAATAATTGTTGGCACTTACAGACTGCCACTGGTTTTAAACATGATCCAAGATCAGAAATCAGCACCACATATAGAGATGAATACAACAGCACAGTAATTCATAGCCACTGTGCTTTAAAAATAATTTTTTGATCAACAGTACAGTCCTATTACATTTGACTCCCATCTTATATCAACAGCATTTTTTTTTCCATTGTATCAAAGGGTTTCTGCACAATAATGATTCAGTCAGTACGAAAAGTCAAGTCTGTTAACATCTGGATCATATTTTATTACATATATACACACATACATACATATATGGCTAGTCGAGTGAAGCAGTGGGAGTAGAGAAGGAATAAAGAAATCTGTAACTGGTCGTGATCAGTTAGTTGTAAACACCACACTGCACTTGAACCAGTCTGGGTCATATTTTAAACAGCAGGTACCATGTCAACTTCTAATAAAAATAAACTGGAAACCAGGAGAATGATTCATAATTCAGCAATTTACAATTTCCAGTTATTTCATGATGCTTTAAAAGTATTATACAGTAATGTCACTGATAGGTTCCGGGAAACTGTGACTTTAAGTAAAACCATATATAATGAAACCAATTTTTTTTTTCTCATCAGTGTTATAACTATGTCATTCAAGGACCTGATGTACATCATTTCTCTTAAAGTTGCAGTTTCAAAGAAACTATCAACAACTTATGTGAGAATTTATGTATTGCTTCTTACTACATAAAATTGTTTTAGAAGTACGAACCATCTGTTATGATTAATTTTATGTGTCAACTTGACTGGGGCACAAGGTGCTCAGACATTTGGTCAAACATTATTCCAAGTGTGTCTGTGAGGGTGTTTTTTGATGAGATACACAGCTGAACTGGAAGCAAATTGCCCTCCCTAATGTGAGTGGCCCTTATCCAATCAGTTGATGGCCTGAAGAGAATTAAAAGGCTCACACTGCCACAAGACCTGTCTGACTGCTTGAGATGGAGTATCAGTCTTTTCCTGCTTTGGGACTCAAACTGAAACTTGGGCTCTTCTTGGTCTAGGGCCTGCCAGCTTTCAGACTGAAACTTACACTATTGGCTCTCCTGGTTCTCAGGCCTCTGGACCTGGACAGAAACTACTACACCACAGCTCTCCTGAATCTCCAACTTGCTGTCTCCATATCTTGGGACTTGGCCTCCACAATTGCACGAGCCAATTCCTTACAATCAATCTCTCTTTCTCTCTGAGATATAGATAGATAGATAGATAGATAGATAGATAGATAGATAGATAGATAGATAGATAGATAGAGATAGATAGATAGATAGATAGATAGATAGATAGATAGATAGATAGATAGATAGGCAGACAGACAATTTCTCTGGAGAACTATGACTAATATATCATCCCATACTCCCACGTCAAAACTCCCTCCCACACATACACACTACAACACACTCATACTTGCCATCTTTTGAAGGTCCATTAGAATACAAGTTTCTGAAACTCAAGGTCCATGTCTCTTCATTACAGCTATCATCTTAACTTTTTGGGTGCCTAGTGTATGTTAGTCATGGTAAATAGAGAAATGAATAGAAGTAAGATGAAGTCTGCTCCTTCCAAGTCACTCACATGTTAGAAGAGACGCAAGTAGATCCAATCAGGGACAGTCTGTTAACAAATGGAGTATAAACTTAGTTGTCAGCAGGATTTCATAAATGTTAGACAATTACCATTCTTAATCTGAGAGTTGTAATTAAACACTAGATTTGCCTGACAGAAACAATTGCACACCTAAGAGAATGTGTCAAATGATCCTGAAACTGTTAAACATTATAACTAGTAACAAAAATCCACACAAATCAGACCTGACAGAGCACTTTCTCACAGAGGAAGCTAGAAATATCAGATGCCAGTAATAATCCATTCAGTCAAACCATTTCCTTCTTAAAAGACTGAAAGCTTCAGAGACCGATACACTCAGTTGGTACCTGTATCAGAACCTACCCTGTCTGCTTCTCTGTATGTACTCCATAGTTCCTCAGGGCCAGAATACCAGAACCACTTGGGGAGAAGGAGAACAGAACCAGCCCTGCGGTGAAGCAGGTAAAGCCTCAGCCACAGGGTTTATTTGTGAGCCAGAATGAGTATTTCCCCTAACTCCAAGCCTTGGTTCCAGGTTCCTACCTCAGGTACGGAATAAGCCAGGCCCATGGGGCTCTCATACACAGGAATGCAGGAATGGCAAAAGACAAGATCAGCCAAGACCTTTATGCACAAAATACACCATTTCAGCACATGCATGGCACCCAAAGGCAATTCTACCACAGAACAGTAGACTAAGAGTAGCATCAGGAAACGAGGATTCCTGACCCTCACCTTAGATGAGGAACACCTTGTGACAGGGAGAGCCCACTACACAAAAGGAGCAAATTCATCCACTGGAGAGGTTAAAAAAAAAAAAAAAAAAAAAGGAAAGGAGTCTTGACCACAGAGTCAAGGACCCAGAGGTAGGGACTTGCCTGGCTCATCGCTGCTGGAGTAGTAGCCAGACAGGAAATACATGAGCTACTCTGGATCTGCACCAGGACAAGGCATTTCTGGAGTCAGCACAGTTATACAGAAGAGACTCTAAACCAAGATTTTCAAATAATTTCGAGTTCCTGGTATTGTTTTGATCCCTATTTCTTGATTCTTAGCCCCTGGGGCTGCTATGGCTGAGAAACATGTTACTCACTTATAAACAGAATAAACATTTTTCCCCTTTTTATACTGGGCATCTCACCATATTAAGCTGCACATTATTTTCCTTTCTGTATGATTTCTATTACTGCTTCCATTGTCATGGCCTTTCTGCTCTCTGCCCATGAAGGGCTCCAGTGTCCTGCATAAGCTATTTCAGCTGTTGATGCTGCTGATGCTGCTGCTCCTGGCTCCAACTCAAATATCTACTAAAAGCTGCTCTTTGGTGCCCAGAGTAGTTGAGATTCTCTTAACTGGCCTTTTGCATGACAGTAACAAATTTTTCCTCTCTGCTGTCTTTCTCCTACCCCAACTTCCAGCCTCAAATCCTGTCCTTTTGGAAGGTGAGAACTGATTTCCTGGCAGGCTGTGATCCTTTCCAGCTAGTAAATATAAGTCCAGTCTCTGACTGCCCTCTACATTTCCTTATTTCAGTGTGTCCTCAAGAGCAGTAGAGCCCCCAAAGCCTTCGGACTTTAGCTTTTAACACTACACGCCAACTCTAGGTGGGTTTCAAATGCACTGCCCACCTAAAACAAGCTTCCTGTGTGAGAGAGACAAACCCTTACCAATGGTTCCCTGTGGCCTCAACTACATGCATTCTTGGATGAGGAAGCTTTGAGGCAGTGAGCCTACCATATGTAAGAGTAAAATCATCCACTGGAGGAGAAATGGCAAAGGGGATTCATTTTATTTTCACTAAAATTCAAGGTTTCTCTGTTGTTCTCTAGCTTACTCCATCTTTTACCCCTAGTCCCCCTTCAGCAGGCCTTATTTAGAGTTCAGGATAGAACTGCTGCTTTCTGGTCCCAGTCAACTCTCCAGTCTGGTTATACATGCTTCATTCACATCCTAACTTCAGCCACCTTTTCTAAGCTAAACTTCATTACCACATGGGGAGGGTGAGCGAACTGAAGTGAGAAAGACACCCTAACTTCTCAGTAAAGATGATCCACTTGCCACCCTCAATGATCTGAATTCCATCCCCTCCAAGTCCAACCACACTCACCTTGCAGCATCAATCATCACTGCTTTTTTAATCTTCAATTCTTCCCTCTCCAATCGTTCCTTCTTCGTAGCATATAATCAGTCTCAAGCCTCTTCAATTTCTTAAACAAAAATCCTCCTCCCACTTCTGGTCCTTTCCTTCTTCCCTTTACAATTTGCTTCTACAAAGACATTTCTACACAGAGAGGTTTGCCACTTTCTCACCTTGCACCCACAATTCTGCAACACTTCACTTATGCTATTACTACTAAAATACACAAGATTCATCTCGAAATGTAGTGAACACTTTTCAGTCTGTATCTAACCTGGCATCTCTATGCTGCATTTCACAGAACTGAAAAATTGACCCACTTGGCTTGTAAGACAATCCCTTAGCCTGGAAATAATTACCCATTCAGTTGCAAGCTTAATAATACGAATACAATTACCACAATGTTCCTTGTTTTCAATTTCAAAGCACAGATCTTAACTACATTATTTGCTCATTTGATTTCTGAAGTATACCCAAAACCAAGGACTGACTGGCAAATGTGCAGGCCATCCATTTCATTCTCCTAAGTTATCTGGATTTTATGTATGAATCACACCAAACCAAGTATACTTGGGCCACATCATCATGATCTCTCACAGAATTCTTACCAAATGATTATTTGGCATTATATTCTAAAATTTCTTTGTGGGATCAAAAGAGGCAGTCCTATTAAAAACTCACAGTCACATGATATAGGAATGATGCTGAAGAAATCATCCCAAATCTCCCAGAGACTCCTTTTGTGGCTCACACAGGGATTTTGAGAATTCCTAAGAAATAGGTTTTATTGTTTGCTATTCTAACACTTTTGTCCTCCCCACCTTTTTTTTTCTTTTCCTTTTTTTTTTTTGCCAAAGAAAATTCAGAGTCAAAGTCACGATCCAGCTATAATAGCTGTGTAACCTAAAGATATGAACAGTGAAAATGTTCTTTCTCTTCCGGTTGGGACACTTACTCTGATTTGCAATTCTCTCTGTAGAGATTAGGGAGCAAAGGTAAGACTTCCTAGGTTTGCGGTTTACCTCCGTCTCCCAGAATGTTAAATTTTGGTAAGTTACTTAACTCTTCCATCATTTTCTCGACAGCAAAACATAGGTAACTGTAGTACCTACATCATATGATTAATCTAAGAATTATGTAAGATCATGTGCCCGACTCATAGTAAGCACTCAATAAATGTTAACTGTTATTAGTCACCATGAATACTCTGTAAAATGAAATGAAGTACAAAAAAACTTAGTCTGAGTTATCTCATCTAGAAGCTTGTAAGAAAAATAGGGAGGCTTTTATCTATTCTAAAATACAACTGACCTATGCAGTTTCACTAAAATTTTAAAATAATAAACAGGCTAAGAATTCTAAGATTTTTAAAGATATACACCATCTATGAACCAAGCTCTATAAAAATAGTATAAAGTCAGAACTTTTAATGCTCCTTTTAAGGCCTTTGCCAAAATACTATGAAAATCAAAATGACAGAAATGGTCTTTTGATAAGCAAAGGCACTCCTTAAAATTAAGCAGGGCTATGTTCAAATCACCCTCTTTTTTAAACATCAAATCATTGTAGCTCTTAAATGAAAGGCCCTCACCCACTATAAAATAAATAAATAAATAAAAGATGAGCATCTTCCACTATGGTGACATGATGCTATTATCATGTTCCAAAAAGTGACTCAAGCAATAAGGGACTGAATCTGTTAGCCTGTCACTGTCGGAACAGCTAAGTATCAATTACGTCAAAGCCAAAATCAGTATTATAGGCAGATGCTCTTCAGAAATTCTATTCAAGTTAACGCATCTAATGACTTTTACAGTTCAACTCAAACACACAAAAGATCTTCATATAAGTAGTTAAATACAGTATCTTTACAAATGGCTCTCACACATAAACATCAGATTTTACAAATATCTGTATCAAAGATTTAAATAGATAAAAGAAACCTATAGTTCTTTGCTTACCTAACTCAGGTATGTGTCAAAATTCCATTGAGCAGTCAGAATGGCTCAAGTAGTCAGTGTACTAAGTACAGAGTTAATATGTATTGCTGTATCACCTCATGCTCTCCCTCTCAGCTAAGAACACATCTCTCCACCTCTTACCTAAAAGTTCCTTCTCTCCATCTCTGTTCTGTAACAGCAACTTCTGCCTGCTTTTCCTCATCAGTAGGAAGCAATTTCCCTCTGTACACTCAGAAAACAAGCTGGCACAATTCCAGAAGAGCTTTTTGCCTTCTAAAGCTAAAGACAAAAATTCAAGACCACAGTAAGGCTTCAACATTGTACCCTGAAACCATAAAACTCCTAGAAGAAAACATATGGCAAAATACCCTTGACATTTTTCTTGACAATGATATTTTTGGATGTGACACCAAAAGCACGTGCAACAAAAGCAAAAATAAACAAAACTACATAAAACTAAAAACCTGCATAAAAAAGGAACCAACCAATGAAATGAAAAGACAATCTATGGAATGGGAGAAAGCACTTACAAACCATGTATCTAATAAGGGGTTAATACCCAAAATATATAAGAAGCTTATATAACTCAATACCAAAAACACCCCACATAATTTGGTTTTCGAATGGCCTACACGGGACATGGTGGCTCATGCCTGCGATCCCAGTGCTCTGGGACGCCAAGGCGGAGGACTGCATGAAGCCAGAAGTTTGAGACCAGCCTGGGCAACATAATGAGACTGCATCTCCACAAAAAAACATTTTTTAATTAGCTGGGTGTGGTGGCATGCACCTGTAGTCCTAACTGGGAGACTGAGGCGAGGTGACTGTTTAAGCCCAGGAGTTGGCTGCAATGGGCTATGATCATGCCACTTTGCTCCAGCCTGAGAAAAAGATCACGACTTTTGTTTCTAAAATTTTAAAAATTGGTAAGAGACCTGAATACACATTTTTCCAAAAAAGACATACAAATGGCCAACAGGTACATGAAAAGATGTTTAACATCACTATCATCAGTGAACTGAAAATCCAAACCATAATGAGATATCGGATGGCTATTATGAAAACGACAAGAGAAAAGTATTGGTGAGAATGTGGAGGAAAGGGTGCCCCCTGCAATTCTTGTGGGGAATGTAAATTGGTAGAGCCACTAAGGAAACCAGTATGGAGGCTCCTCAGAAAATTAAAACTAGAACATTGTTTTAGCAATGCTACTTCTGGGTATATATCCAAAGGAATGGAAATCAGAATATCAAAGAGATAACTGCACTCCATGTTAACTGCAGCATTATTCACAACAGCCAAGATACGGAAACAACCTAAGTGTCCACAGACCTATAAATGAATAAAGAAAATTAAGTGTGTATATATATAAATAAAATGGAATATTATTCACCCATTTAAAAAAGGAAGGAAATCCTGCCATTTGCTACACATTGGATGATTCTGAAGGGCATTATGCTAAGTGAAGTGAGAAACAGAAAAACAAACGCTGTAAATGATTTCACTTATGAATGAAATCTAAAACAGTTGAACTCATAAAAGCAAAGAGTAGAATGGTGGTTGCCAGAGCTGAAGGTAGGGGAAATGCAGGGATGTCAGTTAAAGTACACCAACCTTCAGGTATAAGATGAATAATTTCTGGAAATCTAATGTACAGCATGATAACTATAGCTAATAACACTATACTGTATACCTGGAATTTGCTAAGAGAGTACATCCTAATGTTCTCTCTCTCACACAGAAACATAAAAAAATTGGTAACTATGTAAGGTGATACATGTGTTAGCTAACTTGATCATGGTAAGTTTCACAATATAAGTTTCACATGGTAAGTTTCACATGTTCACAATATAAATATGTATCAAATCACCATGTCATACACCTTAAATATACACAATTTTATTTGTCAATTATACCCCAATAAAGCTGGAGGGAGAAATGAGAAAAGGAAAATAAAAACTTTTTCTGGTACCAATGCATTACAAATGACCCTGAATTTCTAACCAGAATATTATACTTTTTAAAACACTTTCAGATGTAATTCCTAAGCTTTAAAAAAAAAAAAAAAAATTCTACCACACTGTTACATTGCTTACCAAATACCGAGTTCCATTACCTTTCTTTTTTCTTTTTTTTTTTTTTTTTTGAGGCAGGTTCTTGCTCTGTGGTCACCCAGGCTGGAGTGCAGTGGCACAATCTTGGTTTATTGCAACCTCAGCCTCCTGGGCTCAAGCAATCCTCCCACATCAGCTTCCCAGGTAGCTGGGACTACAGGCACATGACACCACGCCCAGATACTTTTTGTATTTTTTAAGAGACAGGGTTTTGCCATGTTGCCCATGCTGATCTCAAACTCCTTGGGCTCAAATGATCCACCCACCTCAGCCTCTCAAAGTGCTCGGATTGCAGGCATGAGTCACCATAATACCCAGCCCCATTACTGTCTCCCTCCAACCCCCACCCAAGACAGGGTTTCACTCTGCTGCCCAGGTGGACTGCCAAGGTGCAATCACAGCTCATCGCAGCCTCGACCTCCCAGGCTCAGTCTCCGAAGTACCTGGGACTACAGGCATGCACCATCATGCTCGCTAACTTCTTTCTTTTTGTAGAGATGGGGTTTTACTATGTTGCCCAGGCTGATCTTGAACTCCTGAACTCAAGCAATTCTTCCACCTCGACCTCCCAAAGTGCTGGGATTACAAGAATAAACCACGTACAGATCATAAGTTCCATTAAATTATAGAAATTAGATTATAGGGACAATATCACCAGATACTGTCTTGCTTTTTCAAAAAAGTGAATTTTTACACATAATTGGTTTAAAGAACTATATCATTTCCACATCCTACATTTCATATTTTCTGGGTTTTCATATATAGTCTTTTAAATAAAAGTACAGAATGAAATATTATTGGCAGACTGAAAATAATTCAAGTACAATTTGGCACGGGCTGATAATTTACAGCTGTTTTTAAATTCAAAAATATATAGCATTATAAACACATATAATAAATGGATTAGACAATATTGTTTTTAAATTGCATAACATATCCATCAGGCTTATTTATAATGTGTCAAAAAAAAACCTATTAGAAATTTCCTTTTCAGATGCTTTCGAAGACAAACAAATCAGTAATTTTTAACCCAACAATGTTATATACACATTTAGGACTTCATTGTGATGAATCAAAAAGATAAAACCAGGGATGTCAGATTAAACTCTATTTTAAATCACATAAAAGGAATAACATTTTAATTTAAAAAATTTACTTTTGTGAGAAAAGATAAT
This sequence comes from Colobus angolensis palliatus, assembly GCF_000951035.1. Classification (NCBI taxonomy): domain Eukaryota; kingdom Metazoa; phylum Chordata; class Mammalia; order Primates; family Cercopithecidae; genus Colobus; species Colobus angolensis. The sequence goes on along the minus strand of NW_012114141.1, from coordinate 10,303,083 downwards.
TCCAGACAAGTATTATATTTAATGAACTTAAGCAGGATTTTGCAGTCTACTGATCAATAAGAGGTGATATTTCCATCCACACCTCTTATTGACACTATAAAGCAGAGAAAAGTTAATAGGCAAAACTGGTGAATTTTACTTTTGTTTCAGAATTGGGAAAACACTCGAGGGTTCTTTTACCCCAAAATCTTACACTGCAATTTTTCATGGTTAGGGCGCCCATCAACCTCTTCCAATATGCTGAATCATCCAAACAATTTCCACAGGGTATATATGATGTAAGGTAATTTTTCTATATGTTATATTCACACATGTAATACAGCCTTTGATCTCTAAATTTTACTCCAAGAAAAATTACAATATTTGAGTCAAGACTTTTTTTTTTTTAAAGTTCCAGGATACATATGTAGAACATGTAGGTTTGTTACATAGGTATATGTGTGCCATACTGATCCTCCTGCCTCAATCTCTTAAGTAGCTGGAATTACAGATGCAAGCCATCATGTGAGGTTTTCAAACAATACTTTTTTAAAAATAAGAAAAAAATTCAGTAGCAAACAATGCAGTGCTTTCACTAAATATTTACAGAAAAGGGAAAAAAACCTAACCTCTTGCCAAACCATGCCCAAAAAATAACTTAAATATAAGATTTAACGAGCACAGCTACACTTGGGATAACTCCTAGTTCATGGCCATGAATACATGTATGCATGCATGTGCACAAATGCACACACGCACACAAGGAAGTAGACACTGATTTAGGGGGCCTCACTGGATGTGAGAAGACTGCCCACAGAAGTGCTGGTTGGTAATATTTATGCCCCGTTCCACACTTTTCCATACCCTAAAGTGACTTGTGACTTCTTTTCCACTACAATGTTCATTTTTAAAAGATTTCACCTGTATAAAACTGGTTATCTTAAAGAAATAAACTGTCAAGGATTTCTGTGTTTCAGAAAAAGTCTTATTTTGTACAAGTCAAAACACTATGACAAATACTTTCTCCTTTCCTGGGGTTAGATTCATTTTTATAAGCTCATTACCAAAAGAAAGATGTTTGTTATAATCAACATAATAATCTAAATTTTGGGTAGATAGCTCATTTTACTATTGTTGTTATTAACAAAACTGATATACAAAGGTAAAGTACTTAAAATCAATGCATTTGAAATCAGTAGGTTAGGTGACTTTTTTCAACAGGCCATACTAAAGTCAGTTGATACGAACATCTTTAAATTGTTTTTCTTCTCTTTACTATCACTATTAACACGACTTTCACCAAAATTATTTCCAATACCGTGACTCATCCTCTCTCTTATTCTACTTTCAACTGCTGGTGACATCTCTCTCCCTTTTTGTCCTGCCAAAAATATCTACTAGTCACCATCTTTGCTCCCCTTGTGAGGAATTGACTGTTTTGCCTCTCTAATCCAATGTAAATTCTTGATCTTATCTTCGGTGTGCTCAGTAACATGGTCTCATCTTGCATATTTAGTTGCCATTCCATCCTGCTAGCATTCCAATCCCATTCCTATGCTAGGCTTAACCTCCATTATTAGTATAATTCATTCATACTTTACAGAACCAATCACATAGTTACATATGTACTGTCATCTCTTCTCATTAACCTTTTTTTAATCCATTTCCAATAATCCCCTCTCCTAGGAAGACAATGTTTTAATGACAGTAATTGAATAGATGAAAGAGATCTAAATGAAAGAAAAGCAAAAATACAGAAGATAAGGAATTACACCAAGTATAGGATATTTCATAAAATTCTAATTTTCTAATCCTATAGGATTGCGAGAGTAAAGCAAATGCCAGCCTATATACTATAAATTTTCCCACAAAATACTATTTTCTCCAAATTAAAAGAGAGAGAGATAAAAGTAATTTTAATATGACTAGATATTGGGTATGTTTTGGTTTCAAATGTACCATGATCCACACAAAAAAAGTAAAACCAGCCATGGTGGCCTGCGGCAGTAGTCCCAGCGACTAGGGAGGCTGAGGTGGGAGGATCACTTCAGCCTAGGAATTAGAGTCCAGTCTGGGCCACATAATGAGACTCTAATGTCTTAAAAAAAAAGGGGGGGGGCGGGGGGGGCGGGAAACAGCCAGAAGAAATTCCTTATATATTAAACCTGTTCTTTAATAGGTTCTAAAGCAATGGAGCTTTATCTTGCTTAAGTACATCTATTTTGTTGCAGACCTCCACTTATGAAATTGGCCCTTAGGCAGAAGCAGAAATATAAGAAGGAAGTTCAGTTCCTGGTTTTACAGTGCTGGAGTCAAGGAACCAGTGAAGGGCTAGTCCTGCTCTGATGAAAAGCTGGATAGAGAAAGATTACCAAGAAAGATCTTAGCCTGAGCCATGTGCTCTGGGTGTCATTACATCCATTCCATTTAGGTGATAACATGAAACCATTACAGTTCAGGATTGGAGTCTCCTGAAGGATGAAGACCCACACAGAGGAGCTGTGGTTCAGAAGAAGTTATTACAATAGCTTCTCCCACAAGCTACATCCAACCAGAGGAAAGGAATACATGGTCCATAAAAGCATACTCTTCCCAAGACCTGAAGTAGCAAAGGGGAGAAATGAGTATGTTGGTGCCAGTTCCTTCGTGGTTCGCACCACCTAAATAAATAGGTTTCTATTCTTAGGTAAGTGCCTGGTGTTCCATCAAAACACGCAGGCAGGGTAGGAAGAACTGAAAGAGACTGTGTATTACTCATGTTAGACCAGAGGCCTTTCTGGCAACCTCAGGGAGAAGAAAATGGAATGGACAGCAATAAGGACAAAGTGATTTTATATGTGTGTGTGTGAGAGCAAGGACACATGCAGGCCTTAGAGATAAGTAGATAAAGCTCCTATGTGAAAGATTAAAAATCAAATATGTAACGCACTGTGTTAAAATGTAGAAAGAACTCAGAAAATACAGCATGCTACTGACCTTAGTCCTATGAATTATTAAACTATATAAATCCTAATTTCAAAGGGATTTTATTAATTGCTTTCAAAGAAATTAACCATAACCTCAACAAATCACACTTTTATTGCTTTTTAAAATTTATAACTAAGAACTTTAATGTTCTTAATTAAAAATCATAGCGCTCAAAGAATATAGTTTGAAGCTATAGTTTTTGTCAAAAATTACAACACAAAAGTTTTAGTTTATATAATGAAAATACACACACACATATTTTGTTATAGAATATCCTTTAAAAAGCTAATAAAAACAGTTCTATAAATTCCCAAGTATTCAAATATGACAAGGCAGTAACAATATTTTACTTAGACGTACAAATGGCTAAAATAATCATCATTTTAATTAGAAATATCATGATGAGATTATAAATACAATCCTATTAACTTCAGTGAAGTCTTTCCCATAATGCACTAAAAAGCAGGTGTATCCTAAAAAGAATTCTGTAATCAGAAATTAAGAACAAAAGAAAAATTAGGTGGTTGCGACTCATATGCCAGCTTTATTCTGAAGAGCAGGAAAACAGAATGATCTCTTTACAGTGGTCTATGATGGGCGGCTTCTAAAGAGCAGGAAAACAGAATGATCTCTTTACAGTGGTCTGTGATGGGCAGCACAGTGTTGTCTCCAAAACTAACCTCAAAAGCTGTTTTGGGAAAGCAAGTGTACTAATAAATACTCTCAGAAGCTGTCTTGTATTTATTTTTACAGGCAGAGTCTTGCCGTGTTGCCCAGGCTGAAGTGCAGTGGCTATTCACAGGCAAAATCATCGCTTACCACAGCCTCAGACTCCTGGGTTCAAGCAATCCTCCTGCCTCAGTCTCCAGAGTAGCTGGAACTACAGGTATGCACCACTGCACATGCTAGAAGCTGCTTTGCTGGAGAGTATGATTATTTGCAGATACTGTGATATGTATCCAACAGTAAAATAGTTTAGACTTTTGTTAAATCTGCTGAATATCAAGACAAAGGTACCATATGTGACAAAAGGCAAAATGTTCAGAAGCTCATACTTCTGTAAAATAGAAAAGAGAGTTTAGACTGATCAATCACTTCCCACCTATATCAATTATCTGGAAATGCTCTTTTGCTCTCTATTTTGACTCTACAACTTTATTTCTCAATTCCCTTCAAGCTGTCTCACTAAATCCCTAAATTTTTGCTCTCTGTTGACACAGCAAATCATTAATAAATAGTAAACCTGTATCTTTTACTTCTCTTCTACGATGTGCTATTTTAAGTGCCTGATGTTAATAAAACAGTCAAATAAATATTACTCCTTGGCCTGGCATCGTGGCTCACACCTGTAATCCCAGCACTTTGGGAGGCTAAGGAAGACAGATCGCTTGAGCTGAGGAGTTCGAGACCAGCCTGGGCAATATGGCAAAACCTGTCTCTACCAAAAAAAAAAACAAAAAACAAAAAACAAAACACACACACACACAAACTACAAAACGTAGCGGGGCACAGTGGTGTGCACCTGTAGTCCCATCTACTTGGGAGGCTGACATGGGAGGGTCACTTGAGCATGGGAAGAGATTACAGTGAGCTGTGATCACGCCACTGCACTCCAACCTGGGCAACATAGTGAGGCCCTGTCTCAAAAAAATAAAAAAAAGAAAGTTGCTCCTTAAACTGATCCCAGCAATTTCTCAACAAACTGTTCTTAAGATGGCCAGGTAATACGCCGTCAGAAACCACTTAAGATGGCCAGGTTATACGCCGTCAGAAACCACTTACGCAGATCTGGCTTACCCTTTTCATTACTTTCTTCTAAACGTGGCCATACGCTTACTAATGTATCATGAGATATAAGGGGAAAAAAAAAGCCTTAAAGAAGCCGATTTCGTAAATCCCTTTAACATTATACAACAACCTTAAGAATTATCTGACCACACCCTGCCTTTCCAGCTTCCTCTTCCCCTCACATCCATTCTCTCTTCTAATTTCTACCTATCTTTCAAAACCCAGCTCACTGTGGCCTCCCACAGCAATTCCTTCCTGGCTACTCCTCCCCAGCCAGGATCAAACACCCTCAATCCCTTTCCAGATAATCCCACAGTATCCTATAATTTCCGTTAGAACAACACAATATCTTGAATGAGAATTTTGTAAATAGGAATTTCAATGAAGCCAGAGATATACCTTAACGTACAAATTTAAGCCAATATACTGGATTTTTAGTTAATTATTAGCTCCCACACTGGTCAACATGTCCCTTGAGAACACAGGCTTTTTCATCTCTGTATTCCTAGGGAGTTGCACAAACTAGCCTGGACCAGCTTCTTAAACACTGGCTACTGGACTCTCCTATTACTGCCCCACAAATACCTATGTACACGTCCAGAAACTGGGCAACCAGATGTTCCCTAAACCCAGGATTAACCCAGCATCCCTTGGTCAAAATTACCTCTTCCCCATGCTTTCAAGTCATTCTTGATGTAAGCATCAGTTGGGATATTTAATAAAGTGTGATTGGTTATCAGGGTCTAATTAGATGCAAAAATGAGTCTCTTCAACTAAAGCAGAGGTCTCTTGGAGCAAGGACCCAGTTATTCATCTTAATTCATTCCCACCACCATCTATACATGCCTGGAGACTTTATAAGCACTCCATAAAATACAAAACTATATTTGAGGGTATTCTCAGAACATGTGGTTATGTCTCTTTCATGTCAATAGCACATTTCTTTTTATTGTAGCTCTATCCTACTAGACTGGCAGTTCCTTGAGAGCTAGGACTAAATTTTCTTAAAATCACAAATCTAAATTTAAATTTAAAAACTAATGTACCCTATTTGAGAGAGGTCAGAAGAGAGATCACCTGTAACCTCATTACTGTAGCACAAGGATTATAAAATATCTTCTTTTCTGGGGATTTTTTCATATTAATACTTAATAAACTTATAATGACAATTTACATATAATCTATTCCTTTTTATATGCATCTTTTCATATAACTATATACCTTGCCCATTTATTTTTATTGGATATATAACCATCCAATGAATGGACTAACCCTAATTTACTCAGCTATTTCTCTTCACATAATATTGTTCACTTCCACATTTTCATTGTTACAGGTAATAAGTCCACATTTTTGATCATTTTCCATAAAAGCCCCCTATATGAAATTACTGAATTAAAGATTATGAACTAACATTTTTGTTGCTACTGAAGCACAGTGCCAATGTGCTTTCAATTTAGAATTATACCTTTCACAGTCCACTAGAAATGGTAGTGGTTTCAGCAGCACTATGTACAATTCCTTGTTTTAAGTCTCATTTCCTAGATTACCAGCAAGCCTGAACATATCGCACATGCCTGTTTACTAACCATATTTCCTCCTTTGTGAACAGTTTGTGTACTATGTCCATTTACCTATCACAGCCATCACAGGTATTTTCACTGGCTTGTCATCCTCTGCCTGTCTCACTGTGAATACATTTTTCCAGTTTGTTATTTGCTTTTAGTGGAGTATCTTTTCCTCCCTCTTCACCAAACACATACTTTTTGAAAGCATTTTAGTTTGTAATTTTATCTATCAAACCGATTATTATTTTCTTTATAATTTCTTCTAACATTTCTAGAAGTCAGCCTCCAAATCTGTTTTCTCCTAGCTTTATTTTCTTTTATATTTAACCTTTAAACCACAGATAAGGAATATGTCATCTCTGCATGCCCTCATAGAACCTATTTCAGGACCTTTCACATGCTAAGCATTCAATAAATGCTTCTTACATATTCTTTATTAAAAGATAAAATTTAGAAAACAGTAGCCATTATTGGAATCTTACTAGTCTCTTTACAAGCTGATTAATCAATTTAGATATGAAAGTAAAATACACTCCATAATGAATGACAAGGCGATGCTGCACATTTGATGTGTTCTTTCTACTGCGGGGATACAAATAATATGGTTTAAGAAAATCTGGTGGTCAAGTGTGGTGGCTCAGCCTGTAATCCTAGCATTTTGGGAGACCGAGGTGGGTGGATCACCTGAGATCAGCAGTTCAAGACCAGACTGGGCAACATGATGAAACCCTGTCTCTACTAAAAATACAAAATCAGCTGGACTTGGCAGCAAGTGCCTGTAATCCCAGCTACTAAGGAGGCTGAGGCAGAAGAATTGCTTGAACCAAGGAGGCAGAGGTTGCAGTGAGCTGAGATCGTACTACTGCACTCCAGCCTAGGCGACAGAGCCAGACTCCATCTCAAAAAATTAAAAAAAAAATTTTTTTTAATCTGTTTTGTTTTACTGGCAAATCAATTTTAATGTCTATGGTTAAATCAAACAAATTCTTTTCCATATACATAGTCTGCAGAATCATAAGCTGAATGATAGTGTTATTCATTTTTCTAAGTCATAGTCCTCAAGATCACTGTTACAGCATCCTAAAACTATGCAGCAAAAAAATAATGAATAGTTTATTATAACTCACACCATCATATACACTGCTGTATAATTCATAGATGCAACAACTTTTATGGTGATGACACCCTGGTACATTTTCAGTCAGTCATCAAGTCTTCAACAGGAAAATATGTATGTACACACAACTTGTAAATTTAAACCACCAAGATATCGCCTAGTAAAGAGCATATAGCTTTATTACACTTTTCCAGTTTAATTTTTTGTTGCAGAGAAATAGTCAATTAGGACAAAAAACTTACTACAATCAAAAATGTAATACATGTGCCCCCTTGGATTACAGCACATTTATGTGGAGTACCTGTTAATATAATTCTCATTTGAAGACCTTAACACCGTTAAAATGACAGCTGTGGAAATTAATCTGAGTGATGAGGTTAGCAGCACTGGCTTTATTTTCCTCTAATGGTATAGCATTTGCCTATAAACGTATGCGTATGGCAAAAAATTGCTGGTAACCTTACTCTATCCACGTTTTTTGGAAGAGTTGGATCTCCTAATACATAAATAGTCCAGAGAGATTATTGTAATTTCATAACCTTTTCTACTTACCTAAAAAACAAAGAAAAATTATATGAGAATATTCTTTGCATACATGTCTTATGGTTTGAATATGTTAATTCTAAATATAAGCTAATAACGCATCACTTAACAAATAATTTACTATTACTTATTTAAGGTAACTTAAGAGAGACAGGATCCTTTCATAGAAGACAAATATAGTAGGTACATGGTTTGCATGAACATGTCAACGACTTTGTTAAGTTTCCAAGACTGTGTGTTACTAAAATTACAAAGAGGCTGCTCTTTAACTTTCTGACAACTGAGAAACAGGATGATGATTCGAATATAAGTGTATGATTAATAGCCCAACTATCACGAAAGAGACTATCAGAGGCTTACAATAAGAGATACACAATTAGATCATTATAACATAAAATGAAAAGTCAACCCACAGAATAATGGTTCTTCATCTTTTTGAGGGAGGCATTGGAAGGAGGTCAATGAAAATCTGAGAAAAGCTAAGGATGCTCCCCCAGACTCCCACACAAGCTTGCACGCAAGCAAGTTCACCTATCATTTCAGAAGGGTTCATCAACTCCCTAAAGCTGTTACACACACAATGAATTAAAAGCCCCTGTCACAGGTGAGGCACAGTAATCCCAGTACTTTGGGAGGCAGAGGTGGGAACACTGAGTCCAGGAGTTTGAGACCAGCCTGGGCAATGTAGCAAGACCCTGTCTTTACAAATAATCTTTTTTTAATTAGAAGCATAATGGCATGCACCCATAGTCCCAGCTACCTGGGAGGCTGAGGCAGGAGGATCACTTGAGTCCAGGAATTCAAGGTTGCAGTAAGCTATAATTGTGCCGCTGCATGCCAGCCTGGGCGACAGAGTGAGACTCTGTCCCTAATAAATAAATACTCCCGCCACACAGAAATGGAGAAGAAATTACCCATCCATATCAGAAGCCTAGGCTAATGAAGTTACTATAATTGAAGTGACATATAACTCTAAGCTTTCTTGCAGCCAAAGCAAACAGAAAAATTCAACAGGATATATAATTCTCAATGACTGACAGAAGGAACTATGCCATATCATAAGGAAAGAAACTTTTCTCTGAAACTAAATTCTTGAATAATTTATCACGTTAATTCTTATAAAGGGAACGGAATATCATAAGAAACAATGCATTCAACAGTTTCATAGGAGATGCAGAAATATTCTTCATAAAAATGCACCTAACAAAAACTGACAAAATATGAGGAAACAATACTAAAATACAGGACGAAATAGTTTTCTGGTGATCTAGTTTGATATGAAGTTAGAAGTGAGTTCATGCCACCATTTTCCCAATCTCATGTTTATAAAACAACCTCTGATACAAAATCAGAAAAATTTTGCCAAGTAGAGACCTGGTCTCAGAATCCTCAAAGTAGCCACTTCAAGGAACTGGAGTAGGCATTTGAATCTTTACAGATGAGATAATAATAATGTAAAAGATAATTAAAGACCAGCATAGAAGATGGGTTAATAGTACAGGAAATGGAACCAGGTGGTTTGATCTGAATCATGGCTCATCTACTTAATGGCTGTGACTTTGGCAAGTTTCTAATTGTGACTATATTGCAGTTTCTCACCTGCAAGATTGTGGTAACAATAGTCCTTACTCAGAGTGACTGCGAACTAGCATCTATAAAGCTCCCAGAACAGCATCTATCTACTCTTCTAGATTAAAGGGGTAAGACAGGCAAACCACTTAGATCAGTGTCTGGCATGTAACTTACCAGCTACTCTGCAATCATTCAAGAATACATATTCTTAAAATTCTGAGTTAATACACATATTGTAGCCATCAAATTAAAATAACCTGAATTTTAATTAATCTACACATTTCTTTTCAAGGTCACTGGAATCCCTAATCTTGGTTAATTTAACTACGTTTATCCTGAATCAATCTCTTGCTTCCCACTTGTTCCCAGTGACAAAAATTTTTAGTGTGTGGAAAACATAATAAGAAGCTTTTAATGAAAATTGCTTAAAGAGTTCTTTTTCTACACATATCTTACTATATATCCAGTATTTTTCAGTCATTTGTTCTCAAATGCGTTCACTTGGCTTCAGCTCTGCTGACCTTGTTAATCTTCAATTCACATATTATGGTAAAGTCATATCTTACTCCAGAATTAGGTTTTTTTTTTTTTTTTTTTTTTTTTTTGTGAGACAGGGTCTTCCTCTGTTGCCCAGGCTGGGGTGTGCTGGTGCAATCTCGGCTCACTGAAACTTCCGCCTACCAGGCTTAAAGGAATCCTCCTACCTCAACCTCCCAAGTAGCTGGGACTACAGGTGTGTGCCACCATGCCTAGCTAATTTTTGTATTTTTTGGAGAGACGAGGTGTGTTGCCCAGGCTAGTCTCAAACTCCTGGGCTCAAGCAATCCTCCCAGGTCAGCCTCCTGAAGTGCTGGAATTATAGGCATGAGCCACCGCAGCCAGCCAGAATAAGGTCCTAAGGTAGTTGCAATGGGCAAAAATTGCATACTCGAAATTACTTTTGAACAGCTCTTAAATCAGTCGGTCAAGTATTCTTCAATAAGGCCAAAACAGCCAGTGTTCCTCCAGCACTGCAGATCACTCACCGTTCATTCAGCTGAATAACAGATGAAGTAGCTAAGTTTAGGAAAGACTAAAAATCACTGTCAGGGAAAGGAGCTATTCACACTATGAAATGCAATCAAGAACTAAAAGGAGGCCGGGTGCGGTGGCTCAAGCCTGTAATCCCAGCACTTTGGGAGGCCGAGACGGGCGGATCACGAGGTCAGGAGATCGAGACCATCCTGGCTAACACGGTGAAACCCCGTCTCTACTAAAAAATACAAAAAACTAGCCAGACGAGATGGCGGGCGCCTGTAGTCCCAGCTACTCGGGAGGCTGAGGCAGGAGAATGGCGTAAACCCGGGAGGCGGAGCTTGCAGTGAGCCGAGATCGCGCCACTGCACTCCAGCCTGGGCAACAGAGCGAGACTCCGTCTCAAAAAAAAAAAAAAAAAAGAACTAAAAGGACTTCTTCGAACTCTCACTCAGGGACACACATTCACTGATCAGAATAAAAGGAATGGCTGAATGACTCTCACCTGCACTCTTTTTTTTTTTTCTTTTTTTTTCTTTTTTTTGAGACGGAGTTTTGCTCTTGTTGCCCAGGCTGGAGTACAATGGCACAATCTCAGCTCACCACAACCTCTGTCTCCCGGACTCAAGCGATTCTCCTGCCTCAGCCTCCCGAGTAGCTGGGACTACAGGCATGCGCTACTATGCTCGGCTAATTTTGTATTTTTAGTAGAGACAGGGTTTCTCCATCTTGGTCAGGCTGGTCTCAAACTCCTGACCTCAGGTGATCCGCCCGCATGGGCCTCCCAAAGTGCTGGGATTACAGGCATGAGCCACCACGCCCGGCCTCACCTGCACTCTTAAATAAGTATGTTCTCTCCTTTTTGTAAAGAAGACTATACATAGTTGAACTGACAGAAATTAACGAAAGTGAAATGCATGTGATCTAATGCTTCCACTAAAAACTCTAAAGGTGGTTCTAATGCCATACAAATTTAATGTTTATATTTTATTGTACTGAATGTTCTAAATTCTCAACATTCCACTTAACTAGCAGAACTCAGATTTTTCTGGAACAATTTTAAAATTTCGCCTGATCCCCTAACTCTTCCTTCAGTCAAGGATTATAGAGAATTAAGGTGCAGTCTCAGGGAAATGACAGAGAAATTCCTTTCCTACATATGGGAAGGAGTGGAACACCAGTGAGGATGCGAGTTAATTCTGGCCATGTTGTCTAACGAGCGTTCCCACATTCAAAAACAATCGGATGTCTGTTGTGAAGACAACCACCTGATCAAATCATCGACAGAAATGTGTGAAGCTGAGGTACATCAGGACACTAATTGCTTTTTTTGATGGAAGAAAAAATGTACTCAGCTACAAAAAAGACGGGTATCATGATCTACACTTTTGCAACAGTGAAAAATGAGGACGAAATTTATTAGAATTGGGAATTAGAGACAAAAATGCACTTGGCTTGGTAGACGCAATGGAATTCCTAAAGCTTTACGCTAATCAGAATTTTTACATGGTAATATTATCGTCCTTTTAAACTGCAAAGTCTAAAGACTTTCATAACTCAGTCTTTACAGTTGCTATCTGAATCAAAATGGAAAACCACAAATGAATTTGCAAAGGACTTTGTACAAGCTAGTCTCTTTAATAAAAGGGAGAGAGGAGGAGAAGGAGTAAATGTCAGAATTATTTTATAAGCAATTTCTGGGGTAGAGTGGCAGTGGAAAGTGCCTTTGCAAATAAGCCTCCAAATTCAGGCTATTGTCAAAGAAATGCCTTTTATCACTTTTTTGAAGAATTCTGCCTGTTTAGGTCCAAGTACCCCTACTTAAAAAATAATACCTCACTCCTGTAATTCCAGCACTTTGGGAGGCTGAGGCGGGCAGATCACCTGAGGCTGGGAGTTCGAGATCAGCCTGACCAACATGGAGAAACCCCATCTCTACTGAAAAGACAAAAATTAGCCAGGTGTGGTGGTGGGCACCTGTAATCCCAGCTACTCAGGAGGCTGAGGCAGGAGAATCGCTTGAACTCGGGGGGCAGAGGTTGTGGTGAGCCGAGATCACACCATTGCACTCCAGCCTGGTGACAGAGCGAGACTCTGTCTCAAAAAAAAAAAATACACTCAGAGACTAAATAATATATAACTAGGTTATTTTCTGATTTAAATATCAGATAATAAAAAAATACAACAATATTAGTACCAGACAAATATGAAACCAACCTAGTTTTATAAAATTAATATTTGAGCATTAATGAATTAATAAATAAGAATAAATTCTTTTACTTTTTTTATTATTCAGGAACTGACTTTCTGAAAAAAATGAAAACAGAGAAAAAGGCCCAGAAAGGCACTTTGGGAGCTGAGGCAAGAGGACTGCTTGGGTCTAGGAGATCAAGACCAGCGTGGGCAACATAACAAGATGCTGTCTCTACAATAAAAAAGGTTTTTAAATTAGCTGAACATATTAGCACACACGTGTAGCCCAAGCTACTAGGGAGGCTGAGGAAAGAGGATCCCTTGAGCTCAGGATACCAGCCTGGGCACATGACTCCATCATTTTTTTTTTTTTAAGTCCAGAAAGTCTACATTGTGGTTTTTAATTAATAAATGACCGAATACCTACTACATGCCAGGCAATGATCCACATGCTTTGTCATAATTCTTGGGGAAGACACACATATGCCAGTGTGGTTTTGAATAGAACACAAGACTTATAAAATGTTTCATTTTTTACCAATAATAACCAGGTACTACTCGAAGCTCAAAATATATTTATTGGTCAGGTGCAGTGGCTATAATCCCAGCACTCTGGGAGGCTGAAGCAAGAGGACTGTTTGAGCCCAGGAATTTAAGAACAGCTTGGTTGACATGGAAAGGCCCCCATCTCTACAAAAAAATTTTAAAAAATTAGCCAGGCATGGCCGGGCGCGGTGGCTCACGCCTGTAATCCCAGCACTTTGGGAGGCCGAGGCAGGCGGATCACAAGGTCAGGAGATCAAGACCATCCTGGCCAACACAGTGAAACCCCATCTCTACTAAAAATACAAAAATTAGCCGGGCATAGTGGTGGGCGCCTGTAGTCCCAGCTACTCAGGAGGCTGAGGCAGGAGAATGGCGTGAACCTGGGAGGCGGAGATTGCAGTGAGTCAAGATCGCGCCACTGCACTCCAGCCTGGGCGACAGAGCGAGACTCTGTCTCAAAAAAAAAACAAAAAATCAAAAAAATTAGCCAGGCATGGTGGCATATACCTGTAGTCCCAACTACTTGGGGAGGCTAAGGTGGAAGGATCACTTGAGCCCAGGATGTGGAGGCTTCAGTGAGCCATGATCACACCATTGCATGCCAGCTTGGGTGACAGAATAAGACTAGCTCTTACATATTTGTTGGCTGGATGCCAATAAATATAAACACTGATTATTGTCAACAACTTACGGGTAGCTATTCAACTGAAGTCTCCTGCTTCTCCTTTTTAAATGTGTTATTTTACTTATCCTTTTATCCACCTACTTATCCTTTAAGTGTTCAACCTCAGGTCAAATAATTGGTGGGAAGATAAAAGATGTATGTGTGTAAATATGCAAAACACAGTTTACGAACTCAAAGAGGCATGGTTTTTCTTCATTTCACAAAGGTCAAGAGGGAACAAAACCAATTATTTGGTAGGCCTCATAAAAGGTTTAAGGTGCTAAGATAACAGATATGAAGGTGCCCTTTAAAACTGTGAAATTCTACTCTAATATATTATTACTAAACAAAATTGGCTTATTACTCTAATGCCTTCAATTATTCATGCTATTACTATGAATATCAAAGGTCCCTTACTACCTCTAAAATAAATTTAAGAACTAAATAAAGCCTGTGATATTTTATTAAGTTTAGTTGTAGTATTTAAATAAAGATAACCAATACTTCGTGTCAATTCAGTCAATTTGAAAAAATTACATCCTTTAAGGGTTTTCATTCATTTAAAGATCTACCATTAGGATTTCATTTTTGGCTTTGTGTGACCTTCAACAATGCAAACTCTCTGAGATTCAGTCACCCCAATTATAAAATGAGGGTGATGTGAAATTTAAATGAATGAGAATATGACAATATTCAGTATAATGTACACCACATATGAGAACTCAACATTTTCTTTGCATCTTCTTTCAAACAGTATAAAATGTATCAATTATATACCCTCTTTTATCAGACAGTAAGTGCTCCAGAGTTTTTTCTTTATGATCCTCCCATTTTTATGTAAATGGCTACAATCTCAACAACATTCCACTATGTCATCTTTTTTGTGTCTCCACAGTGCCTAAAATATTGGTTAACGACATTTACTAGACCATAATAAACCCAAAGGATATTCTCATTTCAAAATGTATTTACGTAAGAAGAAAATGAGGAGTATCTGAAATTAGGACCTTCTCAGAAAATGTGGGATGAAGAAAGCTTTAAATCAGCTGCATGGTATTAACTCAATTGCAAATTTTTATTCTATAATTAAATAAATCATTGCAATTTATCATTGTTCTTCAGATCTGATTCAGCAGTAATAAAATTTGTACCTTGAAGTTGAGTCTTACCTAACACTATTCACTTGTATAAAAGAGCTCAAAGTATTTCAGAACCAAAGTATACAAAACATTTCTCCAATACAATCATTTATCCAAGCGAAGTTTCCATTATTTTCCTATAACAATGCAATAGAAATAGCCATTTAAATTACACATTTTCATTCCTATTATCTGAAAAATGTAAGCATGTGCTTACAAATTCAAGAACCACCCAATAAAGGCCTTATTACAACTGGCCAGCCTCACACATTGCTATGTTATTTACTAATCTTCTCTGTACGTTTTCCTCTTTGAAGCATTGTTCTAGTACTCAGCTATAATAAACAAACCTTGTATAGTTAATTATGCTGCTGCACTAACAATAAAAAGTTGGCCCTCTTCCACTTTGACTATAAAAATCTTCATTAAGGAGGCTAAAGAACACAAATACAGAAAAGTCAACTGCATGAAGACATACATAACCTGCTAAAAGAATGTGTATTACAGGCCGGGCGCGGTGGCTCAAGCCTGTAATCCCAGCACTTTGGGAGGCCGAGACGGGCAGATCACGAGGTCAGGAGATCGAGACCATCCTGGGTGAAGCTCCGTCTCTACTAAAAATACAAAAACTAGCTGGGCGAGGTGGCGGGAGCCTGTAGTCTCAGCTACTCGGGAGGCTGAGGCAGGAGAATGGCGTAAACCCGGGAGGCGGAGCTTGCAGTGAGCTGAGATCCGGCCACTGCACTCCAGTCGGGGCGACAGAGCAAGACTCCGCCTCAAAAAAAAAAAAAAAAAAAGAATATGTATTACAAAATGGAATGCACACAAAGCTAGACACTAATCTATCTTTATATACAAATAATGTATGCAAATATGAATTTGCAAACATATGGTGACAACATAAGTATAAAAGATCATTTAGTCTTTCCTGGTTAAAATTCTCACATAAGGCATATTCAGCTTAAAAGTGTCTAAGTATGTTTCTTTTTAAACCTTAAATTTTTGTAAATTTCCTCATTTAATAGTTTATTATTCTTTTTTTCTCCAAATGAAATGCAGGGTATGTTTTTCTTCCTATAAAATCACCCTTAATTGATATTCTTCCTATAAAATCACCCTTAATTGATATCACAATAAGAGACTAAAAACTACAATTTTTTTTAAAACCTTCATGATTGGACGAGGGAAAAATCATCATGGTTGTGTCACTAATATGCAGTGGCAACTAAAACACGGAGTGTGAAAATGAATAAATTCACAGGTAAAAAAAAGATCCTGAGGCATCATAATTTTAATACAAAAGGTAAAAGGTTCTCTAAATTGACATTAGGTGGAACAAACTCTGCTGCTTCCTACTATACTTAAATATTTTAAAGAGGACTACACAGAAAAATTTCATTGTTAAAACTTTAAGCCCAAAAAAAAAAAAAGAAATACTATTTGTAGACAAGTGATTTCAGATTGTTAAAAAACCACAAAGGTATTCAGAAGTTCAAGTAGCCTAACCAATGCTTGAGAAAAAGGCTGTAAACTTGCCAAAATGATTATGGTTGAACAGTAGAATTATTTTTTGCTGAGCCATAAAGCTGTACTATTCTTAACAATAAATGATTTTCTTAAAGCCATTAATCTAAAATGAATACATGTTGCAATTTAGAGAAAATTCAGAACATCAAATACAAAATGAAATAATCAGGAAGAAGCAAAAAAGGAAGCGGGCCATAAAATGTAGGGTAAAAGGCCCAGGATCTGAGGTCTGAGGGGAACACTGAGGCTCAGAGATTGAATGTATTTAGAAAAACAAAATGGTATTACCTGCCATTACAGAACTGGTGGGAGCATAAAAGATGAAGCATGAGACCTGACACCTAATAAGTGCTCAACAAATAATGATATTAGTAGTAGTATTGTCTGTCCATATTGCTGGCTGTAGTGCAGCAGGTGAAGAATAGTGCTCAACAAAAAAACAAACTAGGATGGAGTCTTTTGGAGATTTTCTTTGCAGTTTCCTTTCACTTCAATAGTTACTTGATCATCTTTATATTTCTATTTTATTTTCTTTTTTTTTTTTTTTTTGAGACAGAGTCTCGTTCTGTTGTCCAGGCTAGAGTGCAGTGCAAACTCCGCCTCCCAGGTTCAAGCAATTCTCCTGCCTCAGCCTCCCAAGTAACTGAGATCACAGACATGAGCCACCATATCCACCTAATTTTTGTATTTTTAGTAGAGATAGGATTTCATCATGTTGGCCAGGCTGGTCTCGAACTCCTGACCTCAGGTGATCCTCCCACCTCAGCCTCCCAAATTGAAGGGATTACAGGCATGAATCACTGCGCCTGGCCGATACCTATTTTCAAGCAAAGCAGTTCTGGCATGTTAAAATAAATCTGGGGATTTTAACTGTTTACCCAATTTACTAACCTAATGCCACCTTAATGACAAATAATTAGATTTTTCTCAGCAGAAAGACTGTTAGTAGAATGTACTACTTCACTTTTCAACGTAACAATGAACCTGATATCCATCTGCAAAGTGCTCCATACTGTCAATAGAATAAAATGATCATAAAGGTTCTGGTAAAAGGGTGAAAGCTTTTATTCCTATGACATTTGTATTCTAAGAAGCAAAAGAAGATTGTAGAAACAATTTAAAACATATTTCCATAAATTTAACAAATAGTCTTTCTGTTTCTATGTATATTTTGGCTCTGTGGACTGCTCATGACCATACTAGGGGAAAAAAAAAACACAAGATAAAAGGATGTGACTCACACCTCACCTGAAGGACAAAGTTCTATGCAACAGACTACTACTATACAGCAGACCTTTATTTGTATGAGAATCATATCCAATCATACTAAAAACAACTTTAAAAACCATCAGACTTGGTCAGGCTTGATGGCTCATGCCTGGAATCCCAGAGCTTAGGGAGGCCAAGGCAGGAGGATCATTTGGGAGGTCAAGACAGGAGGCTATGAGTTTCAAGACCAGCCTGGGCAACATAGCAAGACTCCATCTCTACAAAAAAATAAAAATAAAAATTGAGCTAAGTGTGGTAGCCCAATCCTGTAGTCTCAAGCTACTTGAGAGGCTGAGGCAGCAGGACAGCTTGAGCCCAGAAGATACAGGTCGCAGTGAGCTATAATCACGCCACTGAGCTCCAGCCTGGGTGAGAGTAAGACCCTGTCTCTATATTAAAACAAGAAACAAAAACATCAGGCTTTGGGAGAGGTATAAATGATAGGGAAGATACGGCAGGCTTCTGAGGAGTGCTAATAATGTTATGTTCCCAATAAATGTCAATGAGGTGCAATTTATTGAACATTTACTATGTTCCAGGCACTCTTCAAACTATCAGTGTCTTTCAGATATTCACATTCTAATGGGAGAGAATACACAACACAGTTAATAATAAGAAACTGACAGAAGTAAACGTTAGGAGGTGTTAACTCCTATGGAAAGAAAAAGCAGAGTAAAAATAATCGGATATGTTGAGGTAGGGTGATCAGCATTAGCCTCACTGAGATGACATTTGAGGAAATAGCCAGCGCAGAGACCCTAAGGTAGAAGCATGTCTGGCACATTTGAGGGATAGGGAAGAGGCCAGTGTAGTGGCAGCAGAGTGATCAAGAGAATAAGCAATAAGGTCAGAGAGATAAAAGGGGCCCTGATCACTTTCAAAGGCCATTATAATGGGAATACAAGGAGTAATATGATCTCACTTTCATGTTTAAAAGATCATTCTGGCTGTCATATTAAGAATATATAATAATAAAAAAAATAAAATAAAATAAAAAAAAAGAATATACTATATAGAAGGAAGGATGGAAGAAGGGAGACCTGTTGGGAGGGGTGTGGCAATAACTCAAGTAAGATATGAAGATGGCTTGGACCATAATAATAACAATGGAAAAAGTGAGAAGTGATTAGATGCTAGATTTATTCTGAAGGTAGGACAAAAAGGATTTGATGACAGAATGAATGTAGAGTGAGAGAAAAAGGAATCAATGACTCCTAAATGGAAAGACAGATTTGCTACTAACTGAAATGAAAAAGACTGTGGGTGAAGCAGATTTGGGAGGGGGAAGCAGAAGTTGTTTTGGACTTGTTGAAGTGTCTATTAAATATTCATGTGGGTCAATGAGTAAACAGTTATCCATAGAAGCTAAATTTTAAATGAGAAGATTTTACAGACAGCCAAAGAAAAATAAAATTTAAATAATAAAATTAAACCTTAAGTGTTAATATATAACTAGCTAATCAATATAATAAATTTTCACAGTCATTAACCTTCACTTAGTACATCTATGAAATGCTCCATCATTAAAGGTCACAACACTACAAAAGAAAAAAATGTACTGCATACGCTCTAATGGATTAACAATTTTGACCCAAGTTAAAAGTGAATGTGGGCAAAAAGAGAAAATACTTAAGCTACCCAGTAATCTTAATCACAGCTCAACAATACAAAGGGCTTAATTCATCCCTACATTCAATGTATAATCATAGAAGTGAAAATGCCAAGAGATCCTATCAGATTTCATCTGTAGCTTTCACAGCAGACACAGTGAGCTTTGCAGGTTCATAACAGCATAAATAGTGTGGTTGTGTGCCACAGACACAAAGATACTTCATGGCAGATTTTCTCCCTAAACCAAATAACTTGATCATTACTATTTATTAAGAATAATACGATAAAACCAGAACTGAGTATCGATAGTAAGTGTAAGCACACTGCCATGCAGTTACACACTGTCATAAAGTATTACCCAAGTTAGCTGTTTATTTGGTAAGGGTTTAAACAATTTACCATATAGGAAAAAAAAAATTTCATTGGGTAATCCACTAGTATAGCTTCAGAACAATATGAAACAAAACTTAATAAAGCCCTGTAAGCAATGTTAAGCTAAAGAAATAAAATTTAGAAAAACAAGTAAAATTGGGCGAAAGGAAGGACTGTCCTTATTCTCTGGAATAAATGAGAAAGGATAGTTACCAGCTAATAAAATGTGAATGGTGAATGTTTACCCAATTATCCTAACCTTAAATATTAAGCAATAAGGTATAAAGGGAAATTATTGAAATGCCTATTCTCCCAGCCTATAGTAAGTTCCAAACTTCAACCAGGCCCTTTATGAGCCACAAAAAAGTTATATCCCAGGACAAGGCTGGAATCATGTGGCAGAGCCCTACGTGCCTCAAAAATTATTTGAAACTAGGTAGAAACAGAAATTACACTTTAAAAGAGGAATAAATCATACTAGGCAAAAGCTGACTGATCTGCTTTCCTACTTCTTTTCAAAGAATTTATTCTGTAATTCTGTACATCAAGAGGACACAACTGTCCTTTCTACTCAAAGTCCAAATCATCAAGCAAAGGATGGAAAAACAGCGTATCTTTCAGAATCTCTTCTGCTTTATCACCCAACAGACTTAGCACAGTGCCTGCCTTATATAATAGATACTCAATGTTTACTAAATCTGAACTTCATCTGATCTCATCTCTCCCCCTTATTTCACCTTTCTTCTTTAATGGAATCTCTTAAAACTCCCAACCTCTACCCAATTATTTGCCTAGCATTTTTTATTATAAAACTAAATGTTTTAATTATGTTAACTGAAAGAAGCCAGACACAAAAGGCCACACCTTGTATGATTCCATTTATATGAAATGCCCAGAATAGACAAATCCATAGAGACAGAAAGTCGATTCGTGCTTGCCAGAGGCTGGGGGAAGGGGAGAATGGAGAATGCTAATGGATGTGGGGTTCCTTTCTGGGATGATGAAAATGTTCTGGAAGTAATGACGGTGACAGTTGCACAACGTTTTGAGTACACTAGAAACTGCTGAATTGCATACTTTAAAAGGGTGAATTGGATGGTATTTAAATTATATCTCAATTTTTTCTTTTTTTTAAATGGGCAGCCTGAGCTCCTTCTTAAGGCGTGAGACAAGAGTCCTATTACCTCAATAACTTAGTAGTTCCATAATTGATCACTATATTACGGTATCATAACTGAGGTTGAGAATGAGGTCCTAAACTAATAAGAAAATGTTAAACTCATACTATGTTTTGAAGAAGAGAGAAATACACCACTATTCAGAAACAAATTTTATCTCAGATAAGTTAAATTTGGGAACCTGAAGGTATACATTTCATATTATTCAACAAATTCACGCATCTTCCATAAAGGCATGATTAGATAAATTTTCCATCTTATGGGAAACTATCTTCTTTCTCTGGCTACAGATTGAACATTCCTAATCCAAAAAGCTGAAACCTGAAATGCTCCAAAATCAAAAACTTTCAGCACTGACATGACACCACAAGTGAGAAATTCCACACTTTACCCCATGTGGCAGGTCCCAGTCAAACCACAGGCACACAATACACCGTTTATTCAGTGTCCCCATGGGAAAAATAAAACTACCTTCAGGCTATGTGTAAAAGGTGTGTAAGAAACATAAATGGATTTCATGTTCAGACTTAGGCCACATCCTAAAGACAGCTCATTATGAAAATGCAAATATTTCAAAATTCAAATTCTGAAATCCAAAAGGCTTTTGGTCCCAAGCATCTCAGGTAAGAGATACTCAACCTGTACTTTATTAATCCTATATACTAGCTTTTAAAAAACAGCCTTTACTGACGATGGTTTCTAAGAGGAAAATTCCACCCACCCTAACTATTTCGGCTCTCACAGTTTTGTTCCTTTTAACTGCTACCATAGGCATGGCCGAGTCCCAAACAATGTAACATTTTATAACTCTTTACATTTGCACAATGCTTTAGTGTTCTAGAAGCTTTCATATACATGATCATGTATGATCCTATGAGGTAGGTGGAGTAAATCTGGTAAAGGAAAGGTATTTGATCAATTTGATCAATTTCACAGTGGCAGATCTTGTGCTAAAACTCAGAGGTTTAAGGAGATGAAAGTGCTCAGTAGACTTTTAGTGAATAAATGAACAAGACTACAAAATGAATTCTCTCGCTGCTATACAACACTTCCTTCTATATGCTTTCCAATATTTTTCTCTAATTATTTCAAGGGAATCAGGCTTTTTTCAACAATAAAGATTATAAACTAAAGTCAAGAGACCATATCTCATATTTATTCCATATCCCCACAGCTCTGAGTACCTGTGGATGGAATGATTAAAATGTCAATCTGTGAGTCCTGAATATATTTATGGTTGTTGAGCTGCATCACCAAAAAAGACAAACTAAACTGGAAAACACTAAAAAAAAATTGTTTTAATTAAAAAATTTTCCTCAAGAATTTGTATAAGACCTTAAAACAAAATTTAAGCCACGTTCTGAAGAAATATTAACAAATGAATTAAGACCCTGTTAGTAACTGCATTGTAAAGAATATTTTTTGGTTTCAGTAAGGCCTTATACATTTCAAAAGCTATTATTCTCCTAAACTACTGATGGTGGCAGGCCCAGTAAAGACATAAGACCTCTACAATTCACCTACCTGTTAAGAATGAAGCAAAAGTGCCTCATACTGAGTATAATTAATGTAAAAAATTAAAGATTTCATTTTAAGAAAAAAAATGTTTTCACCAATAAACACAACCCCAATTAATATGTTGTATACATGGAAAACAAATGATTTAATTTAATAATAAAAGAGTCCATGTGATCTCCAAGTGAATTTTCTAATCATCTTCCTTTCACTAATACCAGCCCAGCTGATGAGGCTTCTACAAATAGATGAAAGGGAAAATCTTTATTAAGAGATACTGACAACCAAGCAATCTAGGGTCACACACAAGTAACAAGATATTTACACGTATGCTTACCTTTTTAGAGAAAAATAAGACATGCAGAAGTTATCTTAGTAACTACTTAAAAATATTTGTCTATTACATGAAACATATCATATTAAAAAGATAATGAATAATACATTATATGCCTTCACCATTCCCAAAACAAATGAAGAAAGGAAATGCATGCAAGCTTTATAAATAACAACAACAGCATCAACAACTAACAATGTTTGAGCTCTTATATGCCAGGCACTACTCTGTGTGCTTTACATATATTAACTCATATCATTCTCACACAACCCCATGTGGTTTTACAGAAGAAGGAACTGAGGCACTGAGAAGATATGTAACTAACCAAGAGGTTATGTATATGTAGTCTAGCCAGTCTCTCCAAAAGAAACCACTATGTAATACTGCCTCTAACTCCATGTAACAAGTCCCAAGGGTGCACTGGGAAGAGAAAATTACAGAATGGAAGCAATATTTGAGTGAAGCCTTGAAGAACAAATGAAAGAGACAAAGGACTATCCTGGTGCACATGTATAGGAGAAGGTTTCCCATCTCTGCTACTACTATTTGGCCTCTGCACCGACAGGACACAGGCCGAAGTCACGACAGAGATAGAGAGACAGGCGTAGTCCACACATCCATAGGAAATGTTTAAGAGCACACTTAGGCCAACACTGGCTTTGAGGGTAGTCTTTCCTGTTCTCCAGATATAAGAGTCCTGACAGCTTTCTCAACGGCAAAAACGAAGAAGATATATGTTGACCACACTTAATTGCATGTTCCAAGAGATGGGAGCTAGACACATGTAAACTGACATGCTACCAGCAACAACTTCTTCTCCTGCGATAAATAATCTATATTAAGAGGAAGACAATAAATAATGACACACACTGAACCAGCTGTGTTCAGTCCATGGGCAAAAAAAAAAAAAAAAGAGCCTAAGAGTCCTCAAAAGTCCCAAAGCCTGACTGGGCAACATTCAGACGAACAGAACTCTGCTTCTCTAAGGGAAAGCCTTCCCTCCCGAGCCCAATTATGGAGTCTGGTTGCATAGGTAATATAGATAATCTTGCAATATTACTAAAGAAATTACTCTTGAAATCTCAATGCCACTAAATAGTCTTTATTTACTTATTACTTTCCTGGTGAAGAAAGTAATTACAATTTTATTCTACTTTTATATCCACTTGCAAATTTCATTAATGATTAATTTTAGATGGACTCACTAAGAACTGGGGACTCTCTTTTTCTCTCAACATCATGGAAACCTCTCCTGGTTTTCCTCCTAACCCCTAGATGGCAAACTCCTTAGGACTCCTCTGCTAGCTGCTAGTTCACCCATTTCTGAACGTTATGAGGGCTTGGTTTTGAGTATTACTGTCTGTCTATATTTTTTCCACACACAAATTCATCATTTCCCACACATTTAAATATTTCTATGATGACAATTCAAACTGATATTTCCAGTGGAGAATTGATATATCTCCACTGAGCGGCATGTTCAACTGCCTACTTGACATCTCCATTTGGATGTCTCACAGACATTTCAGAATTAACATACCCATAACAAAACTCTTGATCCTGTCCATCAAACCACTTACCTCCCAGAAATCTTCCCCATCTCAAAACAGGCGCTACCATTTCCCCAACAGACTCAAACCCAACCCCATGATTTCTTTCTCTGTTCTAACATTCCCCCTAACTCTGCCATTTACGCATCAGCAAATCCTGTCCACCTGCCTTCAAAAATCATACTTCAAATTACCCTCTTCCCATTTCCACTCTACTACCATAATCTAGAACACCATCCTCGATCACCTGATGACTGTCAGCATCTACTCTTTTATCCACCTCCAATCTAGCAGCCAGACTGCTCTTAATAAAAGCTAAACTCTGCCTGATTTGGCCACAACCTCATTCTGCCGCCTCACCTTGTACACCAGCATTCCCCTACCCACTCCCCACTTCCTTCAATCCAGCCACACCAGACTTCTTCCAGCTAGCTCCCTGAACATCAGAGCTACCTGCTTTCGAACTTCACCACATGCGGTTTGTAACACTAATGGTTCTCCACACCTTAGGTACCTAACACCTTTTTGTTCTCAATGAAGATGTCACCTCCTTAGAAAAGCTTTCTCAACCCAAAATAAAAGTAGAACCCCACACTAAAATTCATCCCTTGTTTTCTTCATAGCAATTATTACGTCTGTTCACTTCCCCAGCTCACCATGAAGGCAATTTTTCTGTTTTGTTTTGTTTTTAAACAAGTTCCAGTCTGTCTTCACAGGTAAAACCTAAGCTCTGCAAAGGCTGAAGATGCCGTCCATCTTGTTCGTAATTACATCCCCAGTATACAGCACGTGCTGATCACATTTTGGCCCTCAGAAGATATTTAACGTTAAATGAATGTTAACCTCAAAATGTATCTTAGCTTATCTCATTTCTCTTAACCCAGTAGGAGATATTTTCTGAACACATCAACACCTGACATTCTTTCAAGAATATAATTGTATCTGCTATTTCCCAGGCCCCCAATGCCATTTTGAACCTACCCATGGATTTCCCTATTAATTTCTGACTAGCTGCTTTATCAAACATGGAGACTATTCTTAACACTGTGACAAATTCTTACCCCTTAACAACACGATAAAATGTATCCAACCCTAATTCAAGCCTAATTCTAATAAACACTTAGAAAGAGACACTTATTTTAAGTCATTAGAGATTAGTACAGCAAGAGACTGCCAGCTACCTCTTTCCCAAGCCTCCAAAAGACTATGGAGCATCAATCCTAACCGCCCCTCACTGTATCTAACCTGTAAAGTCAATGTTGTCAACATATAAATATCTATTTAAGCCTACCTAATCTCTTACCTAGAAAAGTGTGCTTACTAAAATGCAGGCTCTATTTTCTAAATTAATCAAAACTCTCGGCTGGATTCTCAGCTGATGGGGCTGACCATGGAGGAGCTGAAGGTCAATGAGTGAATTTGAACGTATGTGTCCAAATGAACATCCATCTCTAACTACCCTCCACACAGAAAACTACCCTCCACACAGAAAACAAATTTTGCTCAACCAAAATTTACCCAAATCTCTAAAGTCCAGTCAGGAGTCCCCAGCTGGCTGACTACAAAGCTGCACTCAGTTTGGTCATGTCCCACTCCAAACACCTCACTTCTCAAAATGATGGCAAACTGAAGAATAAAAAAAGAAAGAAAAAAAAAGGGCACGGAGAATGATGACACAGAAACCATGTGCAACACTATTTCTCTGTACAGAGATTTTGTCAGCAACCAATTCACCAACCCACACCCAAGTAAGCTCAAAAATTGTAAGATCTGTTTAACAGCTTTTCCCGACTTCAAAGTTAAGATACATCCAGCCAAATCATAATTTGAAGAAGGAAAAAAATCAATTTAGGATAACTGACATTTGATAATTTTAATATATATTTACTAAATATTTTATATCACTTATATTTACACATTTGATAGAGGCTACTTAAACCCTGAATTTAGTATTTAAAACACTTTGTCCATTATAATATATTCAGAATGCCATCTGTGATTCATATCGCATGAATATGTAGTTTTTTAAAATACTACATTATTTTCACCTTGTACTACATAGCAAACTCTTAATTTCCCAGTAATGCAGATCATCAAGAACTGAGTAAGTTTGCTACTTAAATATTGGAGGCTACTTCCAATGTTCTCTTTGGGGTCAAGTTTACCTTTTAGGCAAAGCTTATAATGAGGTTCTTTTGTTATTTTAACATTAATAACCAAAGCCACTTGGAGATCATACAAGCCATGTGGGTAGTCCCAGAAGGGCCTTATAACCACTCAAATTTAGAGTAAAATGCATAAGGTTTTGTTCCAATGTTTAGGATATCACCCAAAAAACAAAGTATCTATTATATAAACTCTAAAAATTTCCAAAGGGTTTTATATTAATGCAACAAAACAGTAAATTGAATTCCTTTGTTCACTCCCTCTTAAAATGCAAATTTATCTGTTCTATTCCACCCACTTCAAATCTCAGGGGTTTGCAAAGTAGGACCATAACACTGTTTAATATCATTTATGAACCATGCTATTACAGAGCATTTACTGAAGTGATGTACAATGGCTTTGATAAGAATGCAAACATTTTACCTTAAGCTAAAAATAAAAGACTGATACTATTCCTGTCCAATCCTGCCCACCTTAGTCAAGAGAGCCTGATTCTCAAACTCTTACAGTCCTACTTTCTCACATTTTCTAAACCATCTCACCTTGCCCCTACAGGCTCAGGCTATTGCCAACTCCCTCATTCCACTGCACCCCTACAGACACCCTTACTCACCAACTAACCAGCCACCTAGAATCCAAAGACTGCAAATGCAGGGCTCCACTTGCCTGCTAACTTGAGCCTGACACTGAAATGTTCATGCTTAAAGCAATGAGCTGTGCCACTCTTAGGAAACTGCCCTACCTTCAGGCAAAGACTTCCCTTCAGCACTTGCAGCTGAATCTGTCACCTTCCTCCAGTTCACCACTTGCATACTGGTCTCAAATCATTCTACTGTAATAAACTATACCACAGAATTGTGCATTTGCCTATAGATGTGATGGTCATCTTTTCGTAGGACTGGACAAAGCTTTTAAATAAGTGTCTCTTAATCGATTATAAATGAAACAACGTATGTGCAAAGAGCAAAGATGATTTCTTAGAGTATTCTATCATTTAAAACCTTTTACAAACTTTGACTTCTCTTTTAATCCTAACATTTCTTGGCTCATGCAACATTTACACGTGGGAAGGAAAACACATCCCAAATAAACCATAACTTTTCTTCACTGACATTTATTCAATTCTTGAGGAGGCAAGTATTATTTTTTCCAGGACCAAAGGGAAGAGGGGGAAATCAGGAGGATTATAAACAGTTTGCTACATGGTTTGATAAACTTGAAGGGGTATATACTAACCAAATGAATAGTCAAAAGATTTACATTAGATGAACTCAATGTATGTTAACATTTGATTAACAGTAATATTGTTATTTCTTGATTATCTCAGGTAAACAGTATTTATGAAACAACATGCAATAATCTGAGACCTAGCAAAGTGATGGATATTTTGAAATAATATTTGTTCTTCAACCCTGTTTTCCTGGCATATAACTCCTAAAATCCTTGGGATATACAAAGTGATGTCTTTTTGTATGCCAAGATTGATGGCTGGCTGGCAGTCCTTAGGCAGCTTCAGGATACAGGCTGGTTATCAGAAGAAAGACCAAAGCATGATTAGAGGGTTTAGCCCTACCCTTCAACTTCCAGGCTGGAGAGGGGACTGAAGCTTAAGTTCACAGCCACTGGCCAAAGATTTAATTAATCATGCCTAAGTAATAAGGTCTCCATAAGAGGTCCAATAAGGACAGGGTCAGCAGGGCTTCCAGACAGCTGAACGCATGGAGACTGATGTAAAGGCAAACAAGAACTCATCCAGGTGCCAGGAGGGTAGCATACTCCACTTCCATGGGGAGAGAAGCTCCTGTGCTCAGGATCCTTCTAGACCTCACCCTATATATGTTTTCATCTGGCTGTTTACTTGTACCCTTTAAAATATCCTTTGTAATATACTGGTAAACATGGTTCCCTGAGTTCTGTGAGGCACTCTATTAAATCAAACAAACCCAGACGGGATTTGTGGGAACCCTAATTTGAAGCAAGTCAGTCAGACGTTCCAAGAGGCCTGGACTGGCGACTGGTAGGAAGGAGGATACACTCTTTTGGGACTAAGCTCTCAATCTGTAGTTTCTGAGTCTATCTCCAGGTAAAGAGTGTCAGAATTGAATTGGTGGACACTGAATCAATTGATTGATGATTTCAAGAACTGACTGCTTGCTTGGTGTGTGAAGAGAAACCCCCAAACATTTGGTTACAGAAGTCTTCTGTGTTGATTGTTGTTTAATGAGAAAAATTTTAAAAGCGTCCTGAGTTTGTGTTTTCTTTTCCCACACACACAATCCCTATCCTCAAACCAGATTACTTTATTCATGTTCTTCCTATAGCCTCTTCTTCCTACAAATCTAAGTTTTGAGGAAAGAAGGAAATAAAAGCCTCACTAACCAACCAGGATGTGGAACTGATAGCAAGTAAACAAGCTGCTTTAAGCAAGCCAATAAAGTATATAAACTACCTACCACTCGTTTCAAGAGGGCAAAGAGAGGAAAAATGAGTCACAATCTATGGGTGAAGGGGACAAAAGCAGATAAAAATCTGCTTCGTTTGTTTAGGGTCCAGCATTCGGGAAATAAAATTCTAGTACTACTACCACCCATCTAATAACTGAAAATTTCTCTGAAACAAGCAAATACATTCATTTTCAATTCCTCTAAAGGTGGAGCTCTCATTATGTACTGATGTCTCCCGTTACTTCTCTAGATAGCCCTGGCTGAAGATGAAGCCTTTTATCAAACAAAAAAAAATGGTTTCCCTCTAACTTTAACATAGCAGCGCTAGTTCTATTCCCCAAAACCACACAGAATAAGCTTAATAAAGAATGTTAAGGCTCTGAAAACAGTTCAACACTGCTGTCATGACCCCTCACCTCTCCAGGAAAAATAACTCCAACTCTTTTTTTTTCTTTTCTTTGAGAGGGAATTTAGCTCTTGTTGCCCAGGAGTGCAATGGTGCAATCTCAGCTCACTGCAACCTCTGACTCCCAGGTTCAAGCGATTCTCCTGCCTCAGCCTCCCAAGCAGCTGGGATTACAGGCACCTGACACCACGCCAGGCTAGTTTTTTGTATTTTTAGTAGAGATGCGGTTTCACCATGTTCGTCAGGATGGTCTCAAACTGCTGACTTCAAATGATCCACCCCCCTCGGCCTCCCAAAGTGCTGGGATTACAGGTATGAGCCACTGCACCCAGTCAGCTCTTTTCTAATGTACCTCATGATCATGGATAAGAACTCCGAATTTTCCTTATTTATGAGCTTTCTAAATTCTCTAAGTTTATAAAATGCATCCACATTCTATCAGTGAAATAAGCAACACATTGAACTACGAGGACTGAATACTAGTTCTGGTTTTGCTTTTAAACTCCACATCCTTGGGGAAGTCCTGTTTCTCTCTCTGGGCTGCAGACACTGCTGAACCATAAACTTTCCAGTGTCAGTAGCCTCAAAGTCTATATTAAAAACAATCATTTGCAATATTGCTTTCATTTTGTTCAGAAATTTAAAATAAATATCTAACCAACTAATAGTACTGACAAAGGTATTTTACTTAAATTGTCTCCCACAATATTTAAGAGTCCTTAGAATATAATGGTGGGTAGCGGGGGGAGACAAATAAATATATACTACAAGTAGTTATATAGTATGTAGTTAAGTATGTATGTATTTATACACATGCAAAGTATAAATACAAAACTACAAGCACTATCAAAATGACCTCGTAGTTTACTCTTACCCAATACAAGCATAAGTTTAAGCATATACTTGTAAGTTTAAGCTTAAGAAGTTATTTTTCTAGATTTATGCTGTCCAATACAGTAGCCTCAAGTCACATATTGGTATCTAAATATTTAAAATTAAAATCTAAATTAAAAATCAGTTATTTCATTGCACTACTCACCTCTCAAATACTCGATGTCCACATATGGTTAGTGGCCACTGTACTGGACAAGGCAGATAAAGAACAGGTCCATCATAACAGAAAGTCCTACTGGGACAGTGCTGTTCTACAGCAGTTCACC
Organism: Colobus angolensis palliatus; assembly: GCF_000951035.1. Lineage (NCBI taxonomy): Eukaryota > Metazoa > Chordata > Mammalia > Primates > Cercopithecidae > Colobus > Colobus angolensis. The sequence goes on along the minus strand of NW_012114141.1, from coordinate 10,272,461 downwards.
TAAATCTATTTTGCAAATGGAAACAGAAAAGCAAGACCTCAAAACACTTGAGCTCTGAAGTCAGAAACAAGGTTGAAATCCTAGTTCTGCCATTTACTTGCTATGTGACTTTCAGCAAGTTAGTTACTTAACCCTTCTAAGCCTGTCTTCCCATCTATAACATGCTGTATAGAACTACTATCCACCTCAATGCAAAAGTGTAAGAATGACACAATAGACTTTGGGGACTCGGGGGAAAGGGCAGGAAGGGGGTGAGGGATAAAAGACTTCAAACTGGGTTCAGTGTATACTGTTCAGGAGATGGGTGCACCAAAATCTCACAAATCACCACTAAAGAATCTACTCATGTAACCAAATACCACCTGTTCCCCAAAAACCTATGGAAATAAAAACCTTAAAATAAATAATTAATAAAACTACTATCTACCTCAAAGATAGTCATAAAGATTACATGAGATAATGCTGGTAAAGCATTTAGCAGACTGCTTCAAATACTGGAAACATTCAATAGTGTTAGCTCCCTACTATAATTAATTGTATTTACTAATTCACAGATATATCGAACTGAATGCTACCTGAAATGCAGGGATTAAAGAAAGAGCTCTTGCCAGAGTGGATGAAACGGGTAAGAGTTGTAATCTGAAGCATCAGGAGAAGTGACAGTAGTGGGATGCTGGGAGGGTGATGCTGGATTCAAGGCGGAGGAAATGGCAGATACTGAGGCAGAAATCTTGGCTCTGGTGTAAGAGTTCTGCCTCTCCCTTTGGTCATTTCAAATTATTACTAAGCCTCATCTTCCAAACAGGTAAAAGTGTGTGGAGAGAGTCTACCTGCTGTGTACTGAAGTAGAAAATGAATTTTAGCTTATGGCTTTGCCTGATTCTATTAAACGTTTTAGAAGAAAGTGCTGATTCTACACAAATATGGAATGAGATATACATTTAAAGCCATCTCATTAGGTCCCTAAAGTATGTAAACATTCTGTTTCACAGTTCTAAACGAACATTTATTTAGAAACATAGCCCGAAAAGCAAACTGACAACAAAAATGCAAAAATCAAATTTTACACTGTCTTAAAATACACTAAAAAATTTTATTTCTTTGCAATACAGCTTAGGTGATTAATTTTAAATCAATGAGCATAATAATCACTGTAAAGAAATTTGGATACATGAAAGAATACAGTTTCAGGATATCTTAAAAGATAAAAGGGGTATGGGAATTAAAATATTACATGCTGTAGAGTAATATGACACTTCCTTCCTATCTCTAAAGTGCTTAGGTAATAAATCTGAAACAATAACTAGTTATAAAGCTGGGCAAACTAAATAATAAAATGTTCTGTTGCTATTATAAAATACAGTCCCAGTGTGATCATTTAATATATACTCTTCAGACACATTATTTTATTGTTCTTAAAGCAGTAAAGAATTAAAAAAAAATTAAAAGACCAGAAGTAATGGACACTAAACTCACTTTACCATTCAACATTTTCTTTTATTAGCAAATAAATACTTTTAAAACTATGATTAAAGGCAGACTTCAAACAATAACATTTTGAAATAACAAAGCAAAGAATTTTTCTGGTGGTGATTTTATTGAGACAGTTATGTCCTCCCTTAATACAGTTTTGAAGTACAGGTACATGACAGCAAACAACTATACATAAAGTTCCCCATTTGAAATAACAAGCAGCCAGCCTTTTAAAGTTCTATGCTGGTTGTACCTCAGGTAAAAAGTCAGCCTCAAGGTAAAGGCAAAAAGAAAATATACTCTTGGCAGTAATGAAGGAACTCATTTTAAAAATTATAAAAGAAAGTACAGAAATGAGAATATAAACAAGCTTCAAACTTGAACTTTTGAACTGCCAATAGAACACAAGGCAAGACCATGCTCTCTCTCTCTCTCACACACAGTACACATACTCCAACTCTGCAGCTATCCTACCTGCAGGTGCTACTCCATTCTTGCTAACTGTTCCAGTCACTTAGTACACGCATTTCTAATGTCATTTAAAGTTTTTTTGTCTTCAAAAAGTTTATCCAAAACCAGTCAACACTGTAGCAACTGAGTCAAGAACTCACAGGATTGAATTAAAAATATTCCTCATTACCTGTTTTAGATAAAGGAAGAAGGGATGGATACAAATAATTCAGTACCCTAAATAAATAACATAGGTCCTCAATGTATATTTAAATTTTATCATGTTAATGACTCCTTTTAAAAACTATGCCAGCATTTTGCTAACCAATACACATTCACATAAACTTTCAGTTATTCATATTGTACGTTTACCAATAATATGCCTCCCTCCAAAAGACTCTGAGCTGGCTTACAAAAATGTATGTAGTATGAAAGTACAAATGAAGATATGGATATACAAGAGGGAAAAGGGTAGAAAAACAAAATACAACCAGATAGTTGAGGTTTACCATACAAAATGCAATTAATTACTAACACTGAGGAGCAAATAAGGCTATGAGTTTCCAGGCAGCCAAACTAAACAAAGAGGGACGTATTATCAATTTTAAAATCTGTAGAGGCCGTAAATAGAGACAAATCTGTTTCTGCCAATAGTATCACCATTCTAGTCTACAAATATTACACTCTTTAAAGTCATCCTTGACATCATTAACTTTGTTTCTCAAAACCACACCATCAACAAGGTGGGCCAGTCCAAAAATGTCTCCCATTTTCACTGCCTTTTTTTTTTTTTTTTTTTTTTTTGGTCTTCCTAGTATCACATCACCAGGTCTTATATACCTTGAACCTATATTCATGCAACACTTTCCTTACCGGATTCCCAAACTCTTTATATCTTTCTCTACTCCATATTACAAATTAGTTTCTATGATATGATTTTTTTTTTAAATCAAAACTTCAATTTCATTCTTTTACTCAGTATTTATACCTCAAACTATAGCAACTGGTAATTTTAACACCCTTCCTAGAAAGTCCTAACAAATCTTACCTCCTAGATGGGAAGGAGGGCCAACCTGTTAAACTCACTGTCCCAAGAATAACTATACTAAATTCTCCCCTTTTACGTTTCTGCTCCCATTCATTCTCTTACCTACAGCCAATCCCCATTTCCTTTTACCTTTCCAAATCCCACCCATTCTTCAAAGCCAAGTCCACATCCTTCCTTAAAGATGTTTTCCCAGCTGGGTGCAGTGGCTCACACCTGTAATTCCAACACTTTAGGAGGCTGAGGCAACCTTGAACAAGTTACTTAATCTCAGGAGTTTTACAGACTGGTTGAAAAGACTAAATGACATCATATACAGAAATCCTTCAAGAGTTAAAAACTGCTGTACAAATATTACAATAACCAGAGAAGAAAAACAGTGACAATAATTAGATTTTGCATTGGTTGTTCCTTGTAGAGATCACACATATAGACACTGTTTCCAACTTCTGTCTCAATACCTTCATATTCTATAATTTCAAAAAATACCCCCCCACACACACTTTCCTTACATACCATTTTAGTTACTATGATGTGGAAAATACACTTCTCGGCTGGGCGCAGTGGCTCACACTTGTAAACCCAGCACTTTAGGAGGCCAAGGAGGGCGGATCACTTGGGGTCAGGAATTCGAGACCAGTCTGGCCAACATGATGAAACCCATCTCTACTGAAAATACAAAATTAGCCAGGCATGGTGGCGTACGCCTGCAGTCCCAGCTACTCAGGAGACTGAGGCAGGATAACTGCTTCAACCTGGAAGGTGGAGGTCACAGTGGGCCAAGATGGTGCCACTGTACTCCAGTCTGGGCAACAGAGAAAGACTCTGTCTCAGAAAAACAACCACTACCACCAAAAAAAAAAACACACACTTTCCTCTATAAAATGGCTCCCGTGATTAGTAAGATGACACAGTTTATGTCCAGTCACAGCCTCTTCCCATTTCCGCTGGGAATGCCTTACCTAATGAGTTAAGACAATGAAAAAAGTAAACCAATTGGAGGACTTATACTTTCTGATTCAAAACTCAGTAAAGCTATAGTAATCAAGACAGTATGCTACTGGCATAAGAAGAGACATACAGACCAATGGAACCAAATTGAGAGTTCGGCAATAAATCTTCACATTTATGATCCACTGATTTCCAACAAGGGTATCAAGATAATTCAACATGAAAAATAGTCTTTTCAACAAGTGGTGCTGGGACACTGGGTCTACACGAGCCAAAAGGAATGAAATTGGACCCTAATCTCATACCACATACAAAAATTAACTGAAAAAGGATCAAAACCAAAATGTAAAAACTAAAAGTATAAAATTCTTAGAAAAAATACAGACATAAATATTCGTGGCCTTGGATTAGGCAATGGTTTCTAAGATATGACACCAAACGCACAAAGAACAAAAGAAAAAACATATTTTGACTTCATAAAAAGCAAAAACTTCTATGTTTCAAAGGTCACTATCAAAAAAGTAAAAAAAAAAAAAATCCACAGACTGGAGGAAGATATTTGCAAATTATATATCTGATGTACAGGACTTATATCCAAAATACATTTTTAAAAAACTCTTACAATTCAACAACAAAAAGACATTAAAAAATAGAGCAGGATTTGAACTAACATTTCTCCAAAGAAGACATACAAATGAACAATAAGCACATGAAAAGATGCTCATCCATCATCCATCAGAAAACTGCAAATCAATACCACAACAAAATACCACTTCATATCTACTAGGATAGCTATCGTTAAAAAAATAAAAAAAAAAGGGGGAGGCAACAATAAGTGCTGCCAAGCTTGTAGAGAAAAATTGGGCCCTCAAACACTGCTGGCAGGAAACACAGACTTAGTATATAACCCAGCAATTCCACTCCTAGGTACACACCAAAGAGAAATGAAAACAAATGGCTACCCAAAAACCTGTACATAAACGTTCATAACAGCATTATTCATAGTAGCAAAAAAGTGGAAACAACAGAAATATCCATCAATTGATGAGTAGAAAAATAGAATGTAGTATATCCATAAAAATGCAAGTTTATTTGGTAACAAGCAGGAATAAAGGCCAGAGCAATCAGGCAAGAGAAAAGAAATAAAGGGCATCCAAACTGTAAAGGAAAAAGCCAAATTAGACTTGTTCGCAGATTACATGATGTCAAAACCTAAAGGCTCTACCAAAAATACACTGTTAGAACTGTCAAGAAATTCAGCAAAGTTGTAGAATGCAAAATCAACACACAAAAATCAGTGGCATTTATATGTACCAACAGCAAATAACCTGAAAAAAAAAAATCAAGAAAGCAATCCTATTTACAATAGCTACAAAAATTAAAAAACGCCTAGGAATCAATCTAACCAAAGAAATGAAAGATTCATGTAAAGAAAACTATAAAACTGATGAAATAAATAGGACACCAAAAAAAGGGAAAGGTATTCCATATTCATGGATTGGAAGAACTATAATAATATTTTTAAAATGACAAGACTACCCAAAGCAATCTACAGATTCAGTATAATCCTTATCAAAATACCAGTAACATTCTTCATAGAAATAGTAAAAAAAAAAAGAAAAAAATTTCCTAAAATTTACATGGAACCACAAGACTACATATAGCCAAAGCAATCCTGAGCAAAAAGAATGAAGCTGGAGGCATTACATTACCTGATTTCAAAATGTATTACAAAGCCATAGGAATAAAAACAGCATGGTAGTGGCATAAAAACAGACACATGTATCAATGAAACAGATGAGAGAACCCAGGTATAAATCCATGCATTTACAGCTACCTCATCTTTGACAAAGGCATCAAGAACATGCAATGGGAAAAGGAGAGTCTTTTCAATAAATGGTGCTGGGAAAACTGGATAACTATATATGAAGAATGAAACTACACCCCTATCTCTCACCATACACAAAAAAATCAAACCAAAATGGATTAAAGATTTGAATCTAAGACCTGAAACACTACAGCACAATGGTCTGGGCAAAGACTTCTTATGTAAGATCTCAAAAGCACAGGCAACCAAAGCAAAAATAGACAACTGGGATTACATCAACCTGAAAAGCTTATGCACAGTAAAGGAAACAATCAACAAAGTGAAGAGACAACACACAGAATGGGAGAAAATATTTGCAAACTATCTATCTGACAAGGAACAAGGGATTAATAACCAGAATATGTAAAGAGTTCAAACAACTTGACAACAAATATATATATATATATAAAATCCAATTTAAAATAGGCAAAAGGGCCAAGTGCAGTAGCTCATGCCTGTAATACCAGCACTTTGGGAGGCCGAGGCAGGAGCATCACCTGAGGTCAGGAGTTCGAGACCAGCCCGGCCAACACGGTGAAACCCCGTCTTTACTCAGAATACAAAAATTAGCCAAGTGTGGTGGTACGCGCCTGTAATCCCAGTCATTCAGGAGGCTGAGGCAGGAGAATCACTTCAACCTGGGAGGCGGTGGCTGCAGTGCGCCAAGATTGCGCCATTGCACTCCAGCCTGGGTGATACAGTGAGACTCCATCTCAAAAAAAAAAAAAAGAAAAAAAACACCAGCCAAGCGTGGTGGCATGTGCCTGTAGTCCCAGCTACACAGGAGGCTGAAGCAGGAGAATCACCTGAACCCGGAAGGCGGAGGTTGCAGTGAGCTGAGATCACGCCACCGCACTCCAGCCTGGGCAACAGAGAGACAAAACTCAAAAAAAAAAAAGGAGGGGGGCAAAAGATGTAAACAGACATTTCTCAAAAGAAGACCAACCCACAAATGGCCAAAGCATACATTAAAAAATGTTCAACATTGCTACAATGCAGTATTATCTCACTGCAGTTAAAATCGCTTAGATCAAACAGACAAGCAATAGCAGATGCTGGCAAGGATGTGGAGAAAGGGGAATGCTCGTACATTGTTGTTGGGATATAAATTAGTACAGCCACTATGGAGAATAGTACAGAGGTTACTCAAAAAAATGAAAAACAGAATTTCCATATGATCCAGCAATTCCTATACTGGGTATGTGTATTAGTCCCATTTTCACGCTGCCAATAAAGACATACCTGAGCCTGGGCAATTTACAAAAGAAAGAAGTTTAATGGACTCACAGTTCCACCTGGCTTGAGATGCCTCACAATTATGGTGAAGGTGAAAGGTATGTATCACATGATGGCAGACAAGAGAAGAATGAGAGCCAAGTAAAAGGGGTTTCCCCTTATAAAACCATCAGCTCTCGTGAGACTTACTCATTACCACGAGAACAGTATGGGGGATACCGCCCCCATGATTTAATTATCTCCCATCAGTCCCACTACACGTGGGAATTATGAGAGCTACAATTCAAAATGAGATTTGTGTGGGGACACTGCCAAACCATATCAGTATACCTCAAAAAGAAAGGAGATTAATGTATCAAAGAGATATCTGCAACTCCATGTTTACCCAAGTACCATTCACAATAGCCAAAATATGGAACCAACCTAAGTGCCCATTAACAGATGAATGAATAAAGAAACTGTGGTATATACACACAATGGAATATTTAATTCAACCATAAAAAAGAATGAAATCCTGTCATGTACAGCAATATGGATGAAACCACAGGCAAAGGTTAAGTGAAACAAGCCAAGCAAAGAATGACAAATGTCACATGTTCTCACTCTTACATGAGAGCTAAAAATGTAGATCTCAAAAAGAGAGAATAGACTGGTAATTACCAGAGGCCAGGAAGGGGAGTGGGGGGGGACGAAGGAGAAAAAAATAATATAAAATATATAAATGTATATTCACTGAACTTTTACACTAAAAATGGTAAAGATGGTAAATCACGTAGGTATATTTTACCTCAATTAAAAATATTTTTAAAAAAGAAGTACTAGGGTAATCAAGTTCGAGACCAGCCTGGCCAACATGGTGAAACCCCGTCTCTAGTAAAAATAAAAAAATTAGCGGGTGTGGTGGTAATCCCAGCTACTCAGGAAGCTGAGGCAGGAGAATTGCTTGAACCCAGGAGGCGGAGGTTGCAGTGAAATGAGATTGTGCCATTGCACTCAAGTCTGGGCGACGAGCGAAACTCCATCTTAGGAAAAAAAAAAAGAAGTACTAATGCATGCAGCAACATGGATGAACCTTGAAAATATTAAACTTTGTAAAAAAAATAAAAAATAAAAAAAGCCAAACACAAAAAGCACGTATGATTTCATTTATACAAAATGTCCAGATAAGGCAAATCTATAGAAACAGAAAGTAGACTAATTGCTACCGAAGGCTGGTGGTGAAGGAGTTGGGGGAAAATGGGGAAGGAGTGACTGCTAAAAGGCATGGATTATCTTTTGGGAGTTTTCAAAATATTGCAAAATTGACTGTGATGATTACAAAACTCCGTGAGTATACTAAAAACCTAAAAGTATAAGTGAATTTTACACTTTATGTCTTCGATAAAGCTGTTATCAAATAAAAAGCAGCGCCAGTGTTCCATGAGCAGATCCTTGAAACATACAGAAATAAAGTGTAAACTGCTAGTATAACCACATCCTCCTTTTTGGTTTACTTCCTCCTTTTACTTGTTCAATTACTAGACCAAAAATCAAATTCCAAATAAATCATTTCATTTTACCTCAGTCTTTTCTTCCAAAAATGAAGATTCTCTGTCATTCCCCTGCTCATAAACCTAATGCAAACTTTAGCAATAGCAGATCATAATAGCATTTGAACAAGTTAGCTTCTCTGTGATACAGGGGAACAAGTTATCCTTTGGATGATGACAATTTTAATTTTAATTTTAATCTGGAGATTTTCTGGCCCACTAGCTGCCAGTTCTCCACTAGCACCGAGGAAGTATAAATGAACACACTGACATGCACAGATCTAAGATGTTGCTTTTAGCAATTTGTGAAGAACTGTTAAAGTCACAACCTGTAGTCATTTACAAGGGGCAGTGAATCTACCTGTTAGAGGTCTGCAAGGAGAGAAAAACAATTTGATCCACTCTATCCATCTAAGCTGGTATGCAAGGCACCGAGGTAGCAAGCAATTCTAACCAACTGCCCAGCACCTCTAACTCAGCAGTAGTATGAAAACATTTACGGATCAATGGATCTGTGAAGGCCTCAGGATAGAGCCCTTGCAAATATCATGGGTCAGTTATGTTACCCAACATGAAAGTTAAGGCCAAGAAAAATACCTTCCACTACTTACAGGAAATACTCTAAGCATAGACCAAATTTCACTCAAATGATGTGTAATTTTCTATGCCTATGGCCCTACAGACTCCATGATTTTTATGAGCAGAAATTTTTTCTTAGCTGTAAATTTTTTTTAAATATTTACCCATTAAACTGTGAGTAACGTTTTTAAAAAGAATAACATATTTAACCCAACTTCAAAAATAAAACTATCTTACTGCATTTTTACTTCAAAGACAACAATAAAGTGAGAAAAAAACTGAAATACGTAGAGGCAAATATTTCCTATATGAAATAATTCAATCTATTAAATCATTTGTGCATGTTCTTTAAAATAATATTTGTTTTTTCAAAACCTGAAAAAAAATTAACCAATACTATATTAGAATAACTTTCTCTAAAAAATGCCTTACATAAAACTTTACACTGAATGCTGCGATTTGGGGTGACTTGATATTCTCAACTTCTTTAACAGATTTGCACAACGCTTAAACACATTCAGTTCCTTCAACATGATTCCAAAAGAAGCTTAACTAGATATCACATAAGAGATGCACCAAAATTCAGAGGTTCCATCTAACCTGACATACACACAGTATTGGGTTGAACCCAGTCTGTTAAGGTTCCCGAAAACAGGATAAACCACACTCTAAATGGAATGTGACACCCACCCACCCCTACCCAGACAACCAATAGAAAAAATCATTCTCCACTCTCTGACTAAACAGGTAAAACCCACAGATGTTCCCTCACATATAATATTTACATGTGATAGCAGACTAACAACTACCCAGGGAACCAAAAGGCAGGGTTTTGAGAGGCTTGTGTGATAGGAGAGGTAATCCACAAAGGGAGTAGAGTAAGGGGATGCTTTCTTCTGAAATGAGATATGACTTAACTGATTAAGTAAAGGACTCTGACTTCTGTTAGGCAGGTAACTTTAATTCGCACTATTTTGATAAATTAATCCATTACAGTCATTAGGCCAATGCAGGCAGTGCAGAACTTGTAAAAATCAACCACAAAAGCACTGTTAACTTTAACCAAAAATAAGCCCAACTAACACTATGATCTAACCTCTTTCTGAAGATGGTAACCACATTTTCATTGAAATACAGATGGGCAGATTAACTACAAACCACAATCAAATATTTGACACCAAACAATCCAAAGACCACAGTGATGCACTTAATAAGCACACCAAACATCCATATTAAGTAACACAAGCACACAGAAAATGTAAAACTAGTTAATCAACACTTATCAATCAGCTACAGCACAGAGGATCCTTTGCTTGCCAAAGGGAGTGCCACACGAAGGTAAATAACCTTTCTCTCGGCCTGACCCAGTCCAAGCAACTGTTTTAGAATCAATAAAAGGAGCCAAAGCCACTGTACTGCAGACCTAGCTTCTAAAGCAAACTTATCAGCTATCCAATCCTCAGCCCACAAGTGAGAATTCTCCTGCAAATTCCCAAGTCAGAAAATTAACTAAAGTAGGTATCTTTAGTTACTTCTAATTTTTAAAAATTAAAACCTGTAATAAACATTTTGCTCTATTTATGAAGAGCTTACATATGAACTAGTAATGGTATCATTAACTAAGCTCAAAGACAAAGTAAACCTCCAAATTTCAGATGACACTATACTTAAACGTTTTTTACCTTTAACAGAACTATGGTTCAATTATTTTATTTAAACAATAATCTTTATATAGTTCCTTTTCTCAGTCATCTAAGAGCAAAATTGCAGTCTACATCACGTGATACTGTATGTGGATTTCATTTATTAAAAATGAGTCAAACAAACTTATTAAAACAAAGTTGCTCATTTTACCAATGATTGGGGTTGTCAAAATTTAAGCAAAGAAGTGAATAAATTAAGTTCACTTATTTATCAGTTCAATTGTTCATAAAAAAGGTTACAAAAATAATATATGTAATATATTAAGAACATGGTTTTTTTTTAAAGATTCAGACCAGTAAAACAAATATCCTAAGAAACAAAGGATGTTAGGTTTAATTCAAACTGGAGTTTTTCCACAAATCAATCCACTTAGAACCACTGACCACCAAAAGCTAAACAATCATCTGCCATCTGAAACAGCTTTGATGTAATACGGTCGTAAGAGTGACAAAAAGTCTTATGTTAAACAGTTTTACTTAACAAAGACATATTTGTTCTATCTGAGTGAAACATTCTTTGAATATTATTACTGTAAGTTTATAAACTGTATACGATTCATTTAAAGAACCATATTAGATTCACCACAAAGTAAGTCCTATTAGAATTTTTCCTACACAAAATAGTTGTCAACTAGCCAACTATCAATATAGCCATATGCAAAATTTTCACTTTCATTAATTCTCACCATTGTTATCTTTGTTTTTACATAAAAGTAAGATCAGTGAAGTCAGATATCATACCAAGCAATAAATTCTACCTGCATTCAATGTTGGGAAGATTTTTATTTAATCTGCCCTTCCACCCTCAATGCATAAGATTATCATTTTAAACCAGAAAAACTCCAGGTTGGCCTGGTTCCAACGCTGACCCCATCTCAAAACAGAAATAAGTGTCTTAAAAATAATCAAATGGTCATCTTCTAACCACTGCTCCAGACCCAAGGCAGTAGCTTAAAGTAAGAGATTATTTTTCTCCTCTTTGTCCATGTATCTGTATAACATTAACCATTTCCAGGTAAGCACTTTTCTTTCCTAAAAGTAAACACTGACCAGAAAATTCAGGGTCATGATCATAAAGGGAGAGACAGTTTTACATTTAACATCATTGCCTCAAATCACCCAATCTTACCTAGTCACAACCAATGACCACAGTAACATAAACCATGAAGAAACACTATTTAATGCGTCTGCACTTTTAAAAATCAAATTCCAACAAGATAACAAAAATTACAACATAGCAAATATTTTAGCCATGCTATTATTCTATCATTAAAAAACCACTTAAGGCCCTAACACCTCTTCCACTAAAAGGTAATTGTATTTGTTACCCTATAATTTCATTGTCTTATTGTTATCGCATTACACTACTTTTGGCAACTCCGTTCTACCACTACAAACATACTTGCTGAACATTCCATTTCTGCACAGAGATGACAAAAACCACTGTCTTCCAGTCACTTAAGTTCAAACAACCATGTGTTTACTAATTAATCAGATTACAACAACAGTTGCATATAAAACCAACAGTTCAAATGTACCTTCCACAAAAGATACAAGTAAATAAAAAACCGTAAGTACTTACCTACAGTTGGGAGGAGGGTCCAATGTAATTTCTGCAAGTTCCTTCTGAATTCTTTAAAATAAAGACAAAGAACATTATGTTAAAAATATCCTCACTCTTAACAATTTATTTCATTAAAACATTATGTTTTAATAATACTTCCCTTTGGTATATTAGTTTGAAATACTAATACTGTATAAAGCATCACATCCAACAATAAAGTAGCAATTTCCGCCAGGGTTTTGAGGATGCATCTAAAAGATGACTCTATCAGTACATGCAACCTGTGGAAGGAACACTATGACTTCACTGAACCACTAACAGCACTAATTAAAATTTCTAAAGCTGGAAATTTCTGCCACACCATTCATGGGTCATTCTAACTTCTGTTTGGTATTAGCGCATTCCCATACAGGATGGAAAGCTGATATTAAGTTAAATTCAAGCATCCTGACTGATAGAATCAAATGGTGAAGAAAAGATTCAGGATCTCATTCCAACACCTGAAACTGCCATCAAGACGCATACGGTATTCCTTCCTGGAGCCTCTAATTTGGAGCAAGTTGGGACTTCGACGTTTAACACTATTTCACCGGCTAGAACTATCCTAATATTACATAAGCAATTAAATCATTTCATGAGCTTCATGCCAAAAAAAATTTTTTAAGCCTGCTCTATCTATCCTCATGTGTTACATTCTACTTTTATTTTTAACTGCATCTAACATCCTATGTACGTATAAAAAGGCTGAAAGTGCGCCACTGTTTTCTAAGACTATACTTAGCAATTCCTTAACTATCATTCATACCTTATTAAATGTAGGCTTTGCTAAATCAAATACCAAAATATTCTCAAAACCGTTTCTTCTCCTTTGCCTTGATTTTTAAATATGGGGTTATTAACAGCTGGATACCTGTTGTCTGGTAATTATTGTGACAGTATATGGATAATAACTGATTAAAGTATCTTTAAAAAACAAAACAAGAATTTGAGCAAAAATATTTACACTCAAGCAATTTCATTCTACTTCTTTTTCAAGACAACAAACTGCTAGAATAAACGGGACCCCTCCAATAGAACTGGTATCAACTTCCCGAAGGAACTGCATGCTACTGATACAATTTTCACTTTTCTAAACCATGTGATTCAAGGTTGGTGAGGCATTACGAATCAGAGGACGGCTAAGAAATTCAAAGAAAATTTCATTGTAATTCTGCTAGGCCATTAAATTTAGTCCCTGGGCAAGAACACTGCTCACATATGCTTGCTTTCTCTCCCTGTGCCTCAGTTTTCTGTCCTGTAAAATAGAGGTTAACTCGAATAAACTCTGTGATCTCTTTTAACACACTGTAACTTCCTTCTAATATGGATTCTGTGATATATTTATATGCATACAAAATACATATTGCCTATATTTAAATGACAATAGGCTCAAAGATTTGATACAGGAGAACACATTTTATGGATTTCATACAAAAGTATACAACAGACACTTCAAAACTAAATGGCTAAGTCCAGGTTAAAGATGGCAAACTAGGCACACACACTTTCACCTCTCACTCATTCAGGACCACACTGGGTGGGAAAGGGAAATGCAGAAAATGCAAAAAAGGAATAAACAGCAAAGAGAAGGGTGGTGGTCACCAATGAGTGAGAAATTTCAATGTATTTCTGCAAGACAAAACAAATGGGTGTAAATCAAACAGGCTGAGACAGGCAAGAGGGGGCTACAGGTGTATACAGATAAAATAAACTACAAATAAGGGGAAGTAATCAGAAATCCCAGAAGGAAAAAAATCTGCATAAGAAAATCACAGATGAAATATGAAGCAAACTAAAATGTAAAATAACTTTAATTAAGTATCAGACATTGGGAGTGAGGTGGGGAGAGAAAGATTTGATCTATTTTGCCTAAATGCTATGACTCATTGAGAAGCCCGGAGATCATGACACTGGACTTGTAGTTAATCTAATCCTAATATGCTGTTTGGTCTGGCATTTAATGTTTACAGTTATAATAAACGTACAATTTATTGGTCTTTTACTTACAGACAAAGCATAGAAGATTGGTTGTTGGTTGCACTGTACAAAGTAAATGTTATTAACCTTGAAGATGTAAAATTAAGTGTAGCTAATATAAACCAGCTAAAAGTGGATGGAGAAGATATTATCCCCAATTTACAAAGTAGAGAATAAAAAACATGTTATTTGTAGGAATAAGAAATAGAAGCTTAAATATATATTTTTAGAGTATAAAGGCAACAAATAATCTTTTTAAAAATTTTTAACTATCATTAACTGGGAGAAAGGAAAAGAAAGGAAGAATAGGTAAGCAAACTAAATCCTCATATTTCAGAGCAAGGAATCAAAAGATATTACTTCAATTAACAATTCAATGAGAAATAAGTGTATTATTTAGAGTTGTACAGAAATCCAACAGAAAGAATAAGACCAAAGACAGCTAAACAGTCTGCTTCAAGGGAATGGAATTGGGAGAATTAGGGGCAGGGGGTGGATAAAAAAAACTGTTACTTTCCATTAAAAAAAAATCTATGTACTGTTTATTATCAGAAACATGAACAACTTTTAAAAATTGTTTTTAAACTAAGAGAACCAAAAGATTAATCATTATAAAAAGCACGCTTAAGCTGTCAAAAAAAAAAAACTATTTTTAACATAAAAAAACTTCTTTGCAATTTTTAAACAACACATCTTGCTTTATATTTATATTGCCCTTTAGATTTTTAAAAAACAAAACAAAAAACTCATAAATCCTGGGCCAGGCTCAGTATTGGTGGCTATGCCTGTAATCCCTGGGCTTTGGGAGGCAGACGCAGGAGGATCACTTGAGGCCAGAAATTGGAGACCAACCTGCACAACACAGTGAGACTCCTTCTCTACAAAAAACTTGGGAAACTGTTGGTCATGGTGGTGTGTGCTTATAGTCCCAGTTACTCAGGAGGCCAAGGCAGGAGGATCACTTGAGCCCAGGAATTTGAGGCCACAGTGATCTATGATCATACCACATACTCCAGCCTGGGCAAGAGTAAGACCCTGTCTCTAAGGGAAAAAAAATTGATGTATCATAATTTGCTGTCATATAGTTCTATACAAAAGTTGAACTCCAGATCCCTATAATTCTAAGTCTATATTATTCAATATAAAAAGCAATTTGCTGATGAATTCAACAAGTCTGAGCAGTGAGTCAATAATATTATAATATATTTTGAGCCACTGTTACCTAAAATGGTTGTATTTCTCTTGACAGAAAAGATTATACTAAGAACTGCTATCTAAATGGTTGTAAGATGTCCTGCTGTTTTCAATGACAGCAATTCAATTCTATCTCAAAAGTTGTGATCATGGTATGTATTAAGTTTCTCAGCCTTGACAAGTGGGGATAAGGAAGGTACCTATTTCAGGCACTGTCTCTGAGGGTGAGGAAAAATGAAAAGTATCAATAATTCACACTTACAATGTACCTTTCCCATGATGATCTTTTGCCATTAAAAGTGATCCAGTAAATCTCACAGAATTCTCTAAGTATCTCTTTTATCAGTTCCCATTTAAAAGACAAGGAAAACTAAGGCTAATTATTTTATACTGGTAAGGTGAAAGATGGAGAACTATTATCTTGCTAAGTCAAACAAAAAGACTTCCCTCATCAGAACTTTTAAGACAAAATTATTTTACATAAAAATCATCTGGACAATTGCCTAAATTTCCAATTTCCATAAGGCAGTGCCACCTCTTAAGCTAGTATGATACAGAAGTCAGCAACTGCCCATTGTTACTGAGACAAGTCACAAGCAACACACAAATTAAATTTCAGTGTATATTACTCTACCTTATACCTTAACTGTTCCAGGATTGAATGATAAGAGTACAATCCGAGTACTGTGTAGGATTGTTATTTGCTTTAAAAAAATAGCAGGGGAGGGGAATCATAACAATCATGATTCTTTCAGACTTAAATGAAGAATATGGTACCAAAATTATACAGAACAGAGAGGATATGAAACTCTCATTTTAACATCAATATATTGGAAAAGGGGTTCAGAAAAATGAAGCAGTGTAGGTGTACTAACATGTTTAAAACACACACATACATTTCTTGGGTTAAAGAAAATTCAAAAATTTACTCAGAGTCAAGTAGAACATGAATGTGTGGATATGTAGATTTGCAAAGTAATTTCTTAGCAGGAATTTTTTAAAAACCCTTCATCTCATCTAGATAACTTTCTATATTCCCTTACAGACTACAATCCTCAGTCAACCTAAAAACCCTCTATTCTAATCAATTGAATCACCTAGCAAAAACCTTCCAAAATGACCTTATTCTCAAGAAAGCGTCATGCAACTAATAATTAAAATTTTTTAAATGTCAAAGCAATCTTTAGAAAACACACTGCCATCACAAATAAGAAGTCTAGCATTTCATTCTGGATGGTGGTATATACTACATACTATGATTCTAAAAGATTATTGATTTTAAGACACACCATCAATAATTGTGCACATAAATTTTAAGATGTGTCCCAATTTCAGAAACATTAAGAAGTTTTAAAATGTGCATTTAGAATGAATAAAGTACAGTAATTACAAAAGATTATCTGTAAAAGTACTATTTCATTCTCATGTGGAAAACAAACTTACAAGAGCCCATAAGATAAAAGTTCAAACTGGAATACAGTGGAATCAATTTTTCAACCTAACAAAAATTTAGAGTCTGAAACCAAAAACTACACCTCGAACAGTATCATACTGAGTGTCCAAAAATAAAATCACCATGTCTACTCTGAACAAAGTTAATTTAGAATAAATATGATTTAAAATTCACATTTACAGATGTATCAACCCATAAAAGCAGCAGAATAAATTCAATGAAGATCTCAAAATAGATGTTTTATTGAACTGACTAGTCAATTTAATCAAAATAATCTAAATCTGTCACTGCAGATATAGTCCAACTACAGACTTGCAAATATAACAAGAGTGATATAGACATATCAAGAGAACAGGCTGTGATAAGAGCATGACAATTTTTTAAGAAACAAACTCTTGCCAAAGAAAAGCAAAAATGCATATAAGATGTAACTGTAATCTTTCCTCCTAACTCTGAGACAGAAATTAATTTCTACTACTGTTTAAATACCCACTTAAATGTTTTCTGTATTATATATCACTATTCTGTAATATCACAAATGAGATTTTTCAAATCATATTTCTGTATCAGCTTATTAATTCTATAATTACTGCATTACAGCAATTATTAATAGTACATTTCATACAACTGAGCACCTACATGCAAGCACTTTCCTAAGTTACTACAAAATGTATTTAATTACGGCATCTGAGTATTTCTAGTTTAACAGCACTAAGGCCTCCAAGGTTAATATATACCTTATTTTTCCAAAGTTTGTACCAAACAGACTTGGAAAATATCATTGCAGACTTTAACTGACATAAAGTCTATTAGTGACAGCGTCAGTTTATGAGAGCTTACTATGTGCCGAATCAATGCTTTATCACATTTAGTTCTCACAAGAACCTTGTGAACAGCGTACCATTATCATCTTCCTTCTATGAAAGAAGAAATTGAGGCTTTCAGCTGTTAAATTATACATCAGGATCGCAGAGGCTAGGCACAGTAGCTCATGCCTGTAATTCCAACACTTTGAGAGACCAAGGCAGGAGGATCGCTTGCAACCATGAGTTCAAGGCCAGCCTGAGCAACACAGCGAGACTCTCGTCCCTACAAAAAATACATTAAAAATTTAGCCTGGTGTGGTGACACACCTATGTAATCTCAGCTACTTGGGAGGCTGAGGCAGCAGGATTGAATGAGCCCAGGAGTTGGAGATCATACCACTGCACACCAGCCTGGGTGACAGAGCAAGACCCTGCCTCAAAAAAAAAAAAGAAAGAAAGAAAGAAAGGAAGAAAGAAAGAAAAAAAGAAAGAAAGAAAAGACCACAGAGCTACAGCTACTAAATGCAAGAACCTAGATTCAAACGTAGATCCCATCTTTAGAGTTCAAGCTCTTCAATGCTCCCCTTTCTCATAAAATGACACTATTTGGGAAAGACTTCTCATCTGAATAAAAATGATTATCAACAAAAAAGTGTGAAATAAAATTTATTCTGAAACTACCTCTAACTTTTAATCTGAACACACCAGTACTAAGATCCTAATATCCATGGAAAATCTCATCCCTAAAATAAGCTCAGGGTTCCAAGGCAACCAGTAAGTAAATATTGTGACTGTACTCTGCTAGGCACTGTGGATATGACAGTGAACTTAAAAGATGTGGGGTCCTCTGTTCTCATAATTTCCAATTTTTTCCCTAAGTTAAGCAGAAATGGCAAAGAACCAATAACTTCCCTATCAGCTGAATTGGAGGAAGAGAGAGGGGAAAATAAGTTTTTTTTTTAATTAAAAAATTAGTAGCAAAGCCGCATTTTTATATTTAAAATAAACAGTAAATAATTACATCACTTCATACAGTGTCACCCGAAAACCAACTGAAGATCTTTCTAGAGGAAGATCATAAACCACAATTTGAAAATCACAGATTCCCAAGAATTTGCCAACGGAGGGATTCTTTCAGCCAGGAAGCAACTCAAAAGAGACTTCTTACTTTCACCAACGCAATACAACCACTTACTATTTACTGCCAATCAGGCACTGTCCTGTGCTCTGTACATACACTATCTCTAAACTAGGTTTTATCTCCTATGTACAGAGCAGAAAAATATCTTCCATATTTTTCCCTCATGAAATCTATCATTAGGTTTGAATAATCTGTACTTTCTACATATAGTGTAGTAAAATAAAGATGACCCATGTACTTGAAAAACTCATGTTCACACATAAAGCAGTAGATCTTTCATAAGCAGAATTTGGTCTTTGGCATATCATGCAAGAAATATGATTTTAAGGTATATTATAGTGGTGCTCCCAGTTAGGGGAAAAGGCAGAGCCTCACCACAACAGGTGACTTTGCTAACTAGCAATCACAGAATAAAGCGCAGGCCCAGCAGAACCCTATTTCCCACAGACCTGGCCAACCAATCCTTGCCCTTTTCTGACAAACTGAAAAGGCCCTGTAAAAACCCAATCAGACACTGAGGACTGAATTAGATTCTCCTCATCTACATGGAACTACAATCTGTACCTGAACATCTCCTTCCCACCCACATCGACTTCCTTCTTTCACCTAAATGTTGTATTTTCTCTATTCCTCACCTTTCTTATCCATCCTAACTCCACCCCCCATTTCCCAGGTCACCTCTAAGCAGGTCATTTGTGTTGTGGTCTGGCAACAGAAGGGTCAGCCAGCTGAGTCCCCTGTAATTGCAGTATGATGGCAAAACAAACTGAACCCTCTTTCCCACCCTAGCATGTTCTAGCATACAGGTCTAAACGTTTAAAGTTCAGGGCTCTCTGACTTTCAAACGGCTCCTTCAACAGAGATCAGTAATACACCCCCATGAAAGGAAAACTGAATACTCTAGTACCTTGGAATAATCACTCACCATCCCTCCAACATCTCTCACTAAGGGGCCTGAGAAGGTTCCTTCCAACTCTGTAGACTGACTAAGCCAAAGGGAAACAAGGTCTACTAGAACATAATAATGGTTTTTTATCTTTGAGAAAGGAGTTCCCCTTAATTCACACCATAAAATAACATATAAAGCTGTAATTCAACATTCAGGCATTCCACTATGCCTAAAAGTTACAGATCGCTTTTATTTATACTTCCTATTTGGGCAATATAAAATATATGAAAACAAAGCCAAGAACATAAAATCACAGGATCAGGAAAGACATTACTTTATCTTTCAAATTATTTTCCAAGAGATATTCTATAATGTAACAATATCAAAACAGATTCCCTCTAAGTCCATTGACATGCCAATCATTTTAAGAGATTGATGTACCAACAGAAGACCATTCGAATACCTACTTTCCAGATCCATCTACTCTCCAGAGAAAGAGAAAAATCTGTATCAAGATGGATCCACTGACTGACGTAATGAAACCAAGATGCACTTGTCGCTAATGTCAGCATTTCTGACTTTACCAACTAGGAGTAGTGGAAAATAAACTATCACTCACTCAATAACCACTTCAAAAGATTCCTAATCTCTATTCTGTGTTACGGAACAGAAAAAAAAATTTTATGGTCAAGTAACCATAAATGAAACCACTGCAATTTTACATGCACGCCCTGTATATGCTTCCCTAATAATACACAAACACACTATGGAAATATATTTTATGAATCTGCCATGCCATTTAACTGACTTTAAATACTGAAGTTCCCTATGGCTAAAACCATGTAAAAGAGATCATCTTGAAGGGGAAAGAAAAATCCACGAAGTTCACGGCCGACAATCCCAGAAAAAATGACTAAATGCAAGAGAAAAATAGAACTTAAGATGATAAACTGATACCAAAAATAAAAAGATTATAATAACTGAGATACCTTTTAGCACTAGTTGACAATTTAGCAGCAGTTTTGCTGGATATTTTTCCCTCCTTTTTCTTGGGCTGAACTTGTTCTCTTTCTGGTTCTTGCTGAACACTTTCACGTTGATCTCCATCGGAACTTCCTCCACTAGTGCTTGGACTGTCATCAACTCTTTGTGCCTCAGTGGACATTTTAGATCCTGGATTAAAGAATCAAAAATCATTTATTCAGCTGTGAGGAGGACTACAGTAAGCTACCTCCAGAACACAGAGAATGAATCTCAAAGTAAAACAAGTAAATCTCAATATAAAACGGATTAAATTGGTCATTTACAAAACAATGCAGCTTTGGGACTTGCTAAAACTTTTCCTTCATCCATTCAAAATTTACTGTGAAATGAAAACATACAAAATTTATACATGAAAGGTTCACAGCAACATTATTCATAATAACCCAAACCGGAAACAACTCAAATATCCACTAACGAATGAATGGATAAACAAAATGTAGTAGTATATTCACATAATGTACTGTTAGCCATAAAAAGGAATGAAATACAGTGTCTACGTGCTACAAAATGGATGAACCTTGAAACATTCTGTAAGTGAAAGAAGTCAGCCACAAAGGACCACAAACTGACTATATAAAATGTCCAGAATAGGCAAATTCATAAACATCAAATTCAGTAGTAAATCTCAGGCCTGTAAATCCCAATGTTTTGGGAAGCCCAGACAGGACCAGCCTGGGCAACACAGCGGGACTCGATCTCTACAAAAAAATAAAACTATGATTGATACCACTGCATTCCAGCCTGAGTGACAGAGCAAGACCCTGTCTCAAAAAAATAATAATAATAATAATAAAATTAAAATGAGTAAGTGGTTGCCAGGGAGTGAGGGGAGAGCAGCGAAGAGTGACTGCTAATGGGTAGGATGCTTCCCTGTGGGGCGATAAAAATGTTCTTAAATTAGATAATGATAATGTTGCTCAATTCTAATAATAAATATTCTAAGAACTACAGAGTTGTAGATTTTTAAAGGGTAAATTTTATAGTATGTGAATCACATATCAATAATGCTGTTACAAAAAATAAGAAAAAAATGACTAAGGGTCTATTCTCTACCAGGCGCTGTGCTAAACCCTTTGGTCCCACAACTGTGAAAAACCTGGACTAGCCAACTTGCTAAGTACAAAAACGAAGGTTAGTACAAATAGTTGTGGGAACAGAAAAACGGGAGGACTCTTTCAAATCCCTATTCAATCAATACATCCTCAGGGCTGGGCTAAGGTTAAAATTCTCCAAACTAGTAAATTGTTTTAAGTAACCTTTGTGATAACAGAAGAACACAGAGGCCTGCATGACTGCATGATTCTCAATAAAAATTGAACCATATGATGGCATCAGCATTGATTCAGCTATATACTAAAGCAACCATATTTCACAAGAGATGGTGAGACACTGAAGAATTTTTTTTTTTTCTTTTCCCCACAGTCTGGCTAAAATATCCCTCAAGGCTTTCAAATTCCCTTTGCTCTGAGTTCAGGCTCCCCAAGCAGCTCTGATTACCAACTCGATTTCCTCAATAGCTTGATACTTAGGTAGCTGTTATAATCTAGACAGCAGACACAAACAATTCCGGTAAGTGAAAAGGAGTATCTCTTCTCAACTGTCATTCTATCATAATCAATTTCTGAGTTTGATGACTATGAATACATCCCTTATGAGCTGACTAGCTTACAGTGTTCTGACAAATCCAGAACTGAACCAACAAAACCCATGGCCAGACTCTAAAAGGTCTTGTGCTCACCACGGTTTTGTCACCTAATAATCACTTTGAGCACTGTATAGCTACCTTCTCAGACACCTCTTTAAAAACAAATACCTATACTTAACAAGTACCATTAACAACAAAAAATATACCTTTAAAAATTAAAGGTACACTGAACAAATTTCTTTTGAAACGGATCCTTTCGATTACTCTTATTCAAATTACGGCTTGAAATAAAACTGTTTCTGATATGATCAATAAGAATAGGTAAAGATACCTCAAATAAAGCAAAATTTTTAATGACTATAATTTAGTCCAAATGGATAGCTATTTGACACTGATGAAAATTCATCACTACTAAAGATTTAACTTGTAGTCTGCTCTAAGCCAAAGCAATGTTGTAACACCGATCTTTAACAGACTGAAATTTTTGTAAGACAAACCAAAAAGCACTGCCAAAGAACGGAGGCATCACGAAGCACACAGCCTCAAAGAGTCAACAGAAAATAGTGAATCCTTTCACTGACACGCCACGTACACCACCACCAGCACCCCTTCAACCCCAACAGCTCCCCATGCCACACAAAAACAGGTCTGCCTCAACAGCTCTGAAACATACAATGGAAAAGTGGCTACTTTCCTGCCTATTCTGTAAATGGAGAGCGCCAGTCTCCACAGCTGTGACATCTTTTATGAGCACTAAAGTCACTTAATAGAATACTGAAATTTTATATCAGTATGTTTCACATCTAGCTCTAAAAGTCGTAACATATTTCTTGCTTTTTTTCATTTTCATTTTACTCTAAATTCTCATTCTTGGATTTAATATTTTTTTCACCTTACTTCTTTCAGTTAAAATATATCAGAAGTTTAAAACCTTCTAAGTATGTACATAATGGCATGCAGCATGCATCAGAGTGAAAACAAGAACAATCCTCAGGGAAAGGTGCTCAGATATAGCAAAATGCTGCCAGCAATACCTTAAGAAATGTGAAATGAGTAAGAAATCATTTTATACATTTTAAAACAGGAGCAATCCGTTCCATGATAAATATACGGGAACCTCAATGAAATAATATGCTCTATACTGAGACTGCAGCGTCAGTTTAATTAACTATGATTTAATAAACTATGCCGAGAGTTTCGGTTGTGTATCACATTCGTTATAAAGCCACACATTCTTCTCAATATTCTTATTTATGTGCATTCACATACTATCGAATGCCATGGTTATATAATTACTTAAAAAGATTTCTCAATGATGTGATCTGAACCATAATCTGAAACCCAAATTTCATAAACTACTGCTGAATATCAGAGGAAGACTAAAGTAAAAATTAGTCTCACTAGAGAACTAATAAAAATACTATTAGAAATTCCCCAATAGAAGCGTAATTTCTAGTTTCACATTAAGGAAAAGAATTATTTCCACTTTCGACTTAAGACACCTATTTCATCCAAATGTTAACCTACAAATGATAAATCCATCTGAGGCCACTGATAACCACTATAGGAACTTTTAGAAATAAAGTGTTCACATCTCTTTTTCAAATATCAATAATAAAAGGAATTTCTCGGTTTGTTTTTTGAATGCTTGCTTACAGAAAAAGTATAGAAAAAAATTATTGTGCCACTCAGGTGCAATGAATTTTTATGAAGAAAAAGTAGTGTATAAATCAATTTAATTAGTCATAAGTGTAAAATTGATGTCTTGTCTCTCTAAAGTACAAATGAATAAAAATTTCTGAATTAAAATTCTTTAAACATTATCTTCTAAATTAGCATTTTAAAATTAATTCCTAAACAGTTAATCTGATCTCATTATCTAATCTATAGGGAAGATAAACTTAAATCCCAGGGTTATAAACAAAGAGCTACTCTCCAATGATAGTTTCAAAGATATTGAGATACACAAATTAATATGCTTACTTCGTAACTCAAAGTAAAACTTAATTTTTAAACATAAAATAGGCAGTCCTTCCTAAAACTATGTTAAGAGGCTTACATTCTATTACTTCTTCAACACAAACTGTCTAAGCTTGTATTAGCTATGTACCCTACGTTGTAATTACAGTCCTGGAAATTAGCAACACACAGTGAACGAAACTAACGTGTTCCATAAAAATGAAATGATTTGGCTTGAAATATTACTGACTACATAAAGGCAACTATAGTCATTCCATAAATCCAGCCTACTATCCAGGTAAGCCTTATAACAGTATCTACTAGTATAAAACTGCAAAACCAAGGGTTCATTTGAGCTTTTAAAACAGGAAAGCGTTTAATTCTGTCATACAGATCTTGCTGTCTTCCTACTCATGTTTCTAAACTTTTCTAAAATGTAAAATAAATATGTAGTATATGCACACAGCAATATTCAGCTTTAAATTTAACTGCAAAGACATTTATGCAGAAAATAATAGTGGAACACCTGATTTGGGGATAAAAGGTGCTGCAGGGGAAACAGAATGGGGTATAGCATTATATGAAAACACTATCTTCAGCATCAGCCCACATACAGAACTCCAAAGAGCCAAGGAGCAACCAAATTGCCGTAGTAAAGGCAAATATTTAGATTCACAAAGTGCAGACTGAATTATCACATATCTAGAAACACACTTTTTAAAGAATCAGGGATTAAAAACTAAGAAGAGGGTAAAATCTTTTAGAACCGCGAGATAATTTGAAGGTAAACCTTAGCACTTCCTTTCGTACTTTTAAATGAAAATATTTGAGTAGACTCTCAAGAATACACAATACAAAACGATGAATCTTAGAAAACATGCAAATAGGTCTAAACAGCCACCAAGCACAGGATGATGTCTTTCTAAAGCGGCCTTAATTTCCTTAAGGGAAGATGGATTGGACATTTCTGGTTGGTCGTGGGAAAAAAAAGCCACAAGAAGCCACGCTTTATCTTCATTAGAAATTGTAAAGGGCAAAAAGATCAAAACATTATGAGAGAGAGGGGAGAAAAGAGGGGGAGAAGTGGAGTGGGGGGAGAAGGGGGAGAGGACAGAGGGAATCCAGTTTCAAACCAGGCCAGTGGGGGCTGCAGAGAAGAAACCAGAGAAAAATGGGCTTCGGTTCCAAACTGTGACAAGCGCCAGGCATCACAAAAGACCAATACAACACACATCCCACACCAGGACACACACAAATACACCCCACAAGGTCTTCTCCAGGCGGGCCACCGGGGTGCGGCGGCGGAGGAGCCAGACCCGGCACTCGCCAGGAGAGACACCATGTGCAGCAATTATGCAATTAGGGAAAATAGCAAAAGATCAAGCCGGGCACTTTCCACCGTGACATTTATCCTGTACTTTTGCAAAGACTTAGTTCCAGGATGCGGCTAGGAGAAGGAAGGCGCTGGGAGGGTGGAGAAGGATGGGGAACTGAGAACGGAAGGGGGTAGAAGGAGGACAGGGAGAGGAGAGGCAGAAGGGGGGGGATGGGAAGGAGGGGGAGGGGTAGAAAGGGCGAGAAACGGGGGCAGGAGGCTCGCGGGAGGGGGCGCAGGGAACCGGGCCCGGGGAGCGAGGAAGGAGGGAACTAGGACACGAGCGGTGTAAGCAGAGACCTGCGGCGCGGAAGGGAGGTCGGGGGAGTGAGGAGGACGCTAGTGAGAGGGAGGACGCCCGAGGAGGGGAGGCACCGGCGCGGCCCGAGCGAATACCTGAGGGGGGTGTCCGTGCAGGTCGCAGGCTCGAGCCGAAGCCCGGGGAGAGAGCTGCCGACGCGCGAGGGGGAGGGAGACTGGGGAGGCCCCAGGGACTGGATGTCCCCTGCGGACCGTCTAGTCACCGAAAGCCGGACCCACGCACCACGCACCCGACCACGCCTGTCCTCGCCGCGCTCGCGCCCGCCCGGACTCACC
>NW_012114141.1:10230404-10245650 GCF_000951035.1 Colobus angolensis palliatus | reverse complement strand
CCGCTGGTCGGGAGAGGGGGTGGGGAGGCGGCGTGGAAAAGTAAAGTGACAGCTGGGTCCCGCGCGCAGGCCGGGCTCTGACAGGGGTGGGCGAGGGGCGTCCCACGGGGAAGGAACGACAAGGAGGGAGAGAAGTGGGGGAAACCGAGGCCGACGGGGTGGCTTGAGGGGAGGGGACGCGAGGACCTTGACGGGCACGCGCATTAAAGGGAAATGCCGGCTGGGGGTTGGGGGTTGCCCCAAGACGGTGCAGGCAGTGGGGCGAGGAGGCCTTTCACCCCCATCCGCCGCAGCCTTTGACTTCACGCTCGCCTCGAAGCTTTCGCAAAGTAGCTACGGGGGCTGACCCTGTTGACACACTAACCCCAACTCGCAGACGCGTGGGGCCCGCATGTACCCAAGACGGGAAAACTTCACGTTGGCCTGGAAAGTTCGCCCAGGCTAAGCCTGACTCTGCACCCGACACTGCAGCACGAAGGCCCCTCTGCCTTTTGGCTCGCCCTGGCCCAGAATGCACACCAGCCGGTAGAGAGGAGCCTCAGGCCGTTTAGCCCTGGGGTATTGAAGAGAGAGGGTGGGGGGTACAGGGTGCGCCACTGTCAGTGAGTGGGAAGCTGCCTTCATGCCCAGTTGAAGGATATGGGAACAGTAGCAGTGCTGTAGGTGGCCTGAGGGAACATTAGGTTCTGTTGTACTCCTCACCCCAAATAACCGTTTTAAAAAAAAAAAAAAAAAAGTACCTGCTTTGCAAACTTAGCTTCCACGAAATTTCTCCCACCCCCACCTCCAGCCTCACCAACGGAGTGCTGGGTCATTGGCAACGGGGTGTCCAGCGATGCAGCAAAGTTAACTTCGATCTTTGTGGAGGAAAGGATTGAAAGACCTTTCACTGCTTAATTGCTGAAATTATGGTTGCTACAGTACTTCGTTTGACTGTGGGTGTTTTAACTGCTATTTACTAAGTTCAAAATGGGTTTAATACAAATCACTTACCCTTTTCGTTTATTCAAGGAATATATATTGATGGCAGGCACTGTCTAGGTGGTAGGTATATGACATTGAATAAAAGAGAAAAATCCTTGTCCTCAGAACTTCCGTATCTCTGAACCCTCTCTGCTTTACACTCAGCATCATATTCGTCAGCAAATTCTGTTGACTCTGCTTTCACAAATATATGGTGAAAATGTCCACTCCTCACTCCCCTTCCCACTGCTAGTGTCCTGGTCTAAGCCATCAACTCTCAACAATTATGTCCTACCTGATCCCACTCTCCGCCCCTCCCTCCCCCACACCTACACACAGCCGACTGTCCTTAAAAAACAAAGATT
The DNA here is from genome assembly GCF_000951035.1 of Colobus angolensis palliatus. Taxonomy (NCBI): domain Eukaryota; kingdom Metazoa; phylum Chordata; class Mammalia; order Primates; family Cercopithecidae; genus Colobus; species Colobus angolensis. The sequence goes on along the minus strand of NW_012114141.1, from coordinate 10,244,322 downwards.
AGATTATGTCTCTCTTCTCAAAAATTCCAGTGGCTTCCCATCATAGAGCAACAGCCAAAGTGCTGAATATGGACACATGCCCTGCATGATCTGCCCACCATTCCCAGGCAGGATTCCTCTGACCTCAAGCTGTGTGATTTTACTCCATCTTCATCTCCTTCCAGCTACACCCACCTTGTAGTTATGGACAGACACACCAAGCATTCCTCAGCCTCAAGACCTGTGTACTTGCTATTTCCTCTGTCTAGAACATTCTTTCCTCCCGCTCCTCCCCCAGAACTTCCTATCCACATCCTTGCTTTATTTTTCTCCATGATCCCCACCTGACATAATACATTTTTTTACTTATTTATTAGTTTCCCCCTTCTGCTTTCTTTTTCCTCCCTCTCCCAGCCCTCCCACATAAAAGCACCTTGAGAAAAAGGATTTGTCGTCTGGGGTCCAGTGCTGTATATATTCAATAGATAATGATCGAGTGAATGAAGTTGGTCTCTTTCAGTTGATGACACAGTAGGTATTGTTCTAATTTATTCAGTAATAATAATTAGTGCTTACCGTGTTCTTAATTTATGCTAGACAGCATGCTAAGCACTTCTTATACTAGGTCACAATTACCACATAGGTTGATTTTATGCAATCAGCCCTACTGTACAGATAAGAATACTGAGGTGCAGAGGGATTAAGTCACTCACCCACAGTCACATAGCTAGTGAGGAGCAGAGCTGGGACTTGAAATCAGCAGTTTGACTCTGGAGTCTGAACTTGAGGACACTTTATCATGAGTCTGGTGTTACAAACATAAATATTTATTTGATTTTCTCCATTTGTCTGTTCTGTGGCGCACACTTGGTCTCCAAGACAAATAGCTCACCTTCCTTATATTTTCTGCGCTGGTCCATCAGTCTGTCATCATGAACTCACTCCTTTCTTACATTGTTTTATTTGTGAGCTTTAATTTAGAGCCTACATTTTTCCCCCTGAAACTGGCAAATGGGAATGTTTTTTGAAGGGTCCTTCTTGAAACGTTGCTCCTGCCAATTTCGTGAGTAAGTAGAGCCACAGTTAGTTTTCCAGTTTGACTGGATGGATGGGTGATAGAAAAGACCTCTCTCAGGCGAACTGTGCTGAATTTTAGCAGAAGCATTATACTGATAGAGCCCTGCTGCTTGTTTAGGCAATTTCTTTTCTTGTTAGGCACCCAATTATCAGGGGTTGTTACATATTTATATTATACCCTTTGAAAGAAACATTATATTAGCTCAGGTTTTCCAAAGATTAGGGCCCTGAGAGAATGGTATAGAAAACAATGATCTGTTGCTTACTGTCTGGCTTGAGGGAGGCTGTAGTCACCCCAAATGTTTTGGATACTTAAGGGCAACAGTGGTGTAGGAAAATTGAAACTCCGTTAGAACTGTAACCCCATTACCTACCTAGTTCAGTACCAACACAAAGGTACAACCAGGTGCTTTTAAAAAAATGTTTGTTTCATAAATAAACAAATAAATGAAGTTCTAGCAGGGAATAGAAGCGTACTGAGGACAAATTCCCCTGACTTCCCCACTTGTTCAGGAACTGCTACCTGGACGACTATGTATGATCATATATTTTGTATACTGCAAAATGTCAGGGGCTGCCATTCATGTAAATTAAGATGCAAACATAGAAGTGTGGCTGCTCCTCTCACCCCTAGATGTTGCCCGAGTATGGTAATCAGTCTCTAAGATGTCCCACTGATCCCTGCCTCTTGGTATTCACACCCTTGTGTAATCCTCTCCTATGTCATGCTAGAGTTGGTAATAATGCTGTGAGAAGTGAGGGTATGTCACTTCCAAGATTAGTTTAGGGCTTCCATCTTGGTTGTGCACACGCTGATGTTCTCTCTCTCTCTCTCTCTCTCTCTCTCTCTCTCTCTCTCTCTATCTCTATCTCTATCTCTATCTCTATCTCTCTGCTGTCACTGACTCTGGGGAAAGCTAGCTACCATATTGTGAGCTGCCGTATGGAGAGGCCCATGTGACTAAAAAAGAAAATCTGCTAACGTCCACATGTGTAAACTTGAAAGCAGATCCTTCAGCCTTAGCTAAGCCTTCAGACAATGAAGCCCCGATCAACATCTTAACTGCAACCTCTTGAAAGACCTTGAGCCAGAAACACCCAACTAAGCCACTCTGGAACCTGGAGATAATGTTTGTTGTTTTCGGTCACTAAGTTTTGAGGGTAATTTGTTATGCATCAATGGATGATTACTACACCATGCTCTCTGCTCACTAATGAAGTTCCCCAAGGAGGTTGCTGTCATGGTAGTTCTTCCAGGGCGAGGAGTCCCTCTGACTCCTGAAATGGACTATTGCATCTAACTTCTCAGTAACTACAAACATAGAGGCTTAAGGAGGTACTGAGACATAAGTAAAGGATCTCAAGAGACAGCACAGGCCAGGAAAAAAGAAAGAAAAGTGGTTCTGAGGGGCTGTCTTTAGACACCACAGGAGTAAGAAAGGAAGAATCGGCTCTGGAGAGGACTAACCAAACAGAAAGGAAAGAATCAGAGATTTGTTGAGCAATGAGATTGTAGTTGAGATTTTCTTTGTTGTAGTTATTATAATGCTATTAGTACAATAAACAAAAATATGGAGAAACCTTGACATGGAGAAACCTCAGAAAGAAACAGATGGAAAAGTCCTACCCTGGTTGGTGCCTTTCCTGGGCATTGCAGAAATGCTTTGGAATTGAGCTATCTGGTTTCTAGATCCTGGCTCTACTGCTGCTTATGTGACCATTAGCAAGTGGCCTAACTTCTTACTGTCTCAGAGTTCTCCCCTACAAATGAGGCTTATTTGAATGGCCAACTGTTATATAGGGTCAGAGGGAAGATTAAATGAGTTAATATACGTATGCAACTTGAATAGACATGAAGCAAAGTAAGTACAATAGAAGTGTGAGCTACTAGTCTTCCTGGTGCTTTGATAAGTGGGAGATCATCTCACCCTCAAGTCTAGGTGTAATTCTCTCACTTGAGTTTGCCACTTTCTCTTGCAAATAGTCTTCTAGGTCAGCCACACAGCATGTCTCCCTGTACCTTACACTGTTTAAAAGCCTACACTCTTTATTTTGCTGTGAACTTCTGAAGGGCATACACCATGCTTTATTTATCTCCACATCTACACATTAGTAAAAAGAAAAAGCATCCCTGAAGGGTTGGTTGAATTAATAAATATATACCTGCTTTTTCAGCTGCCATTTCCCCAAACTACAGAATTGTGGAGATGGGTGTAACTGTTTCATGTCCTTCATATCAACAACCATTTCAAAGAATACATAAGCTCTTTACTATGTTTTATGAATTCAGAAAGTATACTAATGAATATTTTCCAGTATTTCATGAACACTCTGGCTTTCTCTGCAGGCTCTAGAAAGAAAAAATGTGAAATCTTTTAAAATATGACCAAATGACAAAACATTTTTATTTTTTAGATGGACTCTTGCTCTGTTGCCCAGGCTGGAGTCCAGTAGTACAATCCCAGCTCACTGCAACCTCCGCCTCCCGGGTTCGAGTGGTTTTCCTGCCTCAGTCTCCTGAGTAGCTGGGACTACAGGCGCCCACAACCGGGCCCAACAACTAACTTTTGTGTTTTTAGTAGAGACGGAGTTTCACCATGTTGGGTTTCACTAGTTCAAACTCCTGACCTCAAGTAATCCTCCCACCTCAGCCTCCCAAAATGCTGAGGTTACAGGTGTGAGCTACCATGCCGAGTCTGAAAAAACTTTTTTTTTTTTTTTTTGGCTGTCATTATCTTATTGCTTTTATTTTCTTTCACATGTATCTTAGTACTACCTTCTATACTAGGAAGTGTACAATTTTTAAATAACAGCTTTATTGAGATATAATTCACAGACCATACAATTCACCAAATTTAAAGTATATAATTCAATGATTTTTAGTATACCTACATATCCAGAGGAAGGCACAACTTATATGAATGGAGAAGAATAAAGACTCTTTTCTCTTTTGCTTTCTATTCTGTTTTTCTTTTGACCAGGGCTTCCTATGAGGACTCTGTAGGTAAGTCATTTGTTTAAAGTCTCTGGGATTAATATGCAAACCAGGGTCAAATGAAAAACCAGCACCATCAGAGAAGCCAAGTGTCAAGGCCCCCAGTTGATGATTTATCTTACTAGCCTGGTTCTAGTCATGTTGTATCCTCAAATTCTGGGGGAGCTGATCATAATCTCAAAAGACAATTCCAAATGCCGTAATGCCAAAAATCCTAAAAGACCAAAATCTCTAAAGTCCAAAATCCTGAAAATCACAACCCAGAAAGATCAAAATCTCAAGAATATAATTCTGAAAAAAAAACATATTTATTTACTTTTTTTTTTTTTTTTTTTTTTTGAGGCAGAGTCTCGCTCTTTCACCCGGACTGGAGTGCAGTGGCCAGATCTCAGCTCACTGCAAGCTCCGCCTCCCGGGTTTGCGCCATTCTCCTGCCTCAGCCTCCCGAGTAGCTGGGACTACAGGCGCCAGACACCTCACCCGGCTAGTTTTTTTGTATTTTTAGTAGAGACGGGGTTTCACCGTGTTAGCCAGGATGGTCTCGATCTCCTGACCTCGTGATCCGCCCGTCTCGGCCTCCCAAAGTGCTGGGATTACAGGCTTGAGCCACCGCGCCCGGCTTATTTACATTTTTAAAGGGGGATTTATTTGAGAAACGTAAAAATACAACAGAGCACTTCATAGGCCAGTTTAACAATAAAATAGGCAATACATATTTTTGCAACACTCAGGTATACTAATGACAGTCACATGAGTATCACAGTTATGAGCAGACAAGCCTTATTCATAAATAAATAGGTCAAAGAAGGGAATGTGTAAACATATCATTATAGTTGATAAGTGAGTGCACCAAGCTGAATTATTGTGGTCATCCTGAAATACCATGACAAATACCTAAATGTTTGGAGAAATCAGTCAAAAACCTCAGTGGGTCACCACCACATATGCCGTTGCCCAAAGAGCTGAGATCTTGGGAAATTTTACTTTTTGCAAATCAAGTGTACAGAAAAAGGCATGTCTTCATTTACTAAGGAAGTTTCAATGTTTTTACCTACGTGAACAATACTTACATGCAAATCATCATTGTGGTAATTCACTCTCATGGAGTCAAATTTGCAAAAAAATGCATAAAACAAATTAGAACTCTCTAAAAGTCTCTACACAATTTATACCTCCAGTATTGGAAATGATGGCAAGATGAAATACATAGCATAGCAAATTGTTAAAAAAAAAAAAATGTTGACAATTTAAAATATTGGGGGAAAAAAACTTAAAATAAGAAGAAAGAGGCAGTGGCTCACCCATACCAGCAACTCAGGGGGCTGAGGTGGGAGGATGGCTTGAGCCCAGGAAGTCAAAGAAAATTCAACATATGAAATAGTGTATTACAAGGATAGATTATGGGTAATTGCAGAGATATAGTCCCAGAAGACCCAGCTGACTTTCACAATCATTAACTATAGTTTGAAGTCTTGCATCACAACGAATAGCTGCTTTTTTTTTTTTTTTTGACGTAGCACTCCTCCAAAAATACATTCACAATCATTTTGTATGCGGCCCTGCTCTTTTTGAAATTCTTCTGTTATTTGATATACATCAACACGAGCACTTCTTACTACATTTTCCCATCTTGTGTCTAAGGATGTTGATCTTTGAGGGCTTCAACATTTGGGATTATGGCGTTTGGGACTGTGTCTTTCTGGATTATGATCCAAACCTGAACATCAGCAACCCCCCTTGTATTGGCTGAGTCCTCCAGGAGGTAGGCACCAAGATGCAGTTAGATGTGCAAGAAATGTACGTATTTATATACGAAAGATAAAGGGGAAAGGAAGCAGGAATAGGCAGGGAAATCCTTCAGGCTATGATACAGGTTTGATAGCTGTGAAAAGAGAGAAAGGAGGAAGAAGTGTGTAGGAGGAGCTTCATGCTGAAGTGCAGTGCTGAGGAAGTCTCGTCCAGCCTAACAAAGTTCCAGTGCAAAGATTGCCCATAAGCATTGGACAGAAATTGCCAGTTTGTACTGCTGCCATCATGTTCTGTCATTTGCTGGGTTGCCTAGGGAGAGCATGTCTGTGGATCAAAAGCTGAAATGGGTCCTGAGGGCACTAAGAGCTGCCAGTTGGCAGCAGCTAACTTGGTCTCCTCACAGTGGATAGGCAAATTTTTTTCTTAAAGTGCGATCCAAGCCATGCATTTCCATTCCTCTTGCGCTTTTGTCATCAGAACTCCACGTTCACAACCATAGTTTCACACTCTACTTCTAACTATCTTGGACTTGCTAACTGGGATGAGCTTCACTCATGCCATTGCTCACCATCTCTGCTTTAACCTAGCTTCTGAGCTTTGAGCTTCTGATTATAACTGATATCCTGCCTCTAATTCTTCCATTTGCTTAATAGTTGATGTGTTCAATCCTGTACCAGGCTCAACTTTCATTAGACTGGCCTCAGAGAGCCAAAATAAATACCTGAATTCTTCTTCAGAGGCTTAGAGTGAGTAGAGTATTAGCTTTCTTATTAATTCCTGTCATTTCTCTCTCTTGTACAGGCAAGAGAAAGAGGCCCACTACAATATGCTGTGAAGAATACATAAGAAGTCAAACTGTTGACCTCTTTTCCCCCAGCCTGTTCCCAAACTACATCCCTGAGGAGTTGTGCACCTCTAAGGAAAGTTCACATGAAAGAGCTAAATCCCCTTGATCTCTCTTCTTGTTCAGAGTGGAGGGCAAACATATACTGTCCCTTCCATCAATCCTCAGCATGACTTTGCCAAGGACACTGGTAACAAGCTACTTTTACCTCAGGAGTTGGAGAGCATCAGTTGGCCCACACTGTGTATGCGTAAATATCTTTATTCAGTGTATATACAATATATTCTTAATTTGACTCTCAAAGTTTATAATTAGCATTGAATGAGTATGAAAAATTGTTTTCCAAATACTATCAGCAAGCTATTGAATATTTTGTTCCTGATTTGTGAATGAGATTTTCTTTTCTTTTTTTTTTTTTTTTTGAGACGGAGTCTTGCTCTGTCACCCGGGCTAGAGTGCAGTGGCTGGATCTCAGCTCACTGCAAGCTCCGCCTCCCGGGTTTACGCCATTCTCCTGCCTCAGCCTCCCGAGTAGCTGGGACTACAGGCGCCCGCCACCTCGCCCGGCTAGTTTTTTTGTATTTTTAGTAGAGACGGGGTTTCACCGTGTTAGCCAGGATGGTCTCGATCTCCTGACCTCGTGATCCACCCGTCTCGGCCTCCCAAAGTGCTGGGATTACAGGCTTGAGCCACCGCGCCCGGCCGTGAATGAGATTTTCATCGAAAACTTATGACAAGTGACCAATTACATTGTCACTGCTAAGTTCCAGGAGCATTTCTTTCAGTTATACTATTTAGAGTATAAACATCACACTTCATTATTTTTGAACTCCACTCAACATTTTTAATTAAGCTATCCACATCACATAATTCTTTTCCTTTCCCCTTCTGTGAACATTTTTTTTTTGAGACAGGATCTCCCTCTGTCACCCAGGTTGGTGTGCAGTGGCGCGATCTTGGCTCACTGCAACCTCGCTCCGCCTCCTGAGTTCAAGTGATTCTCCTGCCTCAGCCTGCTGGGACTACAGGTGTGGACTACCACTCCCAGGTAATTTTCGTATATTTTGGTAAAGACAGGGTTTCCCTGTATTGGCCAGGCTGGTCTCAAACTCCTGACCTCAAGTGTTCTGCCCACCTTGGCCTCCCAAAGTTCTAGGGTTACAGGTGTGAGCCACTGCACCTGGCCTCCATAACCCATTTTTTAGTCTATTATTTTTATTTTCTTCTTTCTCTGCTCTTAACCCTCAGTCACAGAATCATATTGCAGGGAGGGCAGATAGGGGAAAAACAAAAAGGAAAGGCTATAGCTTGAGTCTAATTTGTCTCAACCTAGGATTCAGAATGTCAGGTATGTACTGAGGGTGGTAGAGCAAGATCTTACGGAAGAGTGGCCTATTTAAATGAGGAGCCAAGCATTGTCCTGAGAAGAAGGATCCTAAGGAAGAAGAGGTTGGAGGCATAGAAGATTGCTTAAGGGTGATGAGCGTATCACTGGATAAAGGTAATTTTAGGCAAGTCATAAAATCTGTTGCTTTCTGATTATTGCAATTCAACTCCAGTAGACTTTTATGGTCCAAGGGGAAGAAGGTCTATGACTAAGGACTAACAGCCATATGCCCACAAAATCTGTTTGTCAATTGCACGGTGTAACACATAAAAGGGAAGAAGCCAGGCATTGCCATGTTGAGGGAACTGACAGAGAGTGGGAAGTAGCCCCAGCACTATCAGTGGCTTGGCTGGTGGTGCAGCTTGGAGGCATTCGTGCAGAACTATTTGGGGCTGATCAGTCGGGGGTGAGATAGGCCCCTTTTAGCCAGTGGTAGAGAACAGATTACTTCTGGGGATTTCACAGGCTTTGGAGGCTCCAGAAAATGCTGCCACTTCTGGAAGTAAGAAGTGGGAAAAAGGAAAGGAGCTGTTTCTTTCGCTCATATGAGACTATACCTGGTGACTCCCAGGAGTGATGATAAGGGAAGAGACCACCCCTCGTATTGTCTTATGTCCAATTTCTGCCTCCAAAGGAAGAAAAAGTAAAAACTGAAAGGCAGAAATGAAATCCACAAGCAGACAGCCTGGCGCCACACCCTGGGCCTGGTAGTTAAAGATCCACCGGTGATCTAATCGGTTCTGTTATCTGTACATTACAGACATTGTATAGAAATGCACTGTGAAAATCCCTAACCTGTTTTGTTCCGATCTAATTACTGGTGCATTCCGCCCCCAGTCATGTACCCCCCTGCTTGCTCAATTGACCACGACCCTCTCACACGCACCCACTTAAGAGTTGTGAGCCCTTAAAAGGGACAGGAATTGCTCACTTGGGGAGCTCGACTCTTGAGACAGGAGTCTTGCAGATGCCCCCAGCCAAATAAACCCCTTCCTTCTTTAACTCGATGTCTGAGGAGTTTTGTCTATGGCTTGTCCTGCTACAATGATATGGGAGTCTCTGAAGGACATCAAAGCTCTCACAGTAGTGGAAAGAACCTTGCAGGATGTCAAATCTGACCATCATCAAATTTAGAATTCTTTCTTTAAAAAATTGCTTGAATACCTCCAGTGACAGGGACTGTCTACCTCTCCTAATAGCCAATTCCATCTTTGGGCAGCTTTGACTTTCTTCACCCCAAAATTGCCTCCCAGTTCTTCCCTTGATATGCTTTTGAGGTTACAGAACAATGCCAACAGCCTTTCTTCAGGAAGGCTTTTGTTATTTAAAAATGTTGAATGTGCCCCATTAGTTGGTTCCTCCCTGAATTAATATCTCCTTTTTCTTCATTTGTCCCTCATATGACATGGGTTTGTGTTTCCTCGCCATTTAAGGCACTCTCTTCCAAATGTACTCTAATTTGTCTATGTTTCTCCTAAAATATGGTGTCAGGAACTGAACACAGTATTCCAGGAGGAGTCAAATCAGCTGAGAGCAGAAAGAAGCTACTTGTCACTAGCTATCCCCATCCCAGGAATCTTCCATTCCCAGCTGCTAAATGTAATATAAATTCCCATACTGCATGGGGATATTGGTTTTCAACCACACATTAGGTTAGTGTCAAAGAATTAAAAAAAAATGCAAGAGACCCGCAAGTTCAGGAAACAATCTTGACGTATCAATTCACTGCATTTTAAATCCTTATCTTTCAAATTAGCATGCACCCACCACTCCTAAGGCCTGTAGGAAATAACGTTGTCAGCTTTAAAGAATAGTCATAAATTTTACATCTTTCACAAACTCCTAGTTGGTTCTCTTAGAAATGTGTGTTTAGGGAGAAAAACGAGGGTGCTGATGATAGGTCAGAATTACGTACTTTGATGTCCCGAGAATGTGGGAACTTATCTCCCACATAATTCAGGTGGGTTTTTTATTTGTTTCTGAAATTATATCATGTTTCCACTTTGGCAGTAAAGACAATAAATTGATTTCTTTTGGAAATTGTCTACCAGGGCTTTATCTACAGCATACACACAGCAGCAGATTATTCGTCTGTTTTTTTTTTGTTGTTGTTGTTTTTAGTGAGACAAGATCTATGTCTTTTGCCCAGAATGGAGTGGAGTGGGGTGAACATGGCTCACTGCAGCCTTAACCTCCTGGGCTCAAGTGATCCTTCTGCCCCAGCCTCCCAAGTAGCTGGGACCACAGGTATGTGCTATCACACCTGGGTAATTTTTAAATTTTTGTAGAGGCATGATCTTGCTATGTCTCCCAGACTGGTTGAATTCCTGGACTCAAGCATTTCTCTGGCCTTGGCATCCCAAAACAGACATGGGGGGATTGGGATTACAGGCATGAACCACCATGCCTGGCCAGTATTTTCTTTTCAATAAGAATTTAGTATTTTACAGCAAGAAAACTTTGTTATATAAATGCCTTAACGTTGTATCTAGAAACTGTCAGAGTCGTGAATAATAATTAATCCAAGAATTGTTGAATATATAGTACAACTACGTTACATTTTCACTACTAATGGTTTGTTTACTAAACTTTGTCACTCCACTCCACATCTCAGATTCAACATTCTCAACAGGTCCCATCTTATTATGTTTTTTTTTCCTACTAGCTGAGTTATATATAAACATGCCCATGTTTGTGTCATATTTTTAAACATCAGGCTGCTTGACACCTTTTTACCTTTAGATATTGTTATGGGAATCTCTTCTGGATAACAAACCACTCCAAAAGTTGATGGTTTAAACAACAGTCATTGATTTTGCCCATGGATCCACAGTTTGGTCAGGGCTTAGTGGAAGTGGCTTATCTCTGCTCCACGTAGTGTCACCTGGAACAGTGTGACAGAGGCTGAAAGACCTTCTTTCAAAATGGCTCGTTCACATGGCTGGCAAGTTGGTGTTGGCTGTCAGCTAGGATCTCAATAGGAATAGTGGGTGGGGTCCTCATTTCCTCCCCACCAGAACTTTCCATGGGCTGCTTGGCTTCCTCACAGCATAGTGGTTGTGTTCCAAAAACAAGCATCCCGAGAAAACCAGGCAGAAGATAGGTAGCCTTTTCTCATCTAGCCACATGAGTCACACAGTGTCACTTCTCCACTTTGTACTCATGGAAGTATCCTAACAAGGAAAAGAGAATTGGAATTCACTTCTTCATAGGGAAGTGGAAAGTTTCTAGAAGATTTTGTGGGAGTGGAGATATTGTTGCAGCCATTTTTGGGAAATATAGCCTGCCACAGATAAGTTATTCCCTTGGCTTTGAATCCCCTTTCTGTCTTTGTTCTCTAGGAAACTCAGCGCTCTGCTCAGACACTAACTTTCTTTGTGAAACATTTTTCCAACAAAGAGTTAATCACCACCTCTGCTCTGTCACCTGTGTACTTCATATATACCTCTGTTATTCCCTATTACACAATGTCATGCAATTAGTTATTAATGTCTAACTTGCCCATTAGCCTGTAGCTTTTCAAGTGCCAGCACTGCAAGCACTGTTTGCCAGCCCTCCATTAGCCATTACCAATGTGTTCCATCCTAGGCAGTGATCTCCTGGCGGTCCTAAGGTCACCTTCCACTCCCATAGATGTCGCTCCCGTTCTACAGCTGAGTTCTGCCCTTAGAGCCAGCTTAGTAAAGCCCCTAATCTAGGCCTCGTGCTTTACATCTTTGCTGCGGACTAGACAGACACCAGTAACAGATTACTAGCTGGAAACTTGTTAGAAATGCAGACTCTCAGGCCTTACCTCAGACCTACAAACCTACATTTTAACAAGATCCCCAATGATTGTTTTGCATATTAAAGTTTGAGAAACTTGCTTTTGTCTCCCCTCTGAGGAGTGGGGGGCCTAGCTGATGTGCCCATCCGGAGCCCAAGCCTCTGCTTCTAGACTATGTTTCAGGTAAACAGAACTATGGAATTGTCCAAATGGCTCTGAGAGAGCTTTTCCTAGCAACTGCTTGGACTTCTCTGTGTCTATTCTCCTGAAAGGAGACAGTTTTATTGGTGCACACAGCTCTATGTTGAAGGGGTGGCCAAGGGGAAGCTGTTTGTGATGGGGCTAGGGGAGGAAGGGTTGGAACTTGTACCTGTGGGCCAGAATGTATACACACACACACACACATGCACACATACCAGCACATGAAGCTACTGGTGTAAGACAGGGTTGGGGGTAGGAAGAGAAGAGAGTAGGTTATGGCTGGGATTTCTATTTGTACGTTTGCCCCTGGGCCCCAAAATAGTTAGGGAGCAAACTAACAGAGATACTCACTTTTTCAGCCTTTCTGGTGGAATTTTGATAGAGATTGATTGCATTGAATTTATAGATCAATGTGAAAAGAATAGCTATCTTGACAATATTGAGTCTTTCAATCCATGAATATGAAATGTCTTTCTATTTAGGTCTTCTTCATTTTTTTAAATGATCTTTTATAATTATCAGTGTAAAGTCTTGTATTTCTTCTATATTTCATTCTCTTCACTGTCATTGTGAAGGAAATGTTTTCTTAATTTCCATTTCTGGTTGTTCGTTGTTACATAGGAATACAATTAATTTTTGTCTATTGATCTTTTACCTGTGCTAAAGTCTTTTATTAATAGTTTTAGTGAAATTCCTTTGAATTTTCATATAGGACTACATTATATAAAGAAGCAGTTTTACTTCTTTCTTTCCAATCTAATGTCCTTAATTTAAAAACAAAATTTTTATAGCATTAGCTATAGAAACTTCAGCGTAAGATAGAATAAAAGTGATGAAAGCAGATATCTTTGCCTTGTTCCTGATCTTAGAAAGAAGGGATCCAGACTTTCAGCATTAAGAATGATGTTAGCTGAGACTTTTTATAGATGCTCTTTATCAAGTTGAGGAAGTTCTATTGTTAGTTTGAGAGTTTTTAATTATGAATGGGTGTTGAATCTTTTCAAGTGCTTTTTCTGCATCTATTGAAATGATCATGTGGTTTTTGTTCTTTATTATATTAATCTAATACATCTTAATTCTTTCTTTCTTTTTTTAATATGTACTTTCAGGAACTTTTAGGGCTTCCTGAAGTTCAAAGCCAAAAGTTGTTAAAGTTTCACTTCCTCTGTTTGTCCTAGAGGAAACTAATTTTCTGCTGTGAAATAAAATAATTGGATTGTCAAATGTTACTTCCAGTCTCCTGCTGGAATGAGTCTAGTTGCTCTCCGTCTCTTGAGCTTTAACTTATCTCAAGACTTTGTTGCACTAGTCTAAAAAGAATTAGATTTCCAAGGAACAAGTTGATATAAATTGATGTAAAATTTAAGCAATCAGGTAAAACCTACCTTCACACCACTTCTTTCTTCTTCTTTCCTTCTTTCTTTTTTTTTGTTTTTTTTTTCTGAGATGGAGTCTTGTCCTGCCAACCAGGCTGGAGTGCAGTGGTGCGATCTCTGCTCACTGCCACCTCTGCCTCCTGGGTACAAACACTTCTCTAGCTTCAGCCTCCCGAGTAGCTGGGATTACAGGCACCCACCACCATGCCCAGCTATTTTTTGTATTTTTAGTAGAGATAGGGTTTCATCATGTTAGCCAGGCTGGTCTCAAACTCCCGACCTCATGAGCCACCCGCCTCGGCCTCCCAAAGTGCTGGGATTATAGATGTGAGCCGCCACACCCGGCCATCACTTCTTTCTTTGCCATTGTTTTTGCAGATCACCTGGGAGCAAGTGAAACATAAGTCTCCAGGTATTGCTGATCTAGAAATTAGTGGTAGAAATATAATTGAGAACTGGAGGAGAGAGATAATGTGGTATTGACAAGGATTCTAGAAAGAATGTGGTTAGGTGAGCACTTTAATAAACAAAACTCAGATTCTTT
>NW_012114141.1:10228667-10230211 GCF_000951035.1 Colobus angolensis palliatus | reverse complement strand
ACCATGTTGGTCAGGCTGGTCTTGAACTCCTGACCTCGTGATCCGCCCGTCTTGGCCTCCCAAAGTGCTGGGATTACAGGCTTGAGCCACCGCGCCCGGCCAAAACTCAGATTCTTTGTCCTGATAACCTCAAACATTTACTGAGTGCTCACTATGTATTTGAACTGTTCAAAGGATGTTAAATAGCATGACTTAGATGTCACAACCATTTTTGAGGTGAGTGTTATCACTTGGATATCACAACAATTTTTGAGGTATTATCATTGCCCCATTTTAAAGAAGTAGAAACTGAGGCACAGATTCATTAAGCACTTTGTCCAATGACACACATCTAGGAGGTGGTGGAGCCAGTGTGTGAGCCAAGACAGAGTGGCTCCATAATCTGTGTGCCTAATCATTCTGTTATATCAGAGCAGGGGCAATATTAATAGTGGGTTCCAGTGCTTGGCAGCTTACATAGGGGCAAAAATTCCACCTTTCATGTACAAAATTAGACTCCACCCTTGACTACTGTGTCTGATGCCTACCATTAGAATCAATCCTTTGAGTTCAGCATCATAAGTACCATACGTGTATGTATGCATGTAATAAAGCAAATGATTCATTTAAAATGAGCAAAGGATTTGAACAGGTACTTCAGAAAAGAAGCTACGCAAATGGCAGTAAAAAGTACACAAAAAGATGCTTATCATTAGTTGTCAGAGAAATGCAAACTAAATCCATAATGAGATACTATGACACGCTTATTCAAATGGCTAAAATCGAAAAGGTTGACAATACTAAGTGTGGAGGAGAATGTTGAACAACTGGTATTCATACATCATTGGTGGGAATATAAAATGATAAAACCACTTTGGATAATTGTTAGTTTTTTTATAAAGTTAAACATAATTTTACCATATGACCCAGTAATTCTACTCAAAGGTTTTTACCAAAGAGAAATGACAATATATGCCGAAGAAAGATTGTACACAATGGCGATGACAGCTCTGTTTATAATAGTTGCAAACTGGACACAAATTAAATGTCCATCTACAGGAGAATGATTAGCCAGACTGTGGTATATCCATACATGCAACATCATGAATGAACTTCAAAAGCCTTATATTAAGGAGGGAAAACCTGGACACAAAAAGTACCCATGATATGATTTCATTTGTATGAAATTCTAGAGCTGGCAAAATTTACCTATGAAGCAATCACTGTCTGAATGTGACCATGAGCAGCTCAGTGGTTGTTTGGGGTTAGGAGGTCAGGTGTGGGGTGAGTTGCACTGCAACGAACCGAGAGGGAACTTTCTGGGGTAATGAGGAATGTTATATGTCTTGATTGCAGAGATATTTGCACAGATGTATATTGTCAAAACCCTTTGCACTGTACACTTAATATGGGTAAATTTTACTGTATATAAATTATTATTCGAAAAAGATTTTATTTTATTTTATTTTATTTTATTTATTTATTTTGAGACGGAGTCTCGCTCTGTCGCACAGGCTGGAGTGCAGTGGCGGGATCTCAGCTCACTGCAAGCTCCGCCTCCCGGG
>NW_012114141.1:10220472-10227502 GCF_000951035.1 Colobus angolensis palliatus | reverse complement strand
ACCGCCACACCTGGCTAATTTTTGTATTTTTAGTAGAGATGGGGGTTTCACCATGTTGGTCAGGCTGGTCTTGAACTCCTGACCTCAGGTAATCATCCTATCTCGGTCTCCCATAGTGCTGGGATTACAGGTGTGAGCCACTGTGCCCAGCCTCTTTTATTTTGTTATTTTTTTTATTTATGGGTGTCAAATAGCTCTTGGAAGAGCTGTACCTTAGTTTATTTAATTTCACATGTAAATTTTATATAACAACCTATAGCAATGATTTTGAAACTTAAATTTGCACAAGACTCTTGTGTTGAAATACAGACTCATGGACTTCCTTCCTTGGACTCTGATTCAGTGGGTTTAGGATCTGCATTTTATCCTCCATGGTTTGTACACTCTGTCTCCATAGACTACACCCAGAGAAATACCATTATAGAAGATGACAGCTGAGAAAGAGAAAGCATAATTTCGATGACCACATTCACACCAGAGAGAAGAAATACAGAAGTGACGAAAAGAAATCTTAGATTAAGAAAAGCATCAGTATTTGTTTCAGTAAGATATTTGTGCTCTGTGTGTGTGTGTGTGTGTGTGTGTGTGTGTGTGTGTGTGTGTAGTAAGAGAGAGCTAAGAGACCTAAATAAGGTATTAGGTAGGAGGTTTGGGGTCTTCTGATGTAGTGACTTGCAACTTATCATCCTGACCCAGACCTGGTTTTAAGGATTCTTCTCTTTACTAGTATATGCCTCAAATTCTTTTTTTCCAAAGCGCATCAAATCAGTAGCAAATGTGAAACATTTGCTGGCCTGTCCACCTAATCCATCATAGTATAATACAAAGAGATACAAAGGGAGGGGGTGGATAAAGGAAATCAATACCTGTTTCCTGTTCTTTCCCTTAAGATCCTTTGTCTGATTTCGATGTGTCTTCAGCAGAATAGGAAACATAGCTCAAATTCCCAATCAAAATCAGATAAAACGTAGGTGATGAGACATTGTATCTCTCCTTTTTGCAGATAAGAAATTTGAATTATAGAGGGATGAAATTGTCAGAGCCCGCTGCAATTTTTTAGTTACTAGACTTTTTGTGAGCTTCATAGTCATGTATAAACCTAATCATAAGATATTTAGAGACAAAGCCAATATTACAACACTAGAAATTAAGGCAATTAAACAAAAAATCTGATTCTCCCAAAATTATAGGTAATCCTATATACCTTACAATGTAGATTGTAAAACTTTCAGTATGATATCAAAGTCACTGTTTAATAACATACCTAAGTCATTCCTTCAAAATGATCATTTAGTGAAAGAATAAACCCCTTTTCTTAGCCTTTGTGCAGAAATGCATTTGGTATGAGATTTGTAGAGTGGATCAGTAAAGTTATAGGAGACTGTAAGGTGGCACAAGAAAGTCTATTTACAGCATTCTAATAGAGCTTATGCGCCCTCCTCACAGCCTTCCTTTCCCACCTGCAAATAAGCCCCATCACTTAAGTGTGGCTAATGTTGGCTTCCTTTCATTTTGTTTGTCATTGTAAAGCAAGTGTTGTTCCCCAGAATTGTTCTCCATAAAAGAGGGAGTTGCCAAATAACTAGGTCCTTACAATCTTTGTCTTTTTATGGGGCTCTCTCTTGAGTTTTAATTTTGAACAGTGAAGTACTATTTGGGAATGTGATATTAGCTGAAATGACCGTCCTTAATATGAGTCTTCGATGCTGATAGAAGTCATCTGATGAAATCACTAATTTTTAAAGGAGGTAAATACATTTAACACAGATGTTATAATTTTTAGTGGGGGTATGACCTCACAAATACTTGTGTTGAAGAACATTGTTAAAAACTCTTTCAAATCACTTTCAAAAGCAATTCAGAAAGTTATTGCATTGAGGAGATCACTAATATACCCTTCCAGGATGCACTAAAAGGAAACTTTCTGCAAATAGGCACATATGATTTAGGATATATTCTTTAACAACAACTTCATGCATGGATTTAAAAAGTGCTGTGTTTCAAAAACATACTTGAAGTTTATGTATTTTGAAAAATGTTGAGCGAATCCACAATTAGTTCTAGTTAGGACGATGTTATATTTTGTTAATCTAGATTAGGGTTGCCCTGACCTAAACATTATTGCTTGTCCTCAAGAAAAGTGTAAATGTGTGTGTGTGTTTTGGTATGCATTTAGTTATAGGAGAATGTGTTAGCATGCTAAAAAAAAAAAAAAAAAAAGGAAGGAGAGATTAGTACATTCGATTTCTCCTCAAGTTGAGCATAGACAGGACAGGGAACTGGAATAACTGGGCCCAGTGCCCACTTGGGCAATAAGACACATGGGTTTATTAAAAACTAATGAACCTCTACTCTGTGTTTTGAATTCTCCACCCGTAGCCTCCCCGGTCCCTTTACCATTTTAAGGCACATGGGTTCCCTGTATGATTTCACTCCCAGGAGAAGTAGCATCTGTGTCTTTGTCGAAGGGTTACCCCCAAGCGGTTGGAATCTAATTTGTCTACACTCGGGGAGTTGAAGGTGCCTGGAAACTTAAATTTTCTCAGAGGCAGTCCCTAACCAATGGCTGATGAATGCATAGTGGGGTGGGGGGTAGTCAGTGGGCAGGAAACCTTGCTCCCTGGTGGGGACAACTCTGAGGAAGTACACATGCCCTCTCCAAAGGTCTCCTGTAGAACTGAGCCTATGTTACCTGCTGTAGGACTTGGCTCTTGGCGTGCTTGGCCCTTCTTTCTTTCCTGATCTCACTTCCTCTATTGGTTTGTTTTGGGATATTTCCTAATAAATTGCTTCAATATGAATCCTCATCTCAGAGTCTATTTCTAGGAACCCCTCCTAAAACAGGTGGTTCACTGTGGACCCTCACAATTGTCTTGCCTGGGTTGTGGAAGTTAGACCACACATCTGAATAAAATGAATACCGCCTCCGGAGCAGGAAATGAGATGGCTTTCCTCTTTATAGCGTATGCTGCCCAGATCACTCATTCAGAATCTAGGCACTCATTCTCCCAGCTGCTGGGAGCGCTGGCAGCTCACACTCATTTGTATCAATTGCCATTAGCCAAAGGACAGCCCTCATGGCATGGATGGCCAATGTGGGAGTTTAGGTCCAGGCCTCTACGTTTTCATTTAGAACAGCTTTGAAGAGCTATCCTAACTCCAGAGCTCCCTGTAGTATCAGCTGAGAACTCTGTTGCAGTTCATTGCAACCCATTTTCTCCTTCTGCCCAACTCTGCTTTTTTTTTTTTTTTTTTTTTTTAACACCCCCACAAGTGCTGTTCTCAGAGGCACTCTTCCATAAAACTTGTGTTACGAAATTTCTTAGAGTCTCTTTTCTGGGGAAACAGATCTATAATATTCTCCAACCTGAAGAGAGAACCCATAGAGGAAACAAAGGCCCAAAGAAGTGAAGTGGCTTGCCCAGGGTCACACAGCTTGTAAGGACTGACAGAGTCTGACTCAAACCACCTGAGTTTGAATCTGGACCACTCCCGCTTCCCATTTGCACACAAATCACCCAAAATACATGGCTAAATTATATTTTCAAAGTTAGTGAGTTATTTTTATTTCATTTATGCATGGATTTTTCAAGTGCTGTATTTCAGAAACCTACTTGAAGTGAAAATTATGTAGTTTGAAAAAGTGTTGGGTAAATTTTTTTTTCTTTTTTTTTGTGAGATGGAGTTTCACTCTTGTTGCCCAGCCTGGGGTACAATGGCACAATCTCAGCTCACCACAACCTCTGCCTCCTGGGTTCAAGCGATTCCCCTGCTTCAGCCACCTGAGTAGCTGGGATTACAGGCATGCACCACCGCGTCTGGCTAATTTTGTATTTTTAGTAGAGATGGGGTTTCTCCATGTTGATCAGGCTGGTCTCAAACTCCCAACCTCAGGCAATCTGCCTGCTTTGGTCTCCCAAAGTGCTGGGATTATAGGCGTGAGCCACCGTACCCGGCTGGGTAAATCTTTATTATCTTTATTTTAATAGTATTTTTAAATATTGTACTTACTTGTTTTTATTTTCCTCTATTGAAAATAAGCACTAACTAAACACTCTTCAGAATGAAGGACCATTTTAATCTTTTCTCTACCAAGCACACTTCTCTTTATTTGTGCCCTCACTAAGATTGAAACAAGAGCATTCTGGGCCAGGTGTGGTGGCTCACACCTGTAATCCCAGCAATTTGGGAGGCCGAGGCAGGCAGATCACCTGAGGTCAGAAGTTCAAGACTGACCTGGCCAACATAGTGAAACCTCGTCTTTACTAAAAATACAAAAATTAGCCAGGCATGGTGGCGGGTGCCTGTGGTCCCAGCTACTTGGGAGGCTGAGGCGGGGGAATCACTTCAACCCAGGAGATGGAGGTTGCAGGACCTGAGGTTGTGCCATTGTATTCCAGCCTGGGCAACAGAGCAAGACTCAGTCATAAAAGAGCGAGAGAAAAAAAGAAAAGAGCATTCTGGCAGCCAATACTCAGATAAATATCCACAGCAATGCTGTGTGCTCTCAGGGTAAGCTTCTAGGCATTGGAATTAAGTTTCCATCATATGCTAATGATAACATTTTTCTTTGGAGCAAATGCCCAAAAGAATAGCATCTCGATGGGAGAACTTTTGTTAACTACCCAGACAACTTCCTGTTGACGACAGTTAATGACAAAAAAATACACAAGGATGTGAACACACGCACAATGGATCTGAACTATCTTCCCTTCACTAACTCATGTCAGCTCTATCAACTATGAGCAAATAGGACTCAATTAAAAACCTTCTTTAAGTTATCTTTTGTTCCTAGCTGTTCTATGGCTGCAGAAAGTGAATAGGATTATGCCTGTTTTGCCAGATATGATGTAGTATTAATAAAAAGAAAGACAAAATCTCCTCTGCTATGAGGCCTTAGAAGAAAACAACGTCCAAGGAAAATATTCTTTATATCATTTAAAATTAAGTCTATAATGTTTCATTGGTATTTATTAATATGTTTCATTACTACTGTGAAGATGGGAGAGGAAGTAGCAAAAGGGAAAAATGCAAGGTAAGGATACAGAATGCAGAATGAGAAAGTGAGATTGATAAGGGGTCAAACCTGCTGTTGATTGGTATTCCTTAAATTAATTGTTTTTTTTGCCTACTGTGGCAATTCTTCATACTTGAGTTCAAGAAGATAGTAGTCATATTCTGCCACTGCCCAGTAGAACTTTCCTGTGACTACCATGTGCAATATAATTGTCACTAGACACATGTGGCTATTGAGCACTTGAAATGAGACTAGTGCTACTGAGGAACAAACTTTAATTAAAATTTAAATGGAAATATCTGCATGTGACCAGTGGCTACTGCATTGGAGAGTGCAGCCTAAAATTATTATTAACAAGGTGAAAATTTTATTTGTTAACATCTTTCATTAGAATTCCCTCTAGGTACAAAAATGTCTTTCTTTGGCATGACCTGTGCTAAGCCCATGGGGATATGCATTCCACTTTACATGTATTAACTTATTTAATTCTTAGATTAACTTATTGAGAGTTACTATTATACCCAGTTAAGAGGCAACGAGTCTGAGGCACAAATAATTTAAGTAACGCCTAAGAATCACGTGGTAAGTGGAGATCCAAAGACGTGGCTGTCATCAGGTGTAGAAGGCATGCTTGTAGAAGGATAAACTGCCTGGCATAAAATAAGGGAACATCTGAAAAGATGAAAAGAGTCAGAAAGATGGAGAGAACTGGGTCTCTCTGGGGTAAAAAGCCCATGAGGCTACAGAGAAAGGACCAGAGCTGTGCTATAAATAAGGGAGCCACGAGCCATGAATGGCTATTTAAATTTAAATATGTTAAACTTACATAAAGTTAAAATTTAATTTCTCAGTCACATTGCCCATGTTTAAAGTGCTCAAAAGCCACATGTCGCAACTGTACTAAGCAGTGCAGAACATCTCCATCAGCATAGAGAGTTCTATCAGACAGCTCTGAGTCAAACGATAGTTCATGGATGGCTGCATCTACATGAACACGAGAGGTGGTTTTCACTGATTTAAGTCAAACCTCTTTTTCATCTTTCCCCTAAATTGCTGGCAAAGCCCATTAAATTCATGAATCTCTGTAGGAGTGAGTGTAAATTGAAGAAAAGGCTGCACTTCTTGCCTAGGTGAATATGGTTTGGAATATGGGGTCTATCTCAAAAGCAAGAGGCTGGAATCTGAAGTGGTCACATAAAGTTGCCCAAAGTATTGTTGAGGTGTAAGGGGGGCTTTGAACTCCCGTAAACTGTGGAATTAATTAGAGGAGTGGTAGTGGTTTGAACTATTTTTTTAATAAAATGTCTGGACACTCTGACCCTCCCCACTCCACCTGACAAAATTCGTGTAACCTCTCTTACAATGTGAAATGGAGAACTATTTTCTACTCTAGTCTTGATCTAAGATTTCTTAAAATAAGGACACTGGGTCTTTTCGAAAGCACAATTTGTGATCTGTGTGTACCTAGCTCTCCTGTTATTGCTCGCTGGTGATATTCTTGGCTCTAAATATAATAGTGGTTAGCAATCTAAGAGCAAAACACCGTTTTAAGCATTTTATATGTATTAAACCTATTTAGTTCTCAGATTAACTCAAAGAGATAGTGCTATCCCCATTTTAGAGACAATGAATCCAAGGTACAGAGAGATTAGGTAACTTGCCACTATTCACATAGTAAGTGGGAAAGGCAGGATTTGAATGAATTTGTTCCTAGACTCCAACCAATGTCTTTCTGATGTTTCAAAAGGCAGATAATCATAGTGATTTATGTCTTGTTGGCTTGGCCCCTGAATCCCACCCATGTGTGTTGCCTTCATGGATACTTCATGGCAAGAAAAGCTGACTCAGCTGGGCACGGTGGCTCACACCTGTGATTCCAGCACTTTGGGAGGCTGAGGTAGGTGGATGACCTGAGGTTGGGAGTTTGAGACCAACCTGACCAACATGGAGAAACCCCGTCTCTACTAAAAATACAAAATTAGCCAGGTGTGGTGGTGCATGCCTGTAATCCCA
>NW_012114141.1:10219060-10220217 GCF_000951035.1 Colobus angolensis palliatus | reverse complement strand
CCACCTCCTAGGTTCAAGTGATTCTCCTGCCTCATTCTCCTGAATAGCTGGGACTACAGGCATGCCCTACCATGTCCAGCTGATTTTTGTATTTTCAGTAGAGATGAAGTTTCACCATGTTGGCCACACTGGTGTTGAACTCTTGACCTCAAGTGATCTGCCTGCCTTGGCCTCCCAAAGTGCTGGGATTATAGGTGTGAGCCGATGCACCTGACCTTGAACATCTTATTGACACTATTTCACCAGCCATGTTACATACAGCAGAATGGGGATAGTGATGTATGCAATCTATAATTAATTGCACATTATAGATTTGCAGAATGCTAGTACTGGGATGGACTTTAGCAGTCACCTGGTCCAGACATTCTTAATAACTGAGCTATAAACCATGCTTCAGAATCATTCAGGAAGACTTTTAAACATGCAGAGGCCAGGTTCTATCTCTGGTAACTCTGCCTCAGTAGGTCTGTGGTTGGGTCTGGGCATCTGTACTTTAAGGAGATACTCATTAAAAAGAAATCCAGCCACGTGTGGTTGCTCACACCTGTAATCCCAGCACTTTGGGAGGCCCAGGTGGGTGGATCACCTGAGGTCAGGAATTCCGGACCAGCCTGGCCAACATGGTGAAACCCCATCTTTACTAAAAATACAAAAATTAGCCGGGCGTGGTGGTGCATGCCTGTAATCCCAGCTACTCGGGAAGCTGAGGCAGGAGAATCGCTTGAACCAGGGAGACGGAGGTTGTGGTGAGCCAAGATCGCACCAAGAGTGAAACTCCACCTCAAAAGAGAGAGAAAAAAAGAGTTGACTCTGCAGGTGAATTTCAAACATTAATCCATGTGCCCATGATTTCTAGGAGTAGGGATTTGGAAGACTGAAGAACATTAGGGGCATCCTGAACTCTCTGTAACTGAAAGTACCAACCTCCACCCTTTGGGTGGAAAATAAAAGTATTCTTGGCCATCTGTGCAGCACTCTTAAGGAACTGGATGCTAAGCTATTGAAAATTTCTAGTTGTTGTTTGAACATCTTCTTTTTTTTTCTCACTGCAACCTCCACCTCCTAGGTTCAAGTGATTCTCCTGCCTCATGCCTCCCAAGTAGCTGGGATTACAGGTATGTGCCACCGCGTCTGGCTAATTTTGTATTTTTAGTAGA
>NW_012114141.1:10187127-10218975 GCF_000951035.1 Colobus angolensis palliatus | reverse complement strand
AACCCGGGAGGCGGAGCTTGCAGTGAGCTGAGATCTGGCCACTGCACTCCAGCCTGGGTGACAGAGCGAGACTTCATCTCAAAAAAGAATGTTAGAATATCACCATTCTGTAGCTCCTAATGAATCAGTGAATCTGGACAATGATCATCAATAGCTGTGAATAACACAAAATGGGTCTCCTGATGGAAGTACACAACACAACATATAAAATATTCTCAACAAAAAATTAAACTAGGATCTCATCAAGTCTCTGTATCTCACTTTCAATTCGCAGAAGATACAGAGGTCAGAGGAATATTTATGACCTTTGTGTCATTTATGACACCAGGGAAATCAGTCATCAAAATACAGACTGTGAGGAAGTCTACAGGCCAAATCATCTAGTTTCTTCATCTAATACATTGCAAGGGGGGAAAAAAGATAGAGGGGGAATCTATCAAGTAAAAAAGACTTAAGAGACATAGCCATCGACTGAAACTGGAGCTTGTTAGACCGTTGATTTGATCACACAAAT
This sequence comes from Colobus angolensis palliatus, assembly GCF_000951035.1. Lineage (NCBI taxonomy): Eukaryota > Metazoa > Chordata > Mammalia > Primates > Cercopithecidae > Colobus > Colobus angolensis. The sequence goes on along the minus strand of NW_012114141.1, from coordinate 10,218,461 downwards.
TTTTAAAAATATTGTTAATTTTGTTAGGTGTGATAATTGCATTGTGGGTATGTTTTCAGAGATATTGAAATATTTGTGGATGAAATGAATATGGATATTTATTAATAAAATAAAAGGATCTGTTTTAAAATAATTGCAAGGAAGAGAGGTGGGCAAGAAGGTAGATGTGGATCAAACAAAATTGGCCCTAAATTATTCTTATTTTTTTTGAGAGAGGCAGTCTCACTCTGTTGCCCAGGCTGGAGTGCAATGGCGCGATCTTGGCTCACTGCAACCTCCAACTCCTGGATTCAAGAGATTCTCCTGCCTCAGCCTTCCTAGTAGCTGAGATTACAGGTGCCTACCACCATGCCCGGCTGATTTTTGTATTTTAGTAGAGACGGGGTTTCACCATGCTGGTCAGGCTGGTTTCAGATTCCTGACCTCAAATGATCCGCCCGCCTCGGCCTTCCAAAGCGCTGGGATTATAGGTATGAGCCACTACGCCTAGTCATTCCGTAACTCTTAATGAGTCAATGGATCTAGGTAACAGCAATAGATCTAGGCATTGATCATCAATGAATGAAACATAAGAATATTGATGCAACATACAAGACTGTGTATGAATGAATACTTTAAGCTACTGTCCTAAAATAAAGATACCCAGATGACTCTGATGATGGGCTCATGTTGAGAACATTAATCTCTATCCCTGTCATTATTCACATGAGAAAATAAGCAGTTAAGTCATAGAACAGATACCAAAGTAAGGCGCTTACTCAAAGACCTAAACTTGTTTCATCATGCATGTTCTTGTTCTTCCTTTTATATTGTACTGGAGTTTTTTTTTTTTTAATAGTATATAAATCTAGCAAGATATGCTTTGCATCAGTTTTCTTTATTTCAATTCTGGTAGTTCCTACTGACCATTTTGGTCAGTAAAATATTGTGTCTTGCAGCACCATTACCTGCTAAGTGAAGAGAGAAAGGAAGGTAGTTAATGTAATTACTGTCCCTACAGTGATGGTCCATACATTATCTATCTACTCTTCTCAAGAGTTGGGCAGTACAGAGGGTAAATTGTAATATCCCAAAGATTAGCTTTTCTTAAGGACAATTATATTGCTAATTTAGATAGTGTCTGAAATGGGAGAGAAATGATAGGTAAAACACTTCAAGGAATCAGGGCTCTGGAGGTAATCCTGGAGTAGTTGAAAGGCTTGGAGCTGAAAGACTTGGATTCAAGTCCTGACTTTTCTCTTATAACAAGGTGACTTTAGACAAGCCATTCAACTTCCCTGAACCTCAGTTTCCTCTGATGTGGCAGGGTGACCTCACAAGATTGCTGTGAAGATCAGATGGAATATGTATGTCTAAAAAATTTGCAAACTCCATAATGTGAGGTAAATATAAAGGATCGTTAACTAGGCTCATTCATTCTGCCAATGAACTGAATCTATCTTTGACAGTTGCCAAATTCAGAAATGTTAAAAAAACTATTCGGCTTTCTTGCAATTGGGTGATTTTCATTGAATCTAGGCTATAGCACCTTCTTCATCCTTGGCTAGACAATCCACAATGTGTTTTTAAAACCAAATAGCTTAATTCTTGTTTATTCTCTTCTCCCTAGGAAGCATAAAAGGAAGGGGTTTTGATGGGATATCATGGAGAGGAACCATAGAATAAAAGGAGAAGTAGGAGTTCAGAGAGTTACATACATCTGAGGGAAAATAAAACAAAAAAGTAATGCATGATGGAAAGTAGAACTGAGAAGGGAGGAGTGAGGAAGATTGAGAAGGTGGACATGCTTCAGATTGACATGAGTTTGGGTCCTCCATAGCATAATATTCCAAAGCCTAATACAGTTTCTTGGTTTTGTGCATATCTCTGGTGTCCAAACAGCATATTTACTCCTCTGGGTTCTACCCAGCACCTAACAAAGTACTATGGACAAAGCAAAAACTCAATAGATATTTGTGGAATGAAGAGTCTTCCCATTAAAGCTGAGACAATTGAGAGTTGGCTACACAGATTTATTCTGTAAAAGGACCTGATAGCTCAGAGGAGGACTGAGCCATTAAAACAACATTGAGAATTCAGTCTAGGTTTGAGGTGATTGTTTATCATACTGTTTTCTCTGGCTTGGCCAGATCCCCTAACTACTTTTAAGTGTTCTGTACAGCTCGTGTACAGCTAAAAGGTACTGACAGGCTGAAGAGAAGCCTAGGAAACCACTATTGTTGTCTAAAAATTTTGCAGAGTTGAATTTGTGAATCCTCTTTTGGAGACAGAATTCCCGCTCTTGTATAATCTAATTGCTACTCAAACAGAATATCTTTAATTGGCGCACTCTTTCCACCTTGCCTGCTTTGAAATACACCAGCCAACTATTTTGTTTTTTTTTTTAAATAAGGGTAAGAGGTTTCTCCAGAGGTCATTGCTTACTAGGATCCTCTAATGTCTTACATATTAAATACTGTTATAGATAGTAAATGATATTGTAGGTATCACTATTAGTTAATAATGTTATAGCTATTAATTTATATATATGATATATAAAATACTGAGTAGAATGGCATCAGTTTCAGAGATTTCACTCAGATGACCAGGCAATAGTTATTCTTTTTGAGAAATGTTTTGTTTAGGAGTTATCTTAAGTCAAGTTCCTTAGAAGCAGAGCCTGAGATGAAGATTCTTCTTTGAATGATTTATTGAACATTGAGTGATTTAAAGAACATTCTTCTTTGAATGTTCCCAGAACAAGGGAAATGCAGAAGCAGGATAAGATAAGGGAAGGAGCTAAGCAAGGATGTGGTCTCAGCCGGAGACTACCTTCTGCCTGATCCCACTCATTGGCTGGGGTCTGTCCCTGTAGGGAATGGGGGTGGGGAGACACAGTCCAGCCTTCTGGGTCAGGTGGTTCCAGGTGATCCCACTCATTGGCTGGGGTCTGTCTCTAGGAAATGGGGGTGGGAAGACACAGTCCAGCCTTCTGGGTCAGGTGGTTCCAGTTTGGCTGAGGGCAGTTCTCTCGAGGAGAGAGCAGCTGTGAGCCATTAGCGGCTAACACTCTGCAACTGGACAGCCGGAGCAGCTAAAGCTCTTGGTGGGGGCACAAAGAGCTACATGACTCCTTTTACATGGTAAAAGAAATCTTGAAAGCTCAGTGCATTTTGTAGTCATTTTACTTGACCAAAATTTTTGAATGAAAAATTGAATAAGTGAAAGAGAAAAGAATTCTGGAAGCTCAGGTAAGACAGTATTTCTTGCCTTTGAAAATAGTTTCTGTTCTTCATGCATTTTCTTTGGTTAAAGTAACCTAAAATAGTATTTTTAGCCTTTTATTCTTTAATTTTTTTTTTTTTTTTTTTAAAGAAATTGATGGCCGGGCATGGTGGCTCATGCCTGTAATCCAGCACTTTGGGAGGGCCGGGGGGTGGATCACTTGAAGCCAGGAGTTCAAGACCAGCCTGGCCAACATGGGGAAATCCCGTCTCTACTAAAAATACAAAAATTAACTGGGCTTGGTGGTGTGTGCCTGGAATCCCAGCTGCTCGGGAAGCTGAGCACAAGAACCTCAAACCTGTGAGGCAGAGGCTGCAATGAACGAAGACTGTACCACTGCACTCCAGCCTGGGAGACAGAGGGAGATTCCGCATCATTGATGAATGTGGGAGAACTGACTATAGTAATTGTTGCTCAAATTATTACTCTGGGATGAAACTGTAGAATTAATAACACTTGCAATACATAGATAGATCTGGCAACTTGCATTTGTAGGTTTACAATATGAATCAAGTGGATTAAGCAGATTCCTACAAACTTTCAAATTTAATTAAGCAGCAGCAGCTCACAAGATGAATATAGAGAAAATGTTTACCAACATCAGTATGACAAATACTATATTGTGTGTCTCACTAGGAAATTCTACCAGCCTGTGTGGATTGAGTGTTACATGAAACTTCTTACTTGAATATAGTTGGTGACATTTATTTCAGTATTAGAAGTTTTGGTGAGCACGGGAAAGGATTGCAACAACAATGGAATTGATTGGTAGGTTTTTCTATAACTAAATAGAATATACACATACACGCACATATGCATCCCCATTCAGTGTTATTTCATATCCATTTCACTGCTAGCACTAAAATGGAAATAGCATTTGTTACTTAAATGGGGCTAAGGAAAAAATAGAATTCATACAACATTTTGCATGTGATAATGTGATAGAATCTGCCACAATTACACATTATCTCTGTTCTTACCTCTTTTTAATTTGTAAAAATAACCCAATTTGTACTACCTCTAAAGGAGTGGTTTTTTTTACTTTTTATTCCAATTATTTTTATTATTTCAGAATTCTATTTAAGATGTATGCACAAAAAAGGCATGAAAGAGCTATATGTATAAATACAAAAAATCTTATGTATGATACAATCCCAAATACTGTATACTCATGAAAAGATAAAGACAAATAGACATAGAACTGGACCCAGAATAAAAGATAAAATTCCCTACGAAAACTACAAAAATATTCTGAAGGACAGGGGAATAGGAGAGTTAGGAGGCTTTGAAGACAGACTGGAGTATCTAAAATATTACCAAGAGTCCAAGTATATAGTTAGCTTAGAAAAGATCAGAAAGGTAGTGGTTTTTCAGGGTAAGCAGAATGATGTGAGAGAGCCTCGGGGAATTAGTAAAATGCTGGGATCAAAAGGGAGTATCAGTATGGAATAAGGAAGCTTAAGGCATTAAGATGACTGTAAGTGGAAAAGTGTTCAGAAACTTTCAAGGGAACAGAGTTGAAGAGAAGGTTCTTGCTGCCATTGCACAACCTCCTGTAGTTTATAACCTAACCAGAATCCTTGTTGTTCACTTAATAAAAAAACAACAAATAATGGCCAGGCATGCTGACTCACGCCTGTAATCACAGAACTTTGGGGCTGAGGCAGGTGGATCACCTGAGGTCAGGAATTCGAGACCAGCCTGGCCAACATAGAGAAACCCATCTCTACTAAAAATACAAAAAATAAGCCAATTTGTGCCTGTAATCCCAGCTACTCAGGAGGCTGAGGCAGGAGAATTGCTTGAACCTGTAAGGTGGAGGTTGCAGTGAGCCCAGATCATGCCACTGCACTCTAGCCTGGGCAACAAAGCAAGACTGTGTCTCAAAACAAACAAACAAAACCAAAAAGAAAAAACCACCAATAAATAAATCAATAAGTCTTTTCCAAAATGGGACCCTTCGCTCAGTTCTGTCACCTGGGCCTTCAAGACCCATCCTTCTAGGACTGCTGCTTCCTTCCACATGTGGTAGAATGCCTGCCCAAAGGTTAACCTTACTTTTTGGTCTCTATTTCAGTGAGAGACACCTGGTGCCCTTTGAAAAGATGACTCACAGGTGAATCACAGACAACTCCCTCTCCTCACTCCTCATTCCCGTTGCCCAGGGAAAGTAATCAGAATTTTGTGTTTCACGGTTAAAAAAGTAGAAGGTGCTATGTAGTGTGGGCTCCCTGAGACTATCTAGGGGTTTCTGAAAGCCTAAGGAGAGGTAGCATGACCTCGAAGGGGCAGAAAAGAGCAAAGAGCAATCAGCCAGAGTGTTGGCGGATCACTTGAGCCGGCGGAGTCTGCAGAACAGGTGGACCCCACTGGTGATCTCCAGATGGAGGGCACGCTTTCCAGGGCAGTGTGAGTGATGACTCCTCCATTGTGAGAGCTCTTATTTTTTTTCCATCTAAAGTTAGGCTTTACTGATAATGAATACGTATTGACACTGGTGCCTTTAGTGTATATTAGATGGTTACATGTTATATGCAGTCTTTGAGGTATTTCAAGGTAACAATGAGAGCTCTACTGTGTGTGTGGAGGCGGGTGGGGTGGGGAAGGTTTGACCTTGGCAACCTCGCTCATTTGCTTTCAGAGTATTGTGATTGATGTGTTGCAGCGTTTATTCGTACCACTTGAAGAGCATTTATAACTTATTATATCTAGTTTTAACTAACTCTTAGATTAAGCAGATTTGTACAAAGAAAGTGAAGACTATACTAAAGACAAGCACAAGCAAACAACAAGAAGCAACAGAGTTGATAACGCTTTTACTCTGAGACAGACTCTTTATCATTCAAGGTAAAAAATGGTGATGATCTAACAATCTGACAAGATCAGCTAAAATAAATTTTCATTATTAAGATGGCTATATGAAATAAATACACATTGCTAGTTTCATTAATAATGGCCTTACCTTACGTAAAGAGGGAGTGCCAAGATATTAGTGTAACTGTTTTAGAGAATGAGACGAACTTGGTGGAACAAATTTTGGGAGAAACAAGACAGTAAGGAATTGATGTTATTTTTCCTTAAACAGTGTTCTCAATAGTGACACACTTGTCTCCTTTCATTGTTTAACAAGATCTTGAGTACATCCTACTCTAGTCACTTTCAGCTATGTAAATAAAAGTTCTTATTTAGGTAATTCTAACTCATTTTCATGTGTTAGAAGGTTCAGGTCAGTCTAACATCAAAACATCAATGTCACATCCAGGTCTGAAGAGTCTTTCCTTCTTTCTCAGCCTTTCTCAGTCAGGTAAAGAGAAGTGACATGGTTTGGTTGTGTCTTCACTCAAATCTCACCTTGAATTGTAGCTCCCATAATTCCCATGTGTTGTGGGAGGGACCTGATGGGAGATAATTGAATCATGGGGGCAGTTTTCCCTATACTATTCTTGTGGTAGTGAATAAGTCTCACGAGATCTGATGGTTTGATAAAAGGTTTTCCCGTTCACTTGGCTCTCACTCTTTCTTGCCTGCCACCATGTAAGATGTACCTTTCGTCTTCTGCCATGATTGTGAGGCCTCCCCAGCCGCGTGTAACTGTTCATTCAGCCTCTTTTTCTTTATAAATTACCTAGTCTCAGGTATGTCTTTTTCCGCAGCATGAAAATGAACTAATGCAAGAAGCAAGTCTTTTTATTTCCTGTTGTCACTTTTGCTTCTGTTGTCCATCCTGGTTAACACTGTCTGGTTCTTTCATGGGACATGTGTGTGTTCTTTGAAGTTCCTCCTGTGGGGATTTCCAGAGTGATGTGAGTGATGCATTCTACAGTGACCTCAGCTCTTGCATTTGGCAGTCTATCCCACAGACTCTGACTCCTAAGCCTCCCTCTCCCCCTGGGTGGCTTTCTTGGGTGGATCCCATCATGATGGCTTGAACATCCTTACTTTCCATTGTACCCATGTAGTTCATGGGAAGCTCTTGCATCCTTACCACCCCAAAAGTCCAGATTGTTCCGATTTCTGCTCTCCTTGCCTTCTATAGCAAATTACTTCAGCCCGCCTCCTGCTTTTTGTAGTCACCAGCTGGTAAGCAGACCCTAGTCGCCGTTTTGCTCTTCTTTCATTCCCACATCCAATCAAGCCCCACATCATTCTGTTTTTAATTCCTAAGCATTTCTGAAATATCTTTCTTCCTTTCTTTGCCACCATTTTGTTGGTTCAGTCTTTCATCTATTTTCCTCCCTGACTTATCTTGTCCTCTTAAAATCTACCCTCGACATGGCTGCCAGAATGATCTATCAAAAGTGAAAATTGGATCACATTACTACCCTGCATAAAATGTGTTGATAGTTCCTCAGTTGGCATTGCCAAGTTTCTTAACTTGCCCTAAAAACTTCTACATGATCTTGTTCTCGTTGAGTTCTCTTGTCACCACTTGTACATGCCAAGCTACATCTTGGCTGCCTTGATTTTTGCTGTCCTCCTTCTGTCGGAAATGTTTTCCACCCACTATGCTGTTCTTCCTTCACCCGCCTCCATCCCCCGCCAACTCATTCATTAAGACTCAGCTTACTTTCATCGCATCCAGGGGGTTTTCCACAAGCCGCACCCCTGCCTGTGTTCCCACAGCCCCTGAGCTGGATAGGAGTGCCTCTTCCATGCTTCTTAGTCTCCCCTACCACTGCCTGTTCCATTTCTGGGTTTACTGTGCACATTGTAGTACCTATGTGTCCTTCTCCCCATTAGACTGAGTGTCTAAGAGGAAGGACAGGATCTTTTTCTTTTGAGCCCTGCCTCGTGCCTAGCACATAATAGGCACTAAATATTTACCAAAGGAATAAATGAATAAATGAAAGAATAAAATAAGGCTTCAAGATAACAAAGGGCAAGAAACCGGGCTGGGAGTGCTGATTCCTCCCCTCCTTTCCTTTCTATTATTGCTGCTGCTGTTCTGATTCACCACCAAGTGGGCTTTCCCAACAGCAACTGGGAGTGCCATCTGCACTCCCACCATTTGTCTGTGAATCTTTTCTTCCCCCCTTCTTAAGAAAAGACAGGGCCAGGGTAGGTAATCACTACATTTACTTTTATCACTGCAATTCCTGCCCCAGAGGGTGATGATGACTTGCCTAATTCAAGAAAAAGAAAACCTGAGCTGGTTCTTGTGGGCTTTCTTGTTGGATTCCAGACATGTGGGTGTCAGGGTCAGACTTGTGAGTAGTCCTAGAAGGGCACTTTTGAGATGTTTCTAGATTTCTGACGTAGGGTCTGAAGGTTCTAGTTTTTCCAGAGCATTTTTACAAACTTTTCACAACCACAACAAACAGGAAGGGATGAGGTTTTTGGAGGGTAGGACTGAGCAGCCTGATGAGCAGCCAGGAGAACCCAGGGCCAAGATGGAGGGAGGACCTGGAAATAGTGTTCAAGGTGATGCCATTTGATGGGGCCCCAGAATAGGGGGCTGGGGGAGATAGAGAAAGGCTGTGATGTCACATTTTGCCTATATCTGTAATGTCTAGCACTGAATCTGGGAAATATTAGGCATCTGCTAAGGGCGGAGATGACACAGGACTCAGCAGTGTCTAGGATTATTTAAAAAAACCCAACTTGTCCTCAATGATGGGAGTCACTGAAAATAACTTACTCTTGCAAAAGTATGGACTTTCTAAATTAAGAGAAATAATTCTGGCCCTTGCTTCTTGCATATTCCTAAGATCATGGTTATATAAGCAGTAAGATTCTCTCCTATAAAACTTTGAAAAAACACCAGTATACTTTTGCAGCCAGTTAGGCAGCCATTTCTTCTTTTCAGATAAAAGTCCCAATTTTTCTTTTGGGGAATTCGTGCTTCTCCACATTCGGTTCATTTGGGGTCTGATCATCTTTTGGCTCCAGGAGTGGGCAAGTGTAAGGCTCAGAACTAGACAATAAGAGCAGTGTATCCCCTGGTCATGGTGATTTGTTTAGGGGAGAGAACACCAGTCAGGCCAAGGAGAGACAGGTATGGAACTTGTCTTGGAATGCTTGTCAAAGACGTTTTTTGTTTGTTTTTTTTTCTGATGGGATGACTACTATGAGAAAATGTAAGCCTAGAGATGCTGGAGGCCATATCTGGGGTAGGCCTTCCTAGCAATAATGCCAAGTCAGAGGAAAGGAAAGCCTGCTGATGGAGGAAATCAGATTCCTGATGACACAGTATCTGTGCCTAGATCAAGCCAGGCCTGAAACCGATAAAACCCTGGAACTCTACATTCCAAAAGCCAGTAATTTTTCTACTCCCCACCCTCTTACCCTGCTTGTTTAAGGCAGTCTTAGTTGGGTTTCCTGTTACTGCCCCCATAAAGAGTACTGCCAGCCTAGGCCCTGGGACTCTGCCTGGGGTGGATGGAGCTGCTGCTTCTGTGGCCATCTAGGAAGTACTTCTTATTTATGCCCTCCTGGTTCACGCAGAAACGATACAGGAGCCCAAACTATGGAAAATAGCAGGGGTTCTTAGGAAAGATGCTCGTTCTATTTACCCTTCTTTATAGACAGACATGTAAAGTAAAGAAACAGACATTGATTTGAGAGATGATATATCTTTCTGAGGTTACTGTGAAACTTTGAACGCTTTCTTTCTTTTTTTTTTTTTTGAGGCGGAGTCTCGTCGCCCGGGCTGGAGTGCAGTGGCCGGATCTCAGCTCACTGCAAGCTCCGCCTCCCGGATTTGCGCCATTCTCCTGGGACTACAGGCGCCCGCCACCTCGCCCGGCTAGTTTTTGTATTTTTAGTAGAGACGAGGTTTCACCGTGTTAGCCAGGATGGTCTCAATCTCCTGACCTCGTGATCCGCCTGTCTCGGCCTCCCAAAGTGCTGGGATTACAGGCTTGAGCCACCGCGCCCGGCCTGAAACTTTGAACGCTTTCAAAAGGGAAAATAATTTTTCAGTTTTCCTTTAATCTTGATTTCTTTTCTGAGGAAAGAGGTAAGAAATGCTCTTCTACTTTGGATCTTGGGTTTTCTCTGTTTGTCCTTCCTCCCAGCCCATTGCTCTTTCTGTCTCCCCTTCTGCAGGCCACACTCACAGTCCTGCCTTGGCTGCCGCATCACTGGGGGACAAGACTTCTCCAAAAACTCCAGTTCTGAAATAGTTCTCTCTGATGTCATTACTCGCAGTTTGCATCCCTTCTACTTTCTTGCTTCTGTTGAACTCAGTTCTGTCCTGATTCATTTCACAAGTATTTATTGGGTACCTAATATGTGGCAAGCACAGTTTTAGGCACTTCAGATATATCAGTGAACAAAATTCAAAGATCCCTGATTTCATAGAGCTTACATTCTAGTGGGGGCTGTGGAAGACAGACAATATATAATAAATGCAACAAACAGGTACATTATGTAGTGTTTTAGAAAGGTTATGAAAAAATGAAAAAAAAAAAAAATAAGAGGAGGTGGTCAGGATTCCTGGGAGTAAAAGTGGTTGCAATTTTAAATAGTCTGCATAGGGAAAGTGAAATATGAGCAAAGACTGGAAGGAGGAAGGGACTCACCTTTAGCAGTCTGGGGGAAGAGTGTCTCAGGCAAAGGGAACAGCCAGTACAGAGTCCCTAATGCAACACTGTACCTGGCAGTGTTTATGGAACAGCAAAGAGGTCAGTGTGCCTGGGGTAAAGGGAGGAAAGGCAGGACTAGCAGGAGGTCAGAGAAGGAGGTGAGTGGTAGGGGAGAGGTAATAGGGGTCAGTGTCATGCAGGAATTTGATTTTTTTTCTGAGTAAAATGGGGAATCATTGGAGGGCTTCAGGGATAAAGGGACATGATCTGACTCAGATTTTCCAAAGACCACTCTGGCTGCAGAGTGAAAATAAACTCCAGAGGAGCGAAGGTGGAAGCAGACAGTATGGGTATTGCAGGAATCAATGCCCGAGACGCTGGTGGCTTGGATCAGGGTAGAGGCTGTGCAGGTGTTGGTAAGTGGCTGGAAATCTGGGTCTCTCTTAAAGACCCAGCCATGAGGGCTTGCTGACAGATTAGATGTGGAGTGTGGGAGAAACAGCATTTGTAAGGATAGGGCTGCCATCAGCCGAGAAGGGGGAAGACTGAGGGTAAAGCACCTCTGAGAGGAATATTAACAGTTCAACTTAGGACAAGCTGAGGAGGAAGCTGGAAATGCTGAGCTGGCAGCTGAGCACTAGGTTTAAGGAGACAGGTCTGGCCTGGAAAGATAAATTTGGGAGTTGTTGCCGTCTAGATGGTAGTTAAAATCTTATTGTAAACTGTAGGTCTTTCTTAGCCAATAAGCCTCCTATTACCCTCCTGACTTTACTGAGAGAAGTTGAGAGCATAACACAGTGGAGAAAATATGGGCTTTGGAGTTTGGACAGATCTGGATCAGAGTCCCAGTGTTATTACCCTACTAGTCATGTGGCTCTGGACAGCTTTCTTACCTTCCTAAGTTGCAATTTACTTATCTGAAAAATTGGATGACAACACCTACTTCCTAGGGTTGTTAAGCTCATTAAATTAAACAATGCAAAACTCTTGGTGCATTGTAGATTCTTAACAATTATTTTCTTCCCCTTCCTTTTTAAATGTAGGCTGGATACTAACCAATGATTGTAGCTCTGGTATTAGCTTTCTGGACCAGTGCTACTCAAAGGGTGGTGCTTGAACTAGTAGCAATCAGCATCACCTGGGAGCTTGTTGGAAATGCAAATTTTCAAGCTACACCATCCTACAGAATCAGAAATTCTAGGGGTAGGACCCTGAAATCTGTATTTGAACAAGCTCTCCAGCTGCTTCTGATACATGCTAGAATTTGAGGACTACAGCTTTAGTGTCTTCTGATTCATAAGCTTCCCCCTGACCCCTGAGCATACCTACTCCCCTGCTCATGTTTCTGCATAGCTGACTATTGTCAGAAAAAGTTATATCAACCTCTTGGTAGAGTCTAGAGTTACACTTTTAACTCTTTCCACATAAAATAAAACTATTCTAGAAGATACTCAAACTCAACATGACCCCAACAACTCACTCTTCCCTGCCCCCAAATCCCCTTTAAAGAATAAAAACAAACTGTAAAATAACTGACTTCCTTCTCTCCTTCTAGGTTTCCCATTTTAATAATAATTAGAGAAATGTATTCACTGAAAGTTCACTTTATGTGTCACATTACATGTATCAATGAAATGCTATATAAGGTAGGACTAATGTGAATTTCCACTTACTAGATGAGGAAATTGAGGATTAAGGAAATTAAATAGCTAACTCAAGGGAACAGAGATTGTGCCGACAGGGACATCAGAGGGAGACCATAAAGCTGGAGCAGGGAGAAGGGACTTGCTCTTTCTTCTTTGTTGCCTGCCTCACCCTTGCAGTGCTTCTTCACTCCGGCAGAGACACTTTGTTCTAGTTGCAAAGGTAAATTCCTGTTTTGCAATTTTCCCACACTTGCAAAGCTATCTTTATTGTACTTCCCATCCCCATTCTTCAGACACCAGTATCACTGGCTGATGGGCCCTCCTCAAAGGCTTGGATTCCCACCCCGTGGGACACCACCAAACTCAGGAATAGCAACAGCAATTGAAAACACCTATTTCTCAAGGTCTAGTCCCCAGATCTATGGGGCCCCTCCTACAAACTACTACTACTACTACTACTACTACTACCTACTACTACTACTACTGCTTTTTTTTTTTTTTCTGAGAGGCAGGTTCTCATTTAGTCACCCAGGCTGGAGTATAGTCATGGGATCATGGCTCACTGCAGCCTTGACCTCCTGGGCTTAAGTGATCCTCCTGCCTCAGCCTCCCAAGTAGCTGTGACTACAGGCATATGCCACCAAGCTCAGCTAATTTTTAAAAGTTTTGGAGATAGGAGGTCTCACTTAGTTGCCCAGGGTGTTCACAAACTCCTGGCATCAAGCAGTCCTCCTGCCTTGGCCTCCCAAAGTGCTGGAATTACAGGCATGAGCTGCCACACCCAGCCCCTCTAAACATCTATAGCTTAATAATTCCAGTCTCTTCCTTTTGTTCCCCCAGTCCTAGGGATGGCAGCTGCCTCCTGCCATTGCTGACTTCATGATACCCTATTTATTTATTTATTTATTTATTTATTAGAGACAGGGTCTTGCTTTGTCTTACAGTGTCATGATCATGGCTCACTGTGACCTTGACCTCCTATGCTCAAGTGATTCTGCTGCCTTGGCTTCCAAGTAACTAGGATTACAGGTACATGCCATCATGTCCTACTAGATTTTTAATTTTTTTTCTAGAAAAGGGTCTCACTGTGTTGCCCAGGCGTGTCTCAAACTCCTGTCCTCAAATGGTCCTCCCACCTCGACTTCCCAAAGTGCTGGAATTACAGGTGTGAACCACTGTACCCAGCCCATGGTACCTTATGGTTCTCTAAATATCGTTATATTATATTCTTTTTTGTCAGTTAAAATAATTGGTGTGGTTTTTGTTTGCTTACTGGCTCCTGACTGATACATCTTATCACTGTGCTACTCTTCTTCTTATTAGCCAACTCAGACTAGAAACCTTGTAGTCTTTTTCATCTTCTTTCTTACTATTAAAATATCTCTCACCTCATTGTTCATCAAACCCAGTTCATTCTCTTATGATGTCTCCCAATTTCTTTCCTCCTCTTCAGTCTCATTTCCATAGTCCTATCTGTGGTCTCCATTAACTTGTCCTTTTGCCCGTACTCTTGGATTGATTTTTTAACTAGTATTTCTGTCCTTTATCATGTGTCATTCTAGGTAATTTTTTAACCTGGTTGCTTGGGTTGCTTAATCCAAACATAATTATAATGATTACTTTCGTATATTCTATTGAAGATCTCATTCCATAGCATGGCATTCAAGGTCCTCTAGAGTTTAATCCAAATCTAATTTTCTAGTCTCTTTAAAAGTTGTGTTCCTTCTATACACCATGTTCTATGTACCATGTTGCAGATTGGGTTCTACAGAAAGCAGACTCTGGGAGGAAGTGGGGAGAAGGAACCAGGAGTAGGTAGGATGAGATGTGAAGCTGCAGTGTGATTGCAGCAAAGTCCTCAGAAAACCCATGGTGAGCTTTGAAGCATAAGTGGCCTTTCACAGCTGTTCTGAACCTGGGAAAGATGGCTTACACCTATGGGAGTTTTGGGAGACTGAGGTGGGAGGATCCCTTGAGGCTGGAAGTTTGAGCCCGGCCTGGATGAGACCTCATCGCCACAAAAAAAAAAAAAAAAAAAAAAAAAAAAAAAAAAAAAAAAAAAAAAAAAAAAAAAAAAAATACAAAAAAGTTGGCTGGGTATGGTGGCACTCATCTGTAGTCCAGCTACATGGGAAGCTGCGGCAGGATGATAGCTTGAACTTAGGAGTTGGAGGCTGTGGTCGTACCACTACACTCCAGCCTGGGCGACAGAGCAAGACTCTGTCTTTAAAAAAAAAAAAAAAAAAAAAAAAGCTGTCCAGAGCCTCTATATACACTCACAGGAACCAGTCACTGGATGGAAGCTTTTGCTGGGGAGGGGCATGGTCTCTTGAGTGAGTAGCCCTGTGCTGCTGAGGGCAATTCCTGTGGAGGGTTGTTGTCAGGCATGCTCCCGGTAGCTGTGGAACTAGATTGCCTAGTTCTGAAAGGGACATCTGGGCTGCACACCACAGCATCCAATAGAGACTCACATCGCTCTGCCATACTACTAAAACAAGTGAGGCAACTCACTATGTCTAGGATCGCATTAACTCCCCAGACTCATAAGTACTAGCCTGAGATTACACTTGTTGAAATTCAACTGGCCTTTTAAATATTATTTTGTCAAAGTGGCATTATTGAAATACAGTTTACAAACTGTACAGTTCACCCATTTACAGTGTATAATTCAATGAGTTTTAGTATATTCACAAATGTGTGCAACCATCACCACAGTAAACTCTGAAACATTTTCATCCCCTCAAAACAAACCCCATACCCTGTAGGTCCCCCTTTCCCTTGAGCTGTAAGCAACCACACATCTTTCTGTCTCTGTTTCCCCTTTCTGGACATTTCATATCAGAATCATATAGTAAGTGGTCTTTTGGGTCTGGCTTCTTTCATTTACCATGTTTTCAAGGTCTATCCATGTTGTAGTGTGTATCAGCACTTCACTCCTTTCTATGGTCAGATAATATTTCACTATATATCCACACCACATTTGCTTATCTAAATTTGGCAGTTGATGGGTGGTTTGGACTGTTTATGCCTCTTGGCTGTTATGAATAGCACTGCTTAACCTTTGCGTACAGGTGTTTGTATAGGCATTTGCTTTCATTTCTCTTGGGTATATACCTAGGAGTGGAATTGCTGAGTCATAAGATAAAGCTATGTTTAAATATGTGGGGAATTGCCAGATCTTTTTCCAGAGTTGCCGCTCTGAAAATGCCACTTTTCTATGAAGTTGACAACTACTTGCCTGCCTCCTAAGTCCCCCTCCTTTCATTGCAATTAAATGTTCTATTTCTGTATTCCTTTAACACTGTTACCCTTGTTTCATGCTCAGCCTCATAATGTTGTTGCAGTGGACATCTGTTTTTTACAAGCACCCATTCCCCTTCTTGAATGATACCCTCTTTTCTTAGTGAAAACATCCCTCCTGTAGTCTGCTGGCCTGACCGAGTAAGATGTTCTACCACTATAGTCATTGAGAATGATTCAGGGGTGAGAATGTGACTCCAGTTAGGTTCAATTAGCATCAGTTCTGGGACTTTTGTTGGAAAAAATGGGCAAAGACTCTATTTCCACACTAGTTCCTAAGCTGGTGATATGTATTCCTAGAACTATTGGTGACCTTCTTACCATCATAAGGTGAGAACTGCTTTGAGAGTGAAATCAGAGAAAAGGAAAGCCCCAATGTGGAATGGGACAGATTGCCTGTTGATTTTGTTTGATTCAGTCATACCTGACATCTACAACCAGAACATTCAGTTACCTCCAATAACTTCCCCACACATAAGTTCTTATGTAACTTCTGTCATTTGTAATGCTAAGAATCCCAGTCAATAGAGTATTAGTAGCGTATTCCTTCCTCCACTGAATTTGAAGCTTCTGGAGGAAGGGACCACGTCTTTTTCATTTGAGCATGATGCTGGCACGTAGAAATTGCTAATAGACAATTGCTGAGTAATTGAAGGAATGAATGAGGAATGAGTCTATCTTTTGCTATGTTTGAAACCACATCCTATGGTTTATGGCCAGCAATAGGGCTTTGCCTTCATTCAGAAAGAGACTGAGTTTTCGTGTGTGTGTGCACATGCGCATGTGTATGCATGCGTGTGTATGTGTGTGTGTGTGTTTTCCTTTATGTTCAAGACTGAATTAAGCAATCTCACATGGGGAGTTGGGTACCAATCAAAGAACTTTAGTGCCTCTCTTTAAGGTCCCACTGTAGACCTCTCCTCACATGCTCTTGAGGAAAACTGAGCCACTTTTGTTTTCACAGAATTATCAATGTAGCTTCATAAATAGGTTGTCTGTCACTTTATGTTGTTTATTTCTACATAATTGACTTTGGGGATATGGAAATGAAGATCTGGCTTTTTCATTACTTGAGAAAATGAGTTTATTTTTTGATTCCAACTCTTAAAATATATACAACAAAATTATTTAAGAAATAAGTAGGTGTTTTCATAAGGAGGGTTATGTGGTAGAATAAATTCAGAGATACGTAGGAGAGGATAAGTGTAGCCAAAAAAATAAAAAGCCATTGTGAATAATAGGAACATCTGGAGTGTAGACTTTGGTAATTTTTGGTACTATCATTTGCATTTTAAATGGGTGAGCAATAAAACAGCATCTATTCATATGTCTCTATCTAGCTTGACTTAAAGTACACATTTATGATTTCACCCAGAAAGCCGAAAAAGACTTCAAAGCACCATAATTGTCCACTTCTCCACCCTGAAACACATCATGCTCAGGCAAAGTAGGGGCTTGGGGCCAGTAGCTACAGAAGAGCTGCTGCATGAAACCCTGGGACTAAAGACTTGGGTTTGAATCTTTTATTTATTTATTTATTTATTTTTATTTTTTTTTTTAGACGGAGTCTCACTCTTCGCCCAGGCTGGAGTGCAGTGGCGCGATCTTGGCTTGCTGCAACCTCTGCCCCCTGAGTAGCTGGGATTACCGGTGCCTGCCACCACACCCAGCTAATTTTTGTATTTTTAGTAGAGATGGGGTTTCACCATGTTGGCCAGGCTCGTCTGGAACTCCTGACCTCAGGTGATCCTCTTGCCTTGGCCTCCCAAAGTGTGGGGATTATAGGCGTGAGCCACTGCACCTGACCAGGTTTAAATCTTTTTTATTTTTATTTATTTATTTATTTTATTTTATTTACTTTTTTTTTTTTGAGACGGAGTCTCGCTCTGTCGCCCGGGCTGGAGTGCAGTGGCCGGATCTCAGCTCACTGCAAGCTCCGCCTCCCTGGTTTACGCCATTCTCCTGCCTCAGCCTCCGGAGTAGCTGGGACTACAGGCGCCCGCCACCTCGCCCGGCTAGTTTTTTTTTGTATTTTTTAGTAGAGACGGGGTTTCACCGTGTTAGCCAGGATGGTCTCGATCTCCTGACCTCGTGATCCGCGCGTCTCGGCCTCCCAAAGTGCTGGGATTACAGGCTTGAGCCACCGCGCCCGGCCGTTTAAATCTTTTTATCTTCACAAAATTGAGATCTTTATTGTCTGCCATATTTATTTGTGCTCTGTGGACTGAAGAGAACAGAACAGACAGAGCATTTGGAAAGGGATTGTTCTCCCTCCTATTTGCCAGATTCTATTTTTTCCTTTCTTACTGATGCATGAAAACTTTATCCTTTGGAAAGTAAACGTCCCAGAAGAATATGATCTAACCCTAGTGACTCATTTGAGAGATTCTTTAAAGTAAAGGAGTGTTCCCTAAAATAGAAGGGGATTTCACTTTGAGGGCAAGAAGGTTTTCCCTCTTTATCCTTAGGCATAGAGGTTATGTTCTCTCTGACACATCCTTCCTTCCCTCCTGTTCCTCTTCGTTACATTTAAAACACACCAGGGGATATCCTCATAATCTAAAACATATTTTCTGTGCATTTCATTAAAAGCTGGTATTTTCTGTTGAAAAAAAAAAATTTAGGACTGTAGTAGTCCAGCATAGACACTGCATATGGGGTAAATCTAGGGACAGATCCTTATATTAAAAGTGATGATGAGAATCCTGCTGGCCATTGCTTGTAGTAGAAGAACAACCTCAGCAGATGAGAGCTTCACACCTTACAGCTATATTAGAGTGTATTTTTCCTTTTCTTTCCTTTTTCCTTTTTCCTTTCCCCTTTCCTCTTTTCCTTTTCCCCTTTCCCCTTTCCTTTCCTTTCCGACAGAGTCTCTCTCTGTTACCCAGGCTGGAGTGCAATGGGTCGATCTCAGCTCACTGCAACCTCTACCTCCTGGGTTCAAGTGATTCTTCTGCCTCAGCCTCCCAAGGAGCTGGGATTACAGGTGCCTGTCACCATGTCTGGCTAATTTTTGTATTTTCAGTAGAGATGGGGTTTCACCATGTTGGTCAGGCTGGTCTCAAACCCCTGACCTTAAGTGATCTACCCATCTTGGCTTCCCAAAGTGCTGAGATTACAGGCTTGAGCCAAGGTGCCCAGCCTAGGGAGTATTTTCTGAGCAGTGTTTTATAAACCAGGAGTCCTCAACCCCCGGAACATGGACTGGAACTGGTCTGTGGTCTGTTAGGAAATGGGCCACACAGCAGGAGGTGAGCAGTAGGCAAGCAAGCATTACCACCTGAATTTTGCCTCCTGTCAGATCGGCAGCGTCATTAGATTCTCGTAGGAGTGCAGACCCCATTGTGAACTGTGCATTTGAGGGATCTAGGTTATGTGCTCCTTATGAGAATTGAACTAATGCCTGATGATCTGAGGTGGGACAGTTGCATCCTGAAACCATCCCCCACACCTCAGCCCCCCATCCATGGAAGAATTGTCTTCCATGAGACTGCTGTGCCAAAAAGATTGGGGACTGCTACTATAAACCATTCTGCCCTCGTGGGAATACTGTATAGATACCTATATTGCCAAGACTTTATTTTCTTACCTTTTCTTATGTACTTATCAAACATACTTAGCCTCCTTTCTACTTATTCTCACATCAGCTTCATGTCTCTAACTAGCTATGCAAGATTTGGAAGGTCTTTTAACATTCTTGGACTTCAGTTTACTTTGTAATGTTGAGTACTTTATCTTTAAAATCTTTACCAGCTCTAAATTTCTATAGTTCCTTATCTATGCTTCTGTGTTCTAATGTGTTTGACTCTGGTTTTAATTCTTAAGCTAATCTTTTATTTAGCCTTCATTTGAGATAAATGTCATAAGCAGAGAGGGCAGGAAATGGCATCTTGGTGTCTTAAGTAGAGAAATTAGAAGCTCATAAATCTCAATGAACCTTGAATTAATTAGTGGAGAAGTTACCTTTATATCATTGTGCCTCAGATGATTTGGGGTCAAAGAAGGAATACTGGGGATATAATTATGAATGCTGTACATATAAATGCAAGGACAGTGGCAACATTTATGACTGACTACTATATAAAAACCACCCTTGGAATTGCCGTGCCTCTTGTTAAGGTTAGAGTGTTGTGGTGAGTTTTACTGGAAGTCTGAGTGTGTTTAATACTGGCAATACTGAAATCAAGTCCATCATAAATTTAAAGTGAGGATACCGTTTATTCTAGGGGCTTCTGCAAACCCAAATATAGTCATCACTTATTGCTATTTAAAACTTTATGTGTCCTAACAATATTCTTACATCACTGTGGCAGCACTGCCATTCAACGCTCAAGTCAGTCAGTGCTTTAAAACCATGACAAATTTCTACTTAAAAAATTATACTGATTAATTGTAAGATTTGAAAGAGAAAAATAACTTTTAGATGAGAAGGAAAATGAGCTCTTTACTTTCTTCTTGCCCCATTGTTGCCTTTATTAAATAACCCTTCTGATTTCATTGTATAATGATACAATATTAGAGAATAATTGATATGGTTTGGACAATTATATAAACATTAACACAAGTTGAGACAGTTATTTTGAATAATTTCTGTATCTAATTATAAAATGCTGAAAGGAAATTATAAGCATTAAGACAAAGTTGAGACAGTTATTTTGAATTATGTCTATACTGAATCATAAAATACTGAAAGCAAATATAGACACGGGTTCATTCTTTAATGTAGAACATTATAGGCTGCTTGATGGTCAGAAAACCACAGGTTTATCTGCAAAGTAAGTTGTAGTAATTGTTAAGGTCAATGGTTCATATTTTAAACAATCTGAGAATGTGGTATTTAGCAAGCTAGTGTTTAAAAACACTCATAAATATGTATTCTTAGGATATAGCTATTAAAGAAAGTCCTGTCAACTTTCATGCACTTTTATGACAGATTGTTTTTCATTTTCACACAAAGGATACATGGCTGATTCAAAGCTCAGAACAGTTCAATAGCGGTTATATGATACCATGACAAGTTCTATCTAAGCTTGTTTAAAAATATTCCTCAGGGAATGCTTCAAAGAATGGCACACAGTGACAACGGGAGGAAACTGCTTTATTAATAGTTGGCAATTTTTACAAATTCCAGGCATGTTGCACAGACTCTGCTCAACCTAGCCATCGATTATAGTTAACATCCTTCTCTGAAACAACTGCTTAAAGCTTGTACAAGTATTAAAAAAGTGCTTTCATGCAAGCCAAGTTTTATCTTACATAAATTATCTTACATAACTTGACATTAAACAAACAGAAGCAATGTGAAATACAAGAAATTCCATATCTGATTAAGAACTTGGTACTCACTTTTACCAAAGTGTGAATAAGGGTTCAAGCTCAGGGTCTTTTCAACAACCCTCCAGGTGAGAGAGAACTTTCAATCTCCTGTTTCTCCTTTTCTCCTTCATTCTCATTTCTCCCTTCTTACTACGTATTCTATTTTCTTTCTCATGATGTTCTATTTCTCCTTCCTTTGTTGTTTATTTCCTCTTTTTTCTCCCTCCTTGCATTTATTTTATTCCCTCCATACTCTCAATTCTCCCTTTTATCACCCTGACAATGTCAAAATCATTACATGCTAATAGAGCCAAATAAATTGCAACTGCAAGGACATGACCTGATGTCTACAGCAGAAAATGTTTAAATTATGAATTTTCCTTTTGTTTATACAGGCAATTACAAGAAATTAAATGTCAACTTTTTGAAGTCAATCCTTAATCAGAGGTGTTTTTACATAAAACCACTACATATGAAATGCAGAGCGCAATTACATTAAAAAAAAACTATTTCATTTCATTTACTAGTAGCCACTAACAGCTCTTTAGACTCAGCCTATTAGGTAAATGAGCAAACAATTAGCTTATTTGTTTGAAGTATAAGTAGCAGATAATTCATGAATAAGTAAATTATACTTTCTTGTTGTGATATATTAACAGGATGATTTTATATTATTTTATTTTTAATTGACATAATTATACTTATTCAAAGAGTACGTAATGATGTCTTGATACATATATAGTGATCAGACCAGGGTAATTAGCATATCCATCATCTCCAATGTTTATTGTTTATTTGTTTCGGGAACATTCAATATGTTCCTCCTAGCTGTTTGAAACTGCATATTATTAACCGTAGTCATCCCACAGTGGTATAGAGTACTAGAACTTATTTCTCCTATCTACTGTAATTTTATAACCTTTAACAAATCTCTCCCTATTCACTCCTTCCCCTATCCTTCCCAACCTTTGGTATCTTCTATTGTACTCTTTTACTTCCACGAGATCACCTTATTTTAGAGTCCACATGTGAATGAGAACATGCAGGGTTTAACTTTCTGTCCCTGTTTTATTTCACATAACATAATATCTTCCTGTTTCATCCAAGTTGCTGAGAATGACAGGATTTCCTTCTTTGTTATGGTAGAATAGCCACTGTGTATATATACTACATTTTCTTTATTCATTCGTCTATTGCTAGACACTTAGATTGATCCTATATCTTGGCCATTGTGAATAGTGCTGCAATAAATATGGGGGTACAGATGTTTCTTTGGTATAATTATTTCCTTTCCTTTGGATAAATTCCCAGTAATGGGATTGCTAAATCATGTAGTAGTTCTATTTGTAGTTTTCTGAGGAGCCTCCATACTGTTTTCCATAGTGGCTGTGTAGTTTACGTTCCTACCGACAGTGTGTAAGAGTTTCCTTTTCTCTGCATCTTTGCCAGCATTAGTTATTTTTTGTCTTTTTGATAAGTAGCCATCCTAACTGGGGTGAGATGATATCTCACTGTGGTTTTGATTTCCCTGACGATTAATGATATTAATAATTTTTTCATGTGTTTGTTGACTATTTGTATGTCTTCTGAAAATGTCTGTTCAGATCATTTGCTCATTTTTTTTTTTTAGTTAAATTGTTTGTTTTTGCTGTTGATGTTTGAGTTCCTTATATATTCTGGATATTAATCCCCTATAGGATGAGTAGTTTGCAAATATTTTCTCCAGTTCTCTGGGTTGTCTTTGCTGTGCAGAAGCTTTTTAGTTTGCTATAATCCTATTTGTTTATTTTTGCTTTTGTTGCCTATGTTTTGAGGTTTCATTCATAAAATCTTTTCCCAGACCAAGGTCCTAAAACATTTCTTCTATGTTTTCTTCTAGTAGTTTTATCATTTTGAGTCTTATCCTTAGGTGGTTGATCCATTTTGAGTTGGTTTTTGTGTAGAGGAAGGGCAGGTCTAGTTTCATTCTCCTACATACAGATATCCACTTTTCCAAGCACCGTTTCACCTTTGTAAAAAAAAAAAAAAATCAGTTGGCTGTAGATACGTGGATTAATTTCTGCATTCTCTATTCTGTCCCATTAGTCTATGTGTCTTGTTTTATGCCAGTACCATGCTATTTTGATTACTACAGCTTTGTAGTATACTTTGAAGTCTGGTAGTGTGACACTCCTGGCTTTATTTATTTGGATTACTTTGGCTATTCTGGGTCTTTTGTGGTTTGATATCAATTTTAGGATTTTTTTCTGTTTCTGTGAAGATGTCATTGGTATTTTGATAGGAATTGCATTCAATTGCTTTGTGTAGTATTGTCATTTTAACAATATTCTTCCAATTCACGAGCATGTGATGTCTTTCCATTTGATTTTTAGCCTTTTCAGTTTCTTTCATCAGTATTTATCATAGTTTCCCTTGTAGAGGTTTTTACCTCCTTGGTTAAATGTATTCCTAGGTATTTTATCAATGAAATTGCCATTTTGATTTCCTTTTCAGATAGTTTGTTGTTTATGTATAGAAATGCTACTTTTTCTTTTTTTTTTTGAGACAGAGTCTCACTCTGTTGCCCAGGTTGGAGTGCAGTAATATGGCCATGGCTCACTTCAGTCTCCACCTCCTGGGCTCAAGCAATCCTCCACTTCAGCCTCCTGAGTAGCTGGGACTACAGGTGTGCACCACCACACCTGGCTAATTTTTGTATTCTTTGTAGAGACAGGATTTCATCATGTTGTCCAGGCTGGTCTCAAACTCCTGGGCTCAAGCGATCTGTCTGCCTTAGCCTACCAAAGTGCTGGGATTATAAGTGTGAGCCCCTGGACCTGGCCAGGAAGCTTTTAAAGTAGCAGTATCTCAAATCTATAACAAATTTATTTCCTTTAAAACAAAACAGTATAAGGCCGGGCGCAGTGGCTCATGCCTGTAATCCCAGCACTTTGGGAAGCCCGAGGCGGGTGGATCATGAGGTCAGGAGATCAAGACCATCCTAGCTAACATGGTGAAACCCCGTCTGTACTAAAAATGCAAAAAATTAGCCGGGCATGGTGGTGGGTGCCTGTAGTCCCAGCTACTTGGGAGGCTGAGGCAGGAGAATGGCATGAACCCGGGAGGCAGAGCTTGCAGTGAGCCGAGATCACGCCACTGTACTCTAGCCTGGGTGACTGAGCAAGACTCCATCTCAAAAAAACAAACAAACAAAACAAACAAAACAAAACAATATAAAAACTGAAAAACAAAGCCTGAAGTTGTTTTCTGCAAACCAATCATTGGAATCAATCAGGTCAAAACAACCTCAGCTCATTGAAAGAAAATATAGCTGATGTATTGTTTGAATATGTTCTCCAAAGTTCAAGTGTTGGATATGTAATCTTTAATGCAGCAATTTTGGGAAGTGGGGCCTCATAGAGGATGATTAGGTTGTGAGGCATATATATATATAAGATATATATGATGTATGATATATATCTCTCTCTCATATATAATATATATATGTTATCTTATTTTCCCTTATTTTTTTCTTAGAGCATTCTGCATTGTATTTTTCTTGTAAACATTATTTTTGCTTCAAAGTATCTCCTGGGAATAAATTTATATCATCAGTTCATAGAGGTTGTCCTCATTCTTTTAATAGCCTCATGGCACTCCATTGTGATAATATGTCACAGTTTATTCAACCAATCTTCTACGCTTGGGCATTTATGTAGTTTCCAATATTTTGCAATTACAAATAATGCTACAATGAGTAACCTTGTGCATATGTATTTTTATAGTATTGGAGGTGTGTCTTCAGGATAAATTCCTAGAAGTGGGATTTAATATGTTTTTTTGTTAAATATTGTCAAATTTGCCTCCCTATGGGAATTCTTCATTTCACATTCCCACCAGCAATGTTTGAACTTGACTGTTTCTTCACAGCTTCACCAATAGTAAGCTTTCTAATGTTTGCTTATCTAATTGACGAGAAATGATATCTCACTATAGTTTTAATTTGCACATCTTTTATTGTAAGTAACTGCTATGGACTGAGACTGAATGTTTGTGTCCCGCCTCCCACTCCCAACATTCATCTGTTGAAATCCTAACCCTCAATGTGATAGTGTTAAGAGGTGGGGCCTTTGAGAGGTGATTAGGTCGTTAGGTTATGAATGAGTAGAACTCTCATGACTGGGATTAGTACCAATATAAAAGAGGCTGGAGAGAGCTCCCTCATCCCTTCCACCATGTGAGGACACAGAAAGAAGACAGCTATGAATCAAAAGAAGGCCATCACCAGACATCAAATCTGCTAGTGCTTTGATCTTGGACTTCCCTGCCTCCAGAATTGTGAGAAATAAGTTTCTGTTGTTTATAAGGCACTCAGTCTGTATAGTTTGTTATAGCAACCTGAATAGACTGGAACAGTAGTAGTATACTATTGCATAAGGGCCATTTTTATATTCCAATTTTTTTTCTGTTTATATTTTTCTCTGTTTTTAAGATTTTTGGTCTTTTCTGCCTCAACTTTTTTTTTTTTTTTTTTTTTTGAGACAAAATCTCACCCTGTTGCCCTGGCTGGAGTGCAGTGGCATGATCTTGGCTCACTGCAACCTCCACCTTGCAGATTCAAACCATTCTCATGCCTCCCAAGTAACTGGGATTACAGGCACATGCTAGCACTCCTCACTACTACTTTTTTGTATTTTTAGTAGAGATGGGATTTTACTATGTTAGCCATGATGATCTTGATCTCCTGACCTCATGATCTGCCTGCTTCGGCCTCCCAGAGTGCTGGGATTACAGGCATGAGCCACTGTGCCTGGCCTTCTGCCTCAATTTTAAAGCATTTTTTTGTATATTAGGTTATTTAGCTCCTTATCTGTGATATATGTTGCAAGTGTTTTCTGTCAGTTTGCCATTTGTCTTCCGGTGGTGTGTGGTTTTCGTTTTCACCATGCAAACATTCTCTGTTTTCATATAGTCAAATTTATCAGATTCCTCTTATATTGCATTTAGGTTTTTAATTGTAGAAGCCTTTCCCTATACCTGAGTTAAAGAGGAATTTGCTTAAATGTTTCTCTAGTATTTACATAATTATATTTTTTACATTAAAATTTCAAATCCATTTAGTGTTTATGCTTGTTTATGGTGTGAGGAATTAATCTATCTTTATTTTTTTTTTCCTTAAATGGTCATCCAAGTATCACAACACAATTTATGAAAAAGACTAATTTTTTCCTCACATATAACACTTTGACCATATGCTAGATTTGTACATTTAATTGGGAATATGTCTGGATTTACTGTTTTATTCTACTGGTATGCCAATCTACTTATATACTACTAGTACTACACTGTTTTAATTATCTAGGTTTTGTAGAATGCTTCAATGGCAGGTAGAGCAGTGCCTCCTCATAGCATTTTCTTTTCAATGTCCTCTGCCTATTCTTATATGTATTTTTTTAAACCCCATGTGAATTTTAGGATCAATTTGTTTAGCTCAATAAAATACCTTCCTGGCATTTTATTGATCTCTCATTAAATTGATAAGTTCATTTAGGACTGGCATATTGATGTCCTAACCAAGAACAAGGGGTGCCTTTCTATTTGTTCAAGACTCTTTATGGACAGCCCACTCTTAATCAAAGTGAATAATGATGTTAGGTAATCATTAATTTTTCCTGGCGTGCTTTAATTTAAAATATCTGATGGAATAAATAAGAAATTTAAGTGGCTGTGGGAAGGGAACATAACACTTTTGGATAACTTTTACATGCCATTTACTGTGCACAGTGTTTATTTAATTCCCAAAGAATCAAGAAGTTATTGATTTTGCTTTGTGTATATTGTCGATGGGTGTACTCTTTCGCAAAGTTTCTGTAGCTTCTCTGAGAACAGTTAATGAATATCCAGAATGAGTACCATGTGCCCTTTAAGTTCACTACCTACTAAAAACCAACACAGTATTATTCCTCAGGTGAAAAAGAAAATTTGAAAGTATACACTGTCTTATTTGACTTGTAGAACTACTGGGAAGTCAATAAGGCATGCGCGGATTACTTGTACGCTAATTTTGCTGATAAGGAAATTGAGGCTCTAGAGAGGTTAAGTGTTCCAAGATTATGGTTAATAAGTGTCAGAGGTGATTCTAGATTATATGACTAGTAACCTTGCTCTTTTCTGGGTATCACACCAAACCTTAAAAATTCAAAGGAGGCTGGGTATGGTGTAATTCTAGCACTTTGGGAGGTTGAGGCAGGAGGTTTGCTCTGAGCACAGGAGTCCAAGACCAGCCTGGGCAACATAGTGAGGTCCCATGTCTAAAAAGAAATAAAAGAAGTCAAAGGAAAACAATTATATCTCTTCCTATCAATCTTGGACATGTATGATTTAAAAACAAATTATTTGAAATTGTTGTTTGAAGTTGAAGTCATTGTTCTTTGAATCTGTGAATCTCAACATTTCCTCAACATGAGAATCACCATGAAGCTTCAATGAATACACACATGTGGGTCACACCTCCCGAGATTATTATTTAATTGGTCCATGTTGTGACCTGGTCTTCCGGATCTTAAAATGCTCAAATACCCTCAATGCTAATGTGCACCCAAGGTTGAAAGCCACTGGTCTAGATAATGTTTAAGATACCTTCAATCATAATACTTTATAATTCTGAGATTTCTTGTTCTGTAGTAGTTAAGAGTACAAATTCTGGAATCGCTGAAGGTTGAATCCTTTTTCCTTACAGCAGTTGTATCTTAGGTAAATTACTCAATCTCTTTCATTCTCTATTTCTTCATATTTGAAAATGGATACAATTTTGCTTACTTAATAGAGTTAATTTTTTTAATTAAAAATATTTATTTTTAGGGCAGTTTTAGGTTCACAGCAAAGATCAGTGGGATGCACATGCTTCCTATACACGCACTGTCCTGCTGCACACACACACACACACACACACAGCCTCTCCCACTACTGATGTTCTGCACCATTTGGTACAATTGATAAACCTACCTTGAACCATAACCATTGCCCAAAGTCCATAGTTTACATTAGAGTTCACTCTTGGTGTGGTACTTTCTATGGGTTTTGACAAATGTGTAGTGACATGTGTCCAACATTATAGTGTCATATAGAGTAGTTTCACTACCCTAAACATTCTCTGCTTTCTGCCTATTCATTCATCTCACTCCCAAGTATGGCAACCATTTTACTGTGTCCATACTTGCATCTTTTTCAGAATGTCATATAGTTGGAATCAAACCATATGTAGCCCTTTCAGATTGACTTCTTTCATTTACTAGTATGCATTTAAGTTTCTTCCATGTCATTTCAAGGCTCAAAAGCCAATGTCTT
This sequence comes from Colobus angolensis palliatus, assembly GCF_000951035.1. Taxonomy (NCBI): domain Eukaryota; kingdom Metazoa; phylum Chordata; class Mammalia; order Primates; family Cercopithecidae; genus Colobus; species Colobus angolensis. Next base: position 10,190,083 of record NW_012114141.1, on the reverse strand, counting down.
TCTCAGCACTGAATAATATTCCATTGTTTGGATACACCATAGTTTGTTTATCCATTCATTTTCTGAAGGACGTCTTGGTTGCTTCCGAGGTTTGGTAATTATGAATAAAACTGCTATAAGTATCTTTGTGCAGGTTTTTACGTAGACATAAGTTTTCAATTTGCTTAGGTAAATTCCAAGGAGTGTTATTGTTGGATTGTATTTAGAAAAACCTAAAGACTCTACCAGAAAACTCTTAGAACTGATATGTGAAGTTAGTAAAGTTGAAGGATATAAAATCAACATACAAGCTGGGCACGGTGGCATGTGCCTGTAGTCCCAGCTACTAGGGAGGCTGAGGTGGGAGGATCGCTTGAACCCAGGAGTTTGAGAGGAGCCTGGGTAGCATAGCAAGACTTCTGTCTCAAAAAAATACAAAAATCAGTAGCACTTCTGTACACTAACAACAATCGATCTGAAAAAGAAATCAAGAATACAATCCCATTTATAGTGCTCAAAAAATTCCTAAGAATAAACTTAACCAAAGATATGGTCATCTTATAAAGTTTTTAATATATAGCCCTGCATATAGTAAGTGCTCAATAAATGGTAGCTGTTTTCTTTCTAATCACCTGTTTTCTCCTTGGTATGTAGATTTTGGAAGGAAAGAGAGTGAATTCCAAATTAGAGGATAAAACATAAGATTTTATCTGACCCGTAATATACCCGAAGCCCGTCTGCCTTGTCTTAACAGAACCTTGACTTTGTAAGTGGTAAGCAATAGAAAGGATCCACTAGGAAAAAAAAAAAAAAACTGCAGAGAGGGACAGCTGACTATAGAGTGAGGCCTGCTGCTCTCTTGGGTCAGAAGGCTGACGGGAAAAGTGTGGGAAGAGAAGTCACGTTGGGTGTTGTGAGGTGTGCTTGCCTATGCACAGGCATGCATGCTCTTGGGAGTGTAGAATTCATGTCTGTTTAAGTATGATTCTCTATGTGTCAGGAAAAAGAAGATCACAAGAGGGGGAATTGCAAGGAACTAAGAAAATGAAGAAAGAAAAGTACATGAGAACAAAAAAGACATTCATTTTTTGTTCTCCCACTTTCTTCCTCCCTTTGCCACCCACGGAAACTTGGCTAGTTTTTGTGCACTCCCATGTGCATATTGTTTCTTGGCCACTGTTGGAAGAAATGAGGAAAATATGGACTTTTAAAAGTCTGGGATAGTTTTGAAACCACAGGCTGGTGTAACCAAACTTTCCTTCCTCCCTCCCTTCCTTCCTTCCTTCCTTCCTTCCTTCCTTCCTTCCTTCCTTCCTTCCATCCATCCATCCATCATTGAAAGCCAAGCTCATTTAGTACTCAAAATGTTTCTTGAATTAATACATTAGACTTTGGGTTTACAGGGGCTTAAATGAAAAGAACAGGGCTTGCACCCTTGAGAAACTCATAATTTTCAAATTTTATGATTGGACCATTTCATTGGATTGGTACTATGATGGCTCATTGTCCTCACTTAGTCTATTACAGTGGTTCTCACACTTCAGTGTGCATCTGAATCACCTGGAGGTCTTGTTAAAGCTCAGATTTTTCCAAATGATGGGCTTAACAGAAAAAGAAAATAAAGCTCAGATTGCTGGACCCACCTCCAATTTCTGACTCAGTAGGTCTGATGCAGGGCTTGAGAATTTGTATTTCTAGCAAGTTCCCAGGTGATGCTTATGCTGCTGGTCCCTGGATCATGCCTTGAGAACCACAGATCTATTAGGATGCTAGCCATTTTTCTTAGTCAGAAGACAGAAGCCATATTAGTTATTTGAACAGAGAGAATATAGTACAAGGAATTTTAAACTAGGTATAAAGTTGTTAACCTGAAAGTAAATGAGCTTTAAAGTTCCATGAAGGTAGCAATTGCGGGAAACACCTACCACTTCCTAGGACGATAGAAAAAAAAAAAAAATGCCTGGATTATTAAAACTTCAGAAACTTTGAGAAGATGAAACTGAGATCTTTGAGGAGAGAGTGCTGTTCTGGTATCCCTTGGGGTACGAATGTGATGAAGCTCGTCCTGCAAGTATTGAAAAAACTGCAAAGTGAGTTTATCTGCTGCTACAGGGAGGTACTGCAGCTGCTGGGGTGGAGATGCAGTGCTTGAGTGATTCTCACAAGAGCAGAAAGTGAAAAGAAGGAGCAAATCCCTTCTTCCTTCACCAGTGCAGCTTCTTCTATTGCCCCCTATTTTACAGAGCCTAACGATGGCAGCTGGTGGCAAAAAAGAAATACGTTTGCACCACCTCAGCTCAGAGGGTGGTGGATTGGGTTTGTTGCTGAGAAATATACAAAAATACTAGAGTACCAGTCCTTTACATGGCCTGTGCTTTGTGAGAAGTTGAGTTTTTTTAGATGATTTATTAGGAATCAGCTGCAAACTAGTTCAAAATAATAACTTAGAATAGTAAAGTTAAAGGCTAACTACTTGATTTTAAGACTCCTTATAAAATGAAGAGAATCAAGACAGTATAATATTGACATCAAGATAAACAACGTATCATTAGAACAGAATAGAGAATCCAGAAATAAATTCACACATACAATGACAACTGATTTTGACAAAGGTGCAAAGGCGATTCAGTGGAGAAAGAATCCATCAGCAGACAGTATTAGAAGAGTTAGATTCATATGCAAGGAAAAAAAATTAAGAAAACCACTTTGATTTGTACCTTGCATCATTAACTGAAAATGGATCATAACCCTAACTGTAAAACTTAAAACTATAAAACTTCCAGATAATAGGAGAAAATCTTTGTGATCTTAAAGATTTCTTAGGTATGCTACCAAGAGCACAGTCTATAAAAAGAAAAAATGATAGATTAGATTTCATCAAAATTAAAAACTTTTTTTTTTTTTGAGACGGAGTCTAGCTCTATCGCCCAGGCTGGAGTGCAGTGGCCAGATCTCAGCTCACTGCAAGCTCCGCCTC
>NW_012114141.1:10182047-10186152 GCF_000951035.1 Colobus angolensis palliatus | reverse complement strand
CACTGCACTCCAGCCTGGGCGACAGAGCAAGACTCCGTCTCAAAAAAAAAAAAAAAGAAAAAAAAAGGTCGAAAGATTTGAATAAACCCTTCACCAAAGAAGATAAACAGATGGAAAGTAAGCACATGAAAGGATGATGAACATCATTCATCATCAAAAAGTGCAGACTCATCATAAACTACAATGAGATATCACTGTATGGCAATTAGAATGTCTAAAATTATAATAAATATACTGACCATACCAAGTGTTGCCTAAAATGTGGAATAACTATAATTTTCATACACTGCTTGTAAGAGTATAAAATGGTACAACTATTCTGGAAAAGAGTTGGCAGTTTCTTAAAAAGATAGACACATACATCTGCTTTGCAATCTAGCCATTCCATTGCAAGGTATTTTCTCAAGAGAAAAGGAAGTATATGTCCATATAAAGACTTGCACTTGAATGTTTATATTGATTATTTGTAATAGCCCCAAACTGGAAATGACCCAAATGCTCATATACAGAAGAACACTCATATCCATATGAATATAAAATCCATATGAATCCAGAGGAATACCTCTCTACAATAAAAAGGAATGAACTCTTGATACATAGTGCAGCATGAATGAGTCTCAAAATGATTATGCTAAATAATAGAGGTCTGACAAAAGAGTATATACTGTATGATTCAATTTATTTAAAAAATTCTAGAAAGTATAAACTAATGTCAGTGACAGAATATATATTAATCGTTATGTGGGGATGATGAGGTCAGGGCAGGGCAGGGCAGGTGGGAACGATAAAAAACAGGGTACAAGGAAACTTTTAGTGGTGATGAACGTGTTCATTATCTTGATTGTTGTGGTTTTATGGGTATATAGATATGTCAAAACATAGAAACGTGTGATTTAAGTATATGCAGTTTATTATATGTCAATGATACCTTACTAAAACTATTTTGTTACAACAGTGCTAAATTCAAATAAATAATTCAAATGGGGGATAAGAGGTCATGTTTAGGTATGTCCACCTCTGCTGTTTGAGAGGTTCAGGGTAAAAATAAAAGTGCAGGCTCATAATCCATTCTTACTCATTTTTCTTCCCATCCTTTCTATTCATGTCTCTGCTCAAATGTGACCTTTCAGAGAGACCATTGCTTAACATAATAGAACATCATCACCCTCTCCCTTACCTTGCTTTATTTTTCTTCACAGCACTTACCAATACCTCATTTTATATCACAAAGGTACTTGTTATTCAGCTATAGTCTGTCTCCCCCACTACAATTTAGGTTCTATGAGGTCAGTGACTTTGACTTTTTCATTCATACATAGTCACATCGTTAAATAAAAGAAGGAATAAATGTAAGAATAAGTACATGAATGCTTTTGGAGTTACAATTTATCACACAATATTGTATTGACAGTGGCACCGGTCACTTCAATGTCATATTTGAACCACTACACCCGAGAAAGGAGGTAGTACAGGAATTTTTTTTTTTAATTATACTTTAAGTTCTAGGGTGCATGTGCACAACATGCAGGTTTGTTACATATATATACATGTGCCATGTTGTTTTGCTGCACCCATCAACTCATCATTTACATTGGTATTTCTCTTAATACTATCCCTCCCTCAGCCCCCATCCCTCAACAAGTCTTGGCATGTGATGATCCCCACCCTTTGTCCAAGGGTTCTCATTGTTCAATTCCCACCGATGAGTGAGAACATGCAGTGTTTGGTTTTCTGTCCTTGTGATAATTTGCTGAGAATGATGGTTTCCAGTTTCATCCATGACCCTACAAAGGACATGAACTCATCTTTTTTATGGCTGCATAGTATTCTGTGGTGTATATGTGTCATATTTTTTTAATCCAGTCTATCATTTATGGAGATTTGGGTTGGTTCCAAGTCTTTGCTATTGTGAATAGTGCCACAATAAACATACATGTACATGTGTCTTTATAGTAGCATGATATTTGTAATCCTTTGGGTATATACCCAGTAATAGGATCACTGGGTCAAATGGTATTTCTAGTTCTAGATCCTTGAGGAATTGCCACACTGTCTTCCACAATGGTTGAACTAGTTTACAGTCCCACCAACAGTGTAAAAGTTTTCCTATTTCTCCACATCCTCTCCAGCATCAGTTGTTTCCTGACTATTTAATGATTGCCATTCTAACTGGTGTGAGATGGTATCTCATTGTGGTTTTGATTTGCATTTCTCTGATGACCAGTGATGATGAGCATTTTTTCATATGTCTGTTGGTTGCATAAATGTCTTCTTTTGAGAAGTGTCTGTTCATATCCTTCGCCCACTTTTTGATGGGGTTTGATTTCTTTCTTGTAAATTTATTTAAGTTCTTTGTATTCTGGATATTAGCCCTTTGTCAGATGGGTGGATTACAAAAATTTTCTCTCATTCTGTAGGTTGCCTGTTCACTCTGTTGGTAGTTTCTTTCATTGTGCAGAAGCTCTTTTGTTTAATTAGATCCCATTTGTCAATTTTGGCTTTTGTTGCCATTGCTTTTGGTGTTTTAGTCATGAAGTTCTTGCCCGTGCCTATGTCCTGAATGGTATTGCCTAGGTTTTCTTCTAGGGTTTTTATGGTTTTAGGTCTAACATTGGAGTCTTTAATCCATCTTGAATTATTTTTTCTGTAAAGTGTAAGAAAGGAATCCAATTTCAGCTTTCTACATATGGCTAGCCAGTTTTCCCAGCACCATTTATTAAATAGGGAATCTTTTCCCCATTTCTTGTTTTTGTCAGGTTGGTCAAAGATCAGATGGTTGTAGATGTAGCACAGGAATTTTTATGGGATGGGATTCCAGAACTGGGGACTATCCTGAAGCCTTTTAGGAAATGAAAGTTTCCCTGACTTCAGGCATATTTGCTGCAACCCATCTTGATTCATTATTACAGATTGTGACAGTGACTAACTCCTGTAGTAAAAACAAATAGAAGTAGGGGCTGAATAACCTCTGAAGATATTTCTGTTTGTCCTATAACTTTTCTTTAAGTATAAACTGTCAAAGCAATTATTGAGATGTGATCCTTTAGTAATTCCAGGGGATGAACTTGAGTTATTGAACAGCACGTGAGTCATAAGGACCTTATAAATATTTTTGGGCAATCTCCTTCAACAATCAGAATCTTGTAACACTTTAAAAAAAAATTGAGACAGAGTATTTCTGTCACCCAGGCTGCAGTACAGTGGCATGAACTGTGCTCACTGTAGCCTCAAAATCCCAAGCTCAAGTGATTCTCCCACTTCAGCCACCTGAGCAGCTGGGACTACAGGCGTGCACCACCATGCCCAGCTAATTTCTCTATTTTTTGTAGAGATGGGGTTTCACCATGTTGCTCAGGCTGGTCTCGAACTCCTGGGCTCAAGCAGTCTACCCACCTCGGCCTCCCAAAGTGCTGAGATTAAAGGTGTGAGCCACCACGTCTAGCATAACTTTTAAAACCAGATTCATTTTTTGAGGATTGAACAGGGCGATGATAGCCAGGATAAGTTTTCTTTTCATAAATTCTTTAAAAAAAATTTTTTTTTGTTTCTTTTTTCTTTCTTTTTTTTGGTATCTTTTCACAAATCCTTTAACTGGTGTTATGGTCAATTTATTGTTGGAAACAATGTTGGCATCCTTGTATTTTAGAGCTATGATTTTTACACCAAAGTATTTTTTTTCCTTTAAAAAACAGGTTTATTAAGGTGTAATTGATCCACAAAACTGCACGTATATAATATACCCAATTTGTTGAGTTTGAACATATGCATACCCCCGGGAAACTTTCATCACAATCAAGGAAATGACTTTTTTTTTTTTTTAATAGAAAAGAAAAACTGTGTTACTCCTTGAAACTGCCTTTTTTGATGTGTCAAACACACTGGCCTAATAGCCAGGATATTTTCAGCTCTGTGTCACTGAATTTATTTTACTTTGGGAAAGTTGACCTGCCCCTGAGCTTACCTATATCTTGCTGCCCAGGTTATTATCTTTGGTTCAACACTGTCATTATGACTCTAAGGATTTTAGATTAGCCAGAACCCTTGAAAAACATTTAATTAATTAATTTATTTATCTATTTATTTTTGAGATAGTGTCTTGCTCTGT
>NW_012114141.1:10091753-10181257 GCF_000951035.1 Colobus angolensis palliatus | reverse complement strand
AGGCTGGTCTCGAACTCCTGATCTGAAGTGATCCACCCATCTTGGCCTCCCAAAGTGCTGGGATTACAAGCATGAGCCACCGTGCCTGGCTGGTATTTGGTTTTCTGTTCCTACAATAATTTGCTTCGGATAATGGCCTCCAGCTGCATCCATGTTGCTGTAAAGGACATGATTTATTTTTCTTTTTCTTTTATTTTATGACTTAAGGTACCAAAGTTTGAAATGAAAACAGGGAGTACTTTGATCCCCCTTAAGTTACAGTGAATAAGAAGTTCCTCTGCCATAATAGTCCTCCAGAATTCATATTAATATTAATATTCTACAAAATCAGAACAGACTGATAGAACAGTAAGCTAGAATGAGCATACTCTCATTTTCTTTCTCAGAATCTCTGTTGCCCAGGTTGTTGTGCAGTGGCCCTATCTCAGCTCACTGCAACCTCCATCTCCTGGGTTAAAGTGATTCTTTTGCCTCAGTCTCCTGACTAGGTGGGATTACAGGTGCGTGTCACCACACCTGACTAATTTTTGAATTTTTAGTAGAGACAGGGTTGCACCGTGTTGGCCAGGTGGTGTCAAACTCCTGACCTCAGGTGATCTACCCTCTTTGGCCTCCCAAAGTGCTGGGATTATAGGTGTGAGCCACCACGCCTATCCCATACTCTTACTTTCTATGGGGTTCTTGTTGTTATGTTGGTTACCTGAATTGGGATATATTATTTTACTACAGTTTTTAATATCAGGTTCAATTCAAGATACTCCAAATGTATCTCTGGTCCCCACTTGGATTTAAATGATTCCTAGGTATGGTTGTGGGTGGTCTGCATAATATGACTAAATATATGACAGCCATCTTCTTTTTTTTGATTATTATACTTTTAAGTTCTGGGGTACCTGTGCACAATGTGCAGATTTGTTGCATAGGTATACATGTGCCATGTTGGTTTGCTGCACCCATCAACTTGTCATTCACATTAAGTATTTCTCCTAATGCCATCCCTCCCCCAGTCCCCAACTCCCTGACAGGCCCTGGTGTGTGATGTTCCCCTCCCTGTGCCCATGTGTTCTCATTGTTCAATTCCCACTTATGAGTGAGAACATGTGGTGTTTGGTTTTTTCTTCTTGTGTTATTTTGCTGAGGATGATGGTTTCCAGTTTCATCCATGTCCCTGCAAAGGACGTGAACTCATGCTTTTTTATGGCTGCATAATATTCCATGGTGTATATGTGACACATTTTCTTTATCCAGTCTATCATTGGTGAGTGTTTGGATTCGTTCCAAGACTTTGCTATTGTGAACAGTGCTGCAGTAAACGTACGTGTGCATGTGTCTTTATAGTAGAATGATTTATAATCTTTTGGGTATATTCCCAGTAATAGGATTGCTGGGTCAAATGGTATTTCTAGTTCTAGATTCTTGAGGAATCACCACACGGTCTTCCACAACAGTTGAACTAATTTACACTCCCACCAACAGTGTAAAAGTGTTCCTATTTCTCCACATCCTCTCCAGCATCAGCTGTTTCCTGACTTTTTAATGATCGCCATTCTAACTGGACAGCCGTCTTCTTAATCTTTCCATGAAAGCAATTCTTTGTGGACTGCTAACTTATACTGACAGATTGTGGATGTATTGAATCCTTCAAACAGACCGCTTCTTTAAACCCAGTCAAAACACTGAAAAACCTGAGATTCCCATGCAATTAATTACAACTTGATTAGCCTAGAGAAGTAGGTAAAGGATGTTTTTCTAACACAAAAACTACCACGTTCAGAGCCTAAATATTTCACAATAAAATTTGAAATGTTTTCATGGCAACAGTTCTGAGCATTCCCAGTGAAGTTTACAAGTTTATCATTAGGGAGGGGCTCCTTCCAAAGAGTAGAACTGACATAGAGGAGGGGGCTTTAACCTTGGCTCCACATTAGAATTGGCTGAGGAGCTTTTAGAAAATACTGATGCTCAGGTCCACCCCTAGACTGTCAAATACTTTTTATACATTGATGATCATCAAGTTTTGATAAATTACTTTATTAATATGATATATTTTATTGACATTTTTTATTCTGAAACATACTTGTATTCCTGGGGGTAAATCTTACTTGGTCATGGCATGTAATCCTTTTATCCTTTTTATATGTAGCTAGATTCAGTTTGGTAGTATTTTACTGCGAATATTTGTGTCTATATTAATGAGGTACACTGATTGTAGTTTTCTTCCCTTTTTTTTTTTTTTTTGAGACGGAGTCTCGCTCTGTTGCCAGGCTGGAGTGCAGTGGCACAGTTTCGACTCAATGCAACCTTCGCCTCCTGGGTTCAAGTGATTCTCCTGCCTCAGCCTCCTGAATAGCTGGGATTACAGGCGCCTCCCACCACGCCTGGCTATTTTTTTGTATTTTTAGTAGAGATGGGGTTTCACCATTTTGGCTAGGCTGGTCTCAAACTCCTGACCTCATGATCTGTCCACCTTGGCCTCCCAAAGCACTGGGATTACAGGCGTGAGCCACTGCGCCTGGCCAAAGTTTTCATGTGATGGCTTTGATTTCGGTATCAGGGTATTAATAACCTCATAGAATATGTTAGTTTGGAAGTGTTTGGAAGTGTTCCTTTTATTTTTTGGAAAAGTTTGTGAATAATTCATGATTTTTTTTGTTTGTTTGTTTGTTGTTTTTTTTTTTGAGATGGAGTCTCACTCTGTTGCCCAGGCTGGAGTGCAGTGGCACAATCTTGGCTCACTGCAAGCTCTGCCTCCTGGGTTCACGCCATTCTTCTGCCTCAGCCTCCTGAGTAGCTGGGACAACAAGTGCCCGCCACCACGCCCGGCTAATTTTCTGTAATTTTAGTAGGGTTTGGGTTTCACCGTGTTAGCCAGGATGTTCTTGATCTCCTGACCTTGTGATCTGCCTGCCTTGGCCTCCCAAAGTGCTGGGATTACAGGCATGAGCTACCTCGCCCAGCCATATTAGCTCTTCTTTAATATTTGGTAGAATTAACTACTGAAGCCATCTGGTCCTGAGTTTTCCTTCTAGGAACATTTTTGATTACTAATCTAATCTTTTTAGTTGTTATAGTTTCATTTGCATTTTCTATTTCTTCTTGAGTCAGTTTTGTTGTTTCTGTCTTCCTAGAAATTTATTCATTTTATCTAGCTTATCTAATTTGTTGGCATAAAATTGTTCATAGAATTCTCTTAAAATTCTTTTTATTTCTGTAAAGTCAGTAGTAATGTACTTTCTTTCATTCTGGAATTTAGTAATTTGATTCTTCTCTCTGTTATTCATGGTCAATCTATGTAAAAGTTTGTCAGTTTTTTTTTCAAGGAAGTAAATTTGGTTTTATTTCCTGTATTATTTCTCTAGTCTCTATTTTTGTCTGTTCTAATCTTTATTACTTCCTCTATTTTGCTTTTCTATACCTCATTTATTAAGTTTTCTAAAATTAGGTACTAGTGTTGATTTTTATTAAATCCTATTTGGGGCATCTATATAGGTCATATGATTTATCTTACTGATCTATTAGTATAAATGTATTAATATATTTCCTAATATTAATTTATTCCTGAATTTCTACTAGATTATTGTGACATAAAAGGGAAGAGGATATTGGTTCTCTTAAATACCTTTTGTATTTATCAAATATCTGTAGTTAGTATATATGATTTTAATGATTAGAAACATATGATTTTTATTTTATGTTTAAAAATGATAAAGCTATAGAAAAATAATGTTAAGTATCTGAGTGTGGCAAAATTTGATAAAATTGAAGAACATGGAGCAAATCTCAAAGTATTTTATTACATATAAAAACTCTGTGTGTCAAGATATATAATAATAAGAAAAACTGTGAAAATATGCATGTAACAAACAAAAATAGCAAAAAAACAAACAAACAAACAAATTCTTACTCAGTAGGAGCTCCTTAAATGGGAAAGGTCCAAAACCATCTTAGTATATAAATAAGCTAATTAGCAGAAAAGACAATCTAAAGCAAAGGAAATGGAAAGCACTAATACATATTTGGAAAGTTGTTACCAGCATTATAAACATTTAAATGAAGTTGAGTTGTTACCTTCATCTAAGAAATCAGCCCAAGATTTTAAAAATGGATATTACTCAAATGTTGGTGAGAGTGTCGTTTGAGAGCGGAAACTCACATATTCTTGCTTTAAGTGTAGTTGGTGTAAGCTCTTTGGAAAGCAATGTGGCACTCTTTCAAGGGCCTTAAAAATGTTCATACATTGTGACTAAATAAGGGGAAAAAAAGCTGAAAAAATATAAAATGATTTAGGTACAAAGAAGTTCAACTGAGTAGTGATTTTAATAGCAAAAAAGTGCTAAACATATATATGTTCATAATTAGCACATTAATAATAAGATTCAATGTTTTGCAGCTATTAATATTATAAAGGATTTTTAATGCCATAGAAAATACTGCTAATAGAATATTATCAAGAAAGGATATAAATTTTGTTCAGTTAAATTAAAAATTTGTCAAAAATGCAAAGAACAATATATATAAGATAAAATAAGGAAGGAAACATGAAGTCTAAAAAATCCTCACTGAAAAACAGAATAGGTCTAGAGACTTTTATTTTTTATAAGAGGCGTCTGTCATAATTTATTTAACTTATTCTATTTATTTGGTTTATTCAGTTTTTCTCCTTTTCAAGTCAACTACATATACTTATGGAAAATTATGTGTTTTCTTAAGCTTTTCAATTGTATTAGCTTTGGTTTGGATAAAATTTGCTTAGAATTAAACAAAACCTATACGGTTTTTATATTCCCTATATTATTTGTAAATGGTATGTCTGATTTTGTCTTCTTTTGTGTTGGTTTGCTTAATTATCTTGTCAGAGTTTGGACTATCATCGATTTTTATATTTAAAACTAAAGCTCTTAGATTTATTTATAAGTTCTATTATCTTTGTGTCTTTTTCCATATTTTATATGTATTTTTATGTTCAATATTGTCTTCCTTTTGCCTTCCTTAGGAATTCTTTTTCCTGCAGGTTTTTTTCCCTTACTTTCTTGATTTTGAATGCCTTTTCTTTTTTTTTTTTTTTTAAATAAACTATTTAAGGAGCAATGGCTTTAATTCCTACCACAACCATGATTAAATCCCATAAGTTTTTATATATTCAATTCTCATCTCCATTGTTGGTTCCATAAACTACGGATATTTTAGAATTGTCTGTTTAGAATTCTAGAAATATCTAGAATTGAGTAGTTCTCTTCCCTTGACTTCTGGTTACTGGTAATTATTTTCTTCATCTCTTTTGTCTTCCTTACTCCTTTTCCTCCTTGTTGTCATCAGAAAATGGGGTATAACACAGGCAGTTTCAGGAAATAGTTTTGCTAGGTGGTAGTAGTGATGGGTGTTAGGGGTGTGGCTGGATAATTCTTAGGTCTGTGATGCCCCTGATTGAGCTAATGGGGAACGGTGAAGATGAGTCAGAATTTTTCTCTTCTTCGGAGCTAGCATGTTCTTCTGGATTAGCTGTTTCAGTGAGCTGTGGCTGCATTTTGCACTCCAGCCTACTACTGCTTCATTTAATGGAAATATCTCTATATTATGATACATAATATTTTAAGCTAGAGCAGTTGTGTGTGTGTGTGGACGGGGGAGTTTGTTGGTAGGGGGTGGGTGTATTTCCGCAGGTACTTGGAAGAAGATTGTAGGTGCTTCCAGGTATTGTAGGTGCTGTGGTTTGAATGTGTGCCCTCAAATTCAAGTGTTGCCAATGTATTGGCATTCCAGGTATTGTAGGTGCTATGGTTTGAATGTGTGCCCTCAAATTCAAGTGTTGCCAATGTGGTAATATTAAGAAGCAGGGCCTCTAAGAGGTTATTAGGTCATAAGGACTCTTCCCCTCATGAATAGGACCAAAGCCCCTTTATTAGGCTCATGCAGGCCAGGCGCAGTGGCTCACACCTGTAATCCCAGTGCTTTGGAAGGCTGAGGAGGGCGGATCATGAGGTCAAGAGATCGAGACCATCTTGGCTAACATGGTGAAACCCTGTCTCTACTAAAAATACTAAAATTAGCTGGGTGAGGTGGCGCGTGCCTATAGTCCCAGCTACTTGGGAGCCTGAGGCAGGAGAATTGCTTGAACCCCGGAGGCGGAGGCTGCAGTGATCCGAGATTGTGCCACTGAACTCCAGCCAGGCAACAGAATGAGACTCCATCTCAAAAAAAAAAAAAAAAAAAAAAGGCTCATTCAGCTCCCTTGATCTTCCACTTTTCTGACCTATGAGGATTCAGTGTTTCTTCCCTCTAGAGGATGCAGCAATAAGGTGCCATCTTGGAAGCAGACAGTAGTAGTCACCAGACATTCACACCTGTCAGTGCCTTGATCTTGGACTGCCCGGCCTCTTGAACTGTGAGAAATAAATTTCTGTTCTTTATAAATTACGCAGGTGGTGGTATCTGCTATGGCAGCACAAATGGACTAAGACAGATAACAACTTTTTATTCTTAGCCTCCTTTAAAAAGTCAGGTATCCTCAGAAAATGTTACTTTGGTAGTGGAGAAATAGGCAAAAAGCCCTCAGAACTGGTCCTTTATCACAACCCAAATCACCTACCTGCAGATGACATTAGAGTTAGTATCTCCTATTCAGATTCCATTGCTAAGCTCTAGAGGCCTCCCCTTGAATTTTCTACATGTCCTTCAAACTCAACGTAGTTAACCCAGAACCCATCATCTTTCTTCCTGAGCTCCCTTCTTTGTGTCTGTTTTTTATTTGGTTAACTTGCGCCACCATTTAACCAGCTCCCAACTTAGAATCATCCCACATCCTTCACTTATAGGTTATGAAGAATCTTAATATATTTGGACATTGTCCCCTTGTCTCCGTCCTCACAGCCATTGCCTTGGTGAGGCTTTCACTTGTCTGAATTATTATTATTATTTTTAGAGTTATAGTCCAATCTTTATTTAAAAATCTGATGTGCCAGCTTAGTGTTTTCCACCAACTCAGGGAGCTGAAATTGTCACAGGCTTCACAATCTTTTGTTCAGGTGCTGCCTTTGTAGGTGCTTTAGCAGCAGCCATTGCAGTCTTTTTAGATGCTTGCTTAGCCTTTTGTGCTTCCTTAGCAGTCCTGGTAGTTTGTTCTCGTTGAGCCATTCTAACTTCAGGTTTCCGATTCCTCTTGGCCATGATGTCAGCAAGAGACGCACCAGTAATGGCTATCTGGAATTTGACTGCTCGGCGGGTTCTTTTTTTTTGAATTTCTTCCCACTGTCCCTTTTTGCGCTTCTTTCTGTAGAGGATAGTCCAGTTTATTTGCTGAGTATTCCTCTTGGAAATAAATGCATTAAGAAACTGGAAAACCTTCTCGTCCATCGTGGTGTAGTCCCTCCCGTGTCCGGGGTGGATCTGGTACCTGCTGAAACTGCATGGCTTGACCTTCAACTGCTTTATCTTTTTTTTTTTTTTTAATTTTTTTATTATACTTTAAGTTCTAGGATACATGTGCATAACATGCAGGTTTGTTACATATGTGTACTTGTGCCATGTTGGTGTGCTGCACCCATCAACTCGTCCTTTACATCAGGTATAACTCCCAATGCAATCCCTCCCCCGGGCCCCCTCCCCATAATAGGCCCCGGTGTGTGATGTTCCCCTTAAAAGCGGCGGCTCCAGGGGAGGAGAAAAGATGGCGCAGAGAAGCACTTGTCTGAATTATGATGGCAGCCTCCTACCAAGCTTCTTGCCTCTCATTTGGTCCCACAAAGCTACTAAAGGGGTCTTTCTAAAAATGCAAATTGGATTTCATTCCTTCACTCCACTTGGTTTTCAGGATGAAGTTCACATTTCTCAGCTTAGAACAAGGTCCTTCAGGAATTTGCCTTTGCTTGCCTCTCTGTCTGCAGAGCTCACCACTTTCCATCTTACATGATTCACTTTAGTCAGATAGAACCACCTAAGGTCACTGAAGGCATTATTGCATTTTGGGTATTAATACAAAAAACCTTTATTTTGAAATAATTATAAAGTTACAGAAAAAATGCAAGATTACTATCAAAAGCTCTCGTATACATTTCACCTAGATTCACCAATTGTTGACATTTTACCACATCTGTTTTATCATTCTATCTATCTAATCAATCATTGTCTCTCTAGTTTTTGTTTTCTGAACTATTTGAGAGTAAGTTGTAGCCATTACGTCTCTGTATTTCTAAATTCTTCAGTGTGTATTTCCCAAGAACAAAAGCGTTCAGTTATATTATACAAACGCAGGGAAGTTGTCAAAATCAAGAGATGTAACATTGGTAAACAGTATTACCTACTTTATAGACCTTATTCCAGTTTCATTAATTTTTATAGTTATTTGTGTGTATACATGCACACACATGCACTCAGGGATCACCCTTCCATGTAATTGTCATGTTCCTGTGGTCTTCTGTAATCTGGATATTTGGGTTTTTTAATACCTTGGTGGCTTCTCCCAGTCACTTGTCTGCCTAGGATACTTTCTTCTTCTTTATCAAGTTCTCTTACTTTTTCAAAAGTAACACTTATAACCACTTGGCCAGACATACTTTGCCAGACCTTGCAATATGGTTTTCTTAAATCTCCTTTCCTATTGTATCACATGAAAACCTTCATCCTTGCTAATCATATTGCTTATCTTTTTATCACCATTGCCCAGCAAAGTACTCCACGTAAAGTTTGAGCTCAATACATGTATTTTAAATATTTTAATAGGTGACTCTTCCCATGAATGAGTGTTTAACATTTAGGGGTTAATACCCCTAATATCCAAAGAGTTTCTTCAGATTTATTAAAATGTGAGGAAATGGGCCGATGGGAGTATGAATTTCAGTCACCTCATGAGAAGGCAACTGGCAGTATCTAAAAAAATCAAAAATTTTAAAAATTAAAAAGTGCTGTTTAAGGGGCTATATCCTATGATGAAACAAGTACTAGCACCTAAGAACATAAGTGCAATGAAGTTTCTTGTAATATTTTTTATTGTAATAAAACATACCAGAAACAATTTGAATGTTCCTCACTAGAAGCATATTTGAATATATTGTGGAATATTCATACAGTTAAAAAGAAATGAATATTGTGGTATAGCTGTACAATACAATGGATAAGCTACTGCTATTATACTGAATAAAAGAAGCCAAACACCAAAGGATGCAAACTTTATAATTTGTTTGTAGGAAATCATAAAGCAGGAAAAATTAGATCTGTGGCTGATCTACAGTTTGAGGACTTGTTTGACTAGAAAGAGACATGAGAGAACTTTCTGGATGGTGGAAATGTTCCATATCTTGATATGGGTATCAGTCAGTTGTGTGGGTATATGTTAAAACTGATTAAATTGTACACTTAAGGTCTGTGTCTCAATAATATTGTTAAACCTGGGCAACATAGCAAGACCCTGTCTCTACTAAAATGAAAAAAAATATTAGCTGGGCTTATTGGTGCATATCTGTAGTCCTAGATACTTGGGAGGCTGAGGTGGGAGGATCACTTGAGTGCAGGAGTTCAGGGCTATAGTGAGCTATGATCATACCACTGCACTCCAACCTGGGTGATTAAGTAAGACAATCTCTACATAATAGCAATAATAACAACAATATTGTTAATAAAGAAATGTGCATAGCCCCTGAGTTAATTGCTCTGTTTTGAGGGCTATATCACAATAAGCTATAGCCCCAATTACCTGCACAGAAGAATATGTGTACAAAAAAGTTTGTTGTAATAGTATATATTATAGTAAAGCATTCACCAAAAGCTTGAAAATATCCAAAATGTTCATCTCTAGAGAAGTAAATATATTTCGATATAGTTATAATGGAAAATGATGTAATTACTTAGAAGATAAGTCAACCTAAATGTACTGATCTGGAGGGGTATGCATGATATATTCTAAGTGAAAAAAATACGAATTATTGAATAGTGTAGAGCAATTTTTATATTTTATTTTATTTTCATTATTATTATCTTTTGAGATGGAGTTTTGTTCTTGTTGCCCAGGCTGGAGTGCAATGGTGCGATCTTGGCTTATCGCAACTTCCGTCTCCCAGGTTCAAGCAGTTCTCCTGTCTCAGTCTCCTGAATAGCTGGGATTACAGGCATGCGCCACCACGCCCGACTAATTTTGTATTTTTAGTGGAGACGGTTTCTCCATGTTGGTCAGACTGGTCTTGAACTCCCAACCTCAGGTGATCTTCCCACCTTGGCCTCCCAAAGTGCTGGGATTACAGGTGTGAGCCACTGCGCCCGGCCTGAGTAGTGTATAGTATTTTTTTATGAAAAGGAGGAAAACCTTTCTGTATAATTATGTTTGTATGGCATATGGAAAAAAAGTGTGAAAGAATCCATACCAAACATGATACAGAGAATCTAATGAGTATATATTTCCACAGTATGTGCTATTTTTATAATTAATTTTATTATATATAATTATAACATTATAAATAATTTTATAATAAAAAACCCAGTAAAGTAAGTTCATTCACCAAAAATTCATGCAAATAATGAGTAAAAAATATCTGTTTTTTCCTTCTACTGTGCTCTTACAACACAGAACACTTCTGTGACCAGATGTGTGGGGCTTTTCCACACATACAAGGAAGCAATCAGTTCTGCAGCAGACACCAGTTGGGTGTCTTCTAATTCAATTCCATTCTGGCAGTATCCACTTGGAGGTAGCATCAGGTCTTACAGGTTGAGGGCTCGGTCCCACAAGACTGCCTCTCACTTTAGGAGCCAGTCATTAGTCTGGGCTTCAGGAACTTCTGATCCACTGGCTATAAACTGGGGTTTCTAGGGCCCCTCCTCCAGTTGGATTAATTTGCTAAAGCAGCTCCTAGAACTCAGGGAAACACTTTACTTATGTTTGCCTGTTTATTTCGAAGGATAATTTAAAGGATACAAACAAATAGCCAGATGAAGAGAGAAGTGCAAGGTCTGGAAGGTGCCTGAGTACAGAAACGTCTGTCCTCATGGGGTGCACCTCCCTCCTCACGTGTGAATGAGTGCTTGCTTGCCAATGTGGAAACCCCCTGAGGGCAGTAGGACCGAAAGCTCCAATCCTCTAATCTCATAGTTAGTTCCCTTGGCAACCAGCCCCCATCCTGAGGTAATCTAGGGGCTCCCAGCCACCAGTCATCTCATTAGAACACAAAAGATACTATTTTTCTTTTTTGTCTGAGACAGGATACTCCGTTGCCCAGGCTGGAGCACAGTGGCATGACCACAGCTCACTGCAGCCTCAACCTCCTAGATCAAGTGATCCTCCTGCCTCAGCCTCCCGAGTAGCTGGGACTGCAGGCGAGCAGCCACCACACCTGGCTAACAGAAGGTACTCTTATCTCTTGGGAATTCTAAGGATTTTGGATGCTTAAGTCAGGAAATGAGGAAGAAGACCGAATATGCATTTCATAATATCACACAAGGAAACATGGGGAAGTAATAGAAGTCTGAAATAAAACTAGTTAGGGAAACTACATTTATAGTTGGAGTATATAGTTTATTTGACTTGATTCCAGTGTTTCCATTCCAACCATCCTTTGCCTTTTTATCCTTTATCTAATTGTCCTTTGTTGAATAAATTTGTTAAATGAATAATATGGATGAGTGATACCAGTGCCCCTGAAAAAAAGTCACCTGAAGAACATGACACTGTAGTTCCATTGAAGTTAAGCGTGTGAGTAAATTAGTAGTTTAAGAGCGGTGAGCCTCCAATTTAGCAAATGTAACATTTGGCAAATATGATTTATGTTGTGGGGATAAGGCAGAGATGTTTTTATGTGTCCTGTGTTTATTTAACCTAACATTTTTTTGAGGGGTGCACAATTATGATGTACACAGAATGGACAAAGTGAAAACAAATGTTTGTGTGGTTGGGCTTGTCCTTCTGGCTAAACCAGTCCACAGAGCAACACACACCCAAGCCTCCTCCTGTTTCTATGGAGGCAGGGTGCTATAGGAGAAAGAGATGAAAACAAACAATGAAAAGGAAAGAAAAAGCCTCGGCTTCAGGGTGGGCGAAGCAGGGATTCGAATGACAGTTCACTTAAGAGTATACCATGTGTAACTTCTCTAAGCCCCCTTTTCTTCATGCTGAGGGGATTGTGAGGTTTGCTGTATTTTAAAAAGACAGCACTGTGCCTGACGTGTATTAGGTCATGGAACGTATTCACATATGTCATATTTTTACCTGCCCAACAGCATCCTGGTATTTTTGTTTTGGAAATCCCAATATGAGGAGTGAAATTGGCTCAGAAACAAAGGGATCTATCAGTCACATTAGGCGACTTTCCATATTTCAGCTATGTTTGACATCTCTGCTCCTCTCAAATTGGAACTTCCCATCATGAAGTTGGCTTTCCTCTGCCCCCACTTCCGCCTTTTTTCGTTGTGCTGTACAGTTTTAGCAGGATAAGATCCTTAAGTCTGCATTTGTGATAAAGGAGGTAGCAGCTTCTACTAAAGTGGCTTTCTCTATGTGTGTTGAGTCTGCCTGACTGATA
Organism: Colobus angolensis palliatus; assembly: GCF_000951035.1. Classification (NCBI taxonomy): domain Eukaryota; kingdom Metazoa; phylum Chordata; class Mammalia; order Primates; family Cercopithecidae; genus Colobus; species Colobus angolensis. Next base: position 10,168,757 of record NW_012114141.1, on the reverse strand, counting down.
ACGGATCAGAAACAGCGAGTGGCCTTTGAAATTGAAGCGCTGACTGTAGTGGGGAAAATGAAAGGATCTTATGTTTTTGATCAAAGGATGATATCTTCCAGCTTGGAAAAGGGGGTTATTCTGCCTGCCAAGGCCTATGATACTCTGTTACTTACTTACCCTAGGGAAGAAGATTCAATTTCATAGCTATTATATTGCTACATAGTTTAAAAATATATTTATAGCTATACAATTTTTTCAGCCATTTTTCTTTCCCTTTCTAACTCCTGTCTTCCAGTCTGGCCACCAGGTAAATTGCTTTGTGATTCTTAACCTAAATGGCAATGAGACAATCCTCTGGATCCTGGATCTTACTGAATATTCACTACTAAAGAGATGACAAAATTTCAATGAAGTGGGGGAATTAAATTAAGACAAGGATGCCATGTCGAATGTAGGTACTTAATGGGAAAATCTCTGGTGTCATTCTATAGGACTTGGTTTCGTGTTAGTAATAAAACTAGCTGAGGGAAAGGTGTGGGTGTGGAAAGGTCAAGGGCAGGGCCAAAGTGAGTCTATGATCACTGTGTTAACCCATGGGTGACTGAATCTGAGGAGAGATTCAACAGAGTAAAGAGAAAGGGGAAGGTCTGAAAAGGGTCTGAGGTACTAGACTGGAAAGAAGACTGGATATGAGGACTGCAAGATTGAAAATTAGACAAGGGATGGACAGACAGAAGACAACCAGGGATTAATTCCCAAACAAAGGCTATATATTCTATTCTGAGTAGCTTAAGTACTTTGTGGGGGAAGACGTTAAATCCTATTGATATCAAATTATGCCAGTTTCTGGCTTACCAATCGTGAATGCTGAATCTGCATACACCCAACACATTTGTGCGAGTGTATACATATATAAATATACACATACACACTCATATAGATTTATATTATCTTATTTCAATATAGATCTGGCTTCTACTTGTCAGTACTGTTATTTGTTCCTTCAGACTACCTAAGATAAACCAAACAACAGGTAATTTATGTTTCTCCTTAAATACTTAATCTCCATACATATTATCAATTCACTCTCAGTCATCCTACCAGTGGCTGCACTGTCCAATATGGCAGACCCTGAGCACTTGAAATGTGGCTAGTCTAAATGGAGATATACTATAAGTTTAAAATAGATGATGAATTTCTAAGACATAAAGGGCATGTAAAAGATTGTCACAATTGATATGTGATATAATATTGAAATTATATTTTTGACAGGATGGGCTTAATTTTAACTTTACCTGTTTCTTTTTGTGATTTAACTGTGGCTGTTAGAAAATGTAAAATTATATATATGCCTCACACTCGGGGCTCATGTTATATTTCTATCGAGCAGCACTTTCTAAGACCTTCTCACTTCTCTCTTTAAGTAGAAAAATTGGAATGACCCAGAGTGAGTTCCCTGATGGCTTACCCCAGTCTTCATGTTGACTTGCCATTTACTGTATCTGTCCTCTCAAGACAGTATCATGGAGTGGTAAAGAGCTCAGTGCTAGAAGTAGATTGCCTGGCTTCAAGCTCTGGATTTGTCACTTGCTACCTGTCTGGCCTTGGGCAAGTTGCTTTATCTCTGAGATATATCATGTGTAAAGTAAGATATAATAATAGAACAATTACAGAATACTACTTAATAGGATTATGAGTATTAATTGAGTCAATATATGGAAGACACTCTTAACTATGTGTAGCTCAAAGAAAATACTCAAGGCTAGCTGCCTTATTGTTCCTTAACAATCTCAGCAGAAGACATACTTTTACTCTTCACTTTCTGGAGGATTTCAACGGTGATTCAGTTTTCCCCAATGAGAGTCTGAAGTGAGAGAGGAACAAGAGAATTGAGGGTGTGTGCAAGGGAGTGATTTAAATGATAGAAGATAAAAATCTTAAGCTGGTTGGGAAAGAAAATGACAACATGAGGTAGATGAGTTTCTGGTGGAGTTGAAGCACTGTTAGAACTGGACTACAAGTGAGCTGGAAAGACGGGAAGTGGCTATGAGAGTGAGATGCTTGGAATTGACATCATGGAGGGGATGAGTTATTGGTAATGACAAAATCCAGGATGTGACCATGGAAGTGAGTGCTGAGGTAACGGGGATGATAAGATCATTGAGGGAAAGGAGATCAAGGAGCTGAGAAACCAGGTTATTGAAAAGATCATCGACGTAAATATGGAAATCCTGAAGAATTAGGACAGTAGTATTGTGAACCAGAGCTAATATCTTCAAGGAGTGGGTAGGAGTGATTTGGAGGTGGGTAAATGACTATTATAAGAAGAATAAATGGATGTTAGACGGTGATGAGATTCAAAGCTGGGAGTTTTCAGGAGAAGAGAGAATGGGCTGAAAATAGCAATGAGGAGCATAAGGGAAACCTACTCCATACTTCATGCCCAGTGGCATGAGGCTTACCTTTTAACAGACACCGAACTAGAGCCTTCAATTGCAACAATAAAGTGAAGCAAATATTAAGAGATGAGATTGAGGTTTTAGGGATTTTGCTGATGATGGTTCATAAATTCCAGAGGGCCCAGTAGATGTGTTGTCAGGAGTTGGGGAAAGGAGGAAGACAGGGTTACATAGAACTGTATGGGGACTAGAGTCCTTGGATCAAGAAATAAAGGCACGAGAAAAGTGGTGTTGATAGTCATCATCAAGATAACAGTTTGAGGCTGTGAATTTTTAGAAAGAGGTGGAATCTGGCCAGAAACACAAGAGTTCATGGGCTTCCATTGGACCCCGCTGATGAAGGGATGAGGCCAGTAGAGGAGAAAAGAGAGTCAGTGAGAATAAATTGAGTGAGCAGGAGCAAGTGAGTCAGCTTAGACACAGCAGCCATTACCTCAAGATGCTACTGAGAAGGGCCAGAGAGAGGAGAACTTGGCAGTAACTGGCCTTTTCATTAGGATGGTGGTTTGCAAAATTTAGCACCCATCAGAATCATGTGTTAATACCCACATCGCTGGGCCCTACCTGAAGAATTATTGATTCAGTGGATCTGGGATGGGGCTGAAGAATTTGCGTGTTTAACAAGTTCCCAGGTGATACTGATGCTACTAATCCCAGGACAGCACTATGAGAAGCTCTGTTCCATTCTAGGAGCGTTCTCAAGGATGTGGCCCTATGACAGAGCAGCTGAAATCTCTACAAGAGGATGTTGATTGCCTCCTTCATAAGCTCATTGGCCCTAAGGGGCAGATTACATGAAAGCAATTGCCAATACTGATCTGATGGAGCTGCAACTCTAGCCCCTTGTCTGGCCAGATCTATTTCCTAGGAAAGGTAGACAAAATGTAAACAACTGCTTACTCATTTGCAGTAGCTGAGATGAACACGAGATTGGCCAGTCAGTCTGATTAAGGGAAGGTGGTAGCTTGGTGGTCATTTGGATGTTCAGTATTTACCCGGGGCACACTTCGGAACAGATCTATGCCCAGAAGAATAGCTCCAGGTGTCTGATGGGAGGCTGAGGTTGTTAACAATTTTCTTCTCCTAGTCAGGATTGGTTCAGATGATGAGCAGAAAACAGAGTAGTCAGCAAAGGCTCCAACGCTGAGAAGAGCCAGGGGCAGCTTGACAATACTCATATGCCCACATTCCTCTCTCTTGCTCACTCCCTCCTGCCATGGCTCCTAGCAGTGAGTCTGGTTACCTTCAGACTCTTGTCCTGGTTCCTCTGCTCTACTTCAAATTCCTTTCCTCATTTTCATAGCTTCCAAATTTTGCTCTCCCGACTTTTCTTTTTCTCTCTACCCATGCACATGTTAAATTCTCCCCATCCTAAATAATCAAATTCCATGAATCTCTCAAGCTATTGCTTTCACTTGCATCTTCATGTTTCCATTCGGAATTCTGTCCCTGGGGGAGGCTTACATTTTTCTTTTCTTTAATAAGGACAAAGACTCAGGTTTTTTTTGGTCAAAATATATTTTGAGAGAAAGGCCCAACTCCTGTAGCAGTGAGGGTGCCAAATGTTGGCATGGAATGGCTTTAGTCTCTCTATAATTTCCATTGGCCTCCCAAAGTCACTGCACTTAAACATGTGATCAAATACAGAGTGATTTTGCTATGCAATAAATTTGTAAAACAAGTTCCTTTGCCCCTGCTTATAAGCAGATTGCACCTCTAAACACCTCTAGAGAGAAATTCAGGGGCTTCTGCAAACCTGTCTGTGGCTTAGGGATGTCCCCTTAGTCTCATTTGGAGGCTGAGAGTTTCAAGTCTAGATGTTGGATATCCAGTGCATGTCCCAGGGACCAGTGCTCCTCAGTGCAACAATTGATGAGGCCACTAGGGATATCCCACTGATTTCTGAATCTCCTATACCCAGGGATTCCCAAACTTTCCTGATGGTAAGAATGATCTGGATGCTTATTAAAAACAAACAAGCTTGATACCTCTCCTGTAATTCAGATTCAGTAAACCTGGACCAGGTCTCAGGAATCTTGCTTTTTAACAAGTATCCCAAATGGGATTTTAGGAATATCTTACAGCATTTAGGACAGTATCTAGTATCTGGTATACCAGGTATGTAAACATTTGGTAAAACAACTGTACTCAATAAATATTTGCTGAATGGAATTTAATTTGCTTATGTACATTATACTCTTTTGCTTCATAGTGACTTCCGCTTTGATACTTTTAGTGAACCTTGTCTGTTTTAAATGGTCATACCACTATGACCCTTCTAAGCATGCTATCCCTGCAAATTGTATCAACTTGAGCATTAGAATTCAGTATTCATTTTTAAAGGGTAGAATCCACCTGTAAATCCCTATGTTGGCTATACTCAAAGTCTTTACCATCATGTGTATGACAATTTATTGCCTAACCTTGCTTGGGGAACTTTGTCTTATGGAATTCACTGATGTAAATGAAATAGTTCATCATTACTGATAATGAGCCGTGTTTGGAATTTACCCTGGAAGCATATACTTTATTAAAATCATGATATTAGATTTAGCTTCCTAAATCATTTTATGAAGCTAATGTAACATTAATACCAAAACCTAACAAAGTATCAAAACTCTAATGCTGTCAGCTAATTTCTCCTACAAACACAGATGCAGAATTCTTAAATAAATTTCTAGCAAATCAAATCCAGCATTATATTAAAAGAACAATATATGATTAACCAATAACTTCCAGAAATTCAGAGATGACTTGATATGAGAAAATATATCAATGTAATTAATCATATTAATAATTGAAAGGAGAAAAAGAGCCAGATGCAGAAAAAGAACTTGATACAAATCAACATCTATTTTAAAAAAGATCTTTACAAAACTTAGGGTAGAAAAGTAAGTCCTTATCAATACGTTATGCAATGTTTATTTTAAATGGTTTATATGATACTTAATAGTATCCCTGTCAAAATCAGGGTCAAAAGAAGAGTCCTCATTGGCATCTGTATCATTTAATATTCTTCTGGAATGTTTAGCCTATGCAATTAGATTTGAAAAAGAAATAAGAAACATAAGACAGATTATTCTTTGATAGTGATTTGACTACTGACCCCAAAGAATCAAGAAAAACAATTTTAAAATCATTAAGAGAACAAAAACAAAGGTTTTCATATAAGTTGATAATAACCAGATGTGAAATGTATTATAATTATTCCAATAACAATAATACAACACATATAAAATACCTAGTTAGAAGCATCATAAGAAATGTATAAAATTCATGGTAAATTTTGTTAAAGGAAAAGCTGAGTTGAAATATGGAAAAGTGTGTTAGAGTTTTAGATCAAAACATTCAAATTTAAGATGTCTACAAGCCCCACAACAATTTGTAAATTTGATTGATGTAATCTTCTTGAAATATAATTGGTAGCTTTGGAGGTGAATATGACTAAAAGAGTAATTAAAAAGTTCATACGGACTGGCCAACATGGTAAAACCCCATCTCTATTAAAATACAAAAATTAGCCTGGCATGGTGGGGGGAACTTGTAATTTCAGCTACTCGGGAGGCTGAGGCAGGAGAATTGCTTGAACCTCTGGGAGGGGGAGGTTGAGGTTGCAGTGAGCCGAGATTGAGCTGAGATTGTGCCATTGCACTCCAGCCTGGGCAACAAGAGTGAAACTCCATCTCAAAAAAAAAAAAAAAAAGTTCATATGGAAAAACAAATGGACACAATTAATCAAGAAAATTTGAAAAAGAATGTGGTGTAAGTGTAAATGTGTGTGTGTGTGTGTGTGTGTGTAAGTGCAGATTTGAAAGTATATTTTAAAGTCATAGCTTGAAACAACAGGCTGCTGGTAAAAGCATAGATGACCAGATGACCAGAATAGAACAGAGAGATCAGAGCAGACTGAAGTTAGGTAATACAATATGACAGTGATATTTCAAATCTGTGGGGAAAGAATAAATAATTTGCAAATGGTGCTCTGTGTTGCAGGCTAATGAAGAAAATCGCTACCCCATACCCCTCACCCTACCTCTGGTTCATAGCACAGCTCCATTTATATTTGTATTACATATAATGGCTTCTCATGTAAAATAATTTTGCTTGGAGAAAGCATTCCAGTGTTTTAAAAAGGTATTTGAAAAACCACAGAAATAGAAGATACATGATCAAGTGTTTAGGTATATGGAAAGGAATAAAGTTAGAATCTTATAATGCTAATGTAAATTCCAGATGGATTATAGACTAAATATAAAAAATGAAACTCATTAAAGAACTTAAGAGAATATAGGTAAGTATTTATATGATCTTGGGGGTGGGAAAAGCCTTTCTAGCATACAAATAGTATAAAAGAAAAATAAATAGGTTTAACTATTTAGAAATGAGAAACCTTCTGTATGTAAAAAGCACCAGAAAGATGATTAAAACCTGATAAACTGTATAAAACGTCTGTAATATATTATCTTAAAAAGGCTTAATCTAGGATGTTCTCATGATAAGAAAAAATTGAGCAGCCCAGTAGAAGAATGGACAATGGATATAATAGACTGTTGTGAAACAAGAAATTTACATGGCTAATAAGTATAAAGAAACAGCATGACTAGTAGTTGGAAAATGCAAACACAAATAGATACCGTTTTCTTTATCAGTCTGATGATAATTAGAAGCCAATGTTATTAGCAATGCTAGAAATAAACATTCTCTTACTAAAGAGGGGAGGGTAAATATAAACTGGTACAATCATTTTAGAAAGTAATTTGGCAATTTGTAGCAAAAGATTTAAATCTGCATATCCTTAAATATAGCAATGTTACTTTTAAGAATATAACCTAAGGAAATAGTCATGGTTGTGAACAAAGATACATGTAAGAGAAAACTTACGAAAAGCATTTCATACAATAAGGGAAAATTGTAAACAAACTGTATATTCAACAATAGGGGGTTAGTAAAATATAGTATGTTCTTGAAATACTTTGGAGGCAATAAAATGGTGCTGTTAAGAATATTCAATGACATGAATTTTTTACAGTCTGTGATTAAAAGAAAAAAGCAGGTTATAAAAGATTCAGTATATTATGATTCCTCCATATGAAAAATGCATTTATATGCCTAGGAAGGAGACTGGACGAATGTGTATTCAAATGTTAGTTTTGTCTAACTCGGAATGTTGGGCTTTTGAGTATTTTTTATTCTTTTTGATATTTTTCTACACTTCCCAAAGTTTTTACCACAAACATTTACTATAGTTTAAATCATTGGCCGGGCACGGTGGCTCAAGCCTGTAATCCCAGCACTTTGGGAGGCCGAGACGAGCGGATCACGAGGTCAGGAGATCGAGACCATCCTGGCTAACACGGTGAAACCCCGTCTCTACTAAAAATACAAAAACTAGCCGGGCGAGGTGGCGGGCGCCTGTAGTCCCAGCTACTCGGGAGGCTGAGGCAGGAGAATGGCGTAAACCCAGGAGGCGGAGCTTGCAGTGAGCTGAGATCCGGCCACTGCACTCCAGTCCCGGCGACAGAGCGAGACTCCGCCTCAAAAAAAAAAAAAACAAAAACATAAAAAAACCAATCAATTTTGGAAATTACTTAGATTTTTCAAATTTTAGCTTTCAATTAATCTCACAGTGAGTTTGGATTGAAATTCAGTCTCCAAGTCTCTATTTTGCTATGTTCTATTTTTGCTATCTACATTTTCTTCATAAAGCGTTGATGGCATTTTAATTTGCTGAGACAAATGTGGAGCAAACCATTTAAGTTTGTGTTTACAACTTTGCATTGTTGTATGCTTTTGGGAAAATACAAGAAGTTTTTCATTCTTTTTATTAGCTTCATTATTGCTCTCTGTAGAATTCTGCCATGATAGCAGAAAGCTTGAAAATGTAATTAAGAAATTCTCAAGCACAGCAGGAGATTTTGCTGGAAAAAAAGAGCCTTAAATAAGAAACTTGATGATCAAGAGAAAGTGGGGTTCGAAGCCTGCTTCTAACCTTGACATTTGTGGGAGAGGCACTAAAACACTGTATCACTTCAGTTTTTTTTGTGATTCTAGTAAAACACATTCACTATTTAATCATTATCTTATCGTTTAATGTAGCTATTGCTTTGGTGATTTCCATGCTACTTTTCTGTTGGATAGCTGAGTTTTCCTCACTTTATCTTGCAGAGTCTACATGTTGTACCATTTCAGGGAATGCAAGAGGCATACTTGAATAACCCTATGCAATTTGGGAGCTTAACTTGGTGAAGGCAGGGACTGGAGTTAGGAGCCCACCCTTCCCAGTGGTTACCTTATTTATGTATGATCAAATCCCTGTATGTCCAAGTTTCTCTACACTAACCTTGTCTAGCTGGTATCAATGTGTCTATTCCTTGGTTCCTGATAGAAACTTACTGGGACTAGAATCTTGCCCTAAATTTCAGTGACTGATAAATCTGTTCTTGCTGAGATCTGGACTCTCTTCTCCCTGCTATTTGCTGAAATCTTTTCCCAAATCAGATGGACCATGCAGGTTCATGATGTTGTTACCCCTTGACCTGCTCATTCACCAATAAGTGAAAATGCTTCTGTAGATTCTTTGAGTATCCATGTGAACCGGATAAATGCACTCTCTTCTTATGGAATCTGTAGTATGGATTGCTGACCATCAGCTTTGGAGCTCATCCCTTGCGGAGGCAGTTCTCTGCCCTGGTTCCATCAAATTTAGGGAGCGTTTCCTCCTTTACCTGCCTATGTCTAGAGGCTGATTCGGCCTGAATTATGACCCTATTTTTTTCTCAGGATGTGAAAATATAGTTTAAACAGGAGCAATTGCTAAGGCTTTAGAGGGAATTTTCTCTCATTTTCTTTAAATTATGTAAAGTATTTTGTGATGTGTAATAGTGGTTAAATAAATCTGAGTAGCCTTTAACTGATTTGGAAGTAGGGTCAGATTGACCTCACAGTCTCTGGGATAAATTGGAGTTTCACTATTTTAGTTCTTTTAGAGGGTACAAAGGGAAATAGCCATTTATAGATAATTTTATTTCATGAAATAAATAGTTTGATAGATAACTGTGTTTAGATAAAGTCTGTACACTTCAATGGACAAATAAATAGATAATGTCAAAAACATATTTATTATACACATCTATCCTCATATTTTATTTAGTCAGAGGCATTTATAAACCTAGGAAAAAATTGCTGGCTTGAAACATTCATAAAGTAGCAAACAAATACCCTTGGGCAAAGAGTCTACCCGCATAAATTGATTTCTAAATAAAGATTCAATTTAGATTTAAAAGTCTTATATGCACCCAGAGGTATCTATTATATCTGTAATTTCCTTGTGGGGTTCTGATGCCTGATTCTGCTGTCATCAGCTTATTAGTTGCTTTCACATGGAAGAAGCAGAGCTTCCAATTAGCACAATGTTTACATGAACATGTGTTGGAAATTATTGCCTCCAAATGTCACTTCTCTTACATTGATCTAGTCTTGTCTTTGTCAGCCTTTCTGCTGGTGCAATTTCGGATCACCTAGTCAGCTTTGGGTTGTGGTACCCCGAGATAAAATTTAAAAATTAAAAAAAATTTCGATTTATTGGGAAATATGACAAACACATTAAAATTTTAAAAATACACAAGTATTGTCAAATACTATTTTCAGTTTTGTAGTTAACCATCCATCCCACTGAGAGTGCAAGTGATGCTGGGCGCATGCCCAGACGAGCAGCAGCAGGGGGGAGTGCCTCAACTTTTCTCTCTCCTCTTTTGACCTGTCTCCTGCAGAGTCACTGAGCTGGCAGTCCATGTGATCAGCATTTTTGTAGCAGTGCTGCATCACGTGGGGCGCATTTTCTTCCTCATCCCTCTGAATTCATCAGTTACAGTGATATCCTCATGGACATCTATGCAATTTATTATTATTATTTTTACATCAACATCACCCCTAAAACAGTTGTACTAAATGTTTTTCTTCCACAGAATAATGATTTACAGTGTATTAACATAACCCAGAAGTGCAGCTGTCCCTTTGTCTAAGCCCTGGACAAACTCTTGACTCAACCTCACTCCTTTGCTGACTCCTTTAAGAAATTGAATCACACCCCCTATATCCTGGGGTTTGTAATTTTGTGGAAGATAGGCAGGGCTTCTGGTGGAAGTCTTCCTATAAGGCATTTGATTTGGAAAATTCTCACTACATGTTTCTCCACGTGAGTCTTTCTTCTGCCTGCCTCATTGCCAGGCAGGGCTCCCTGTCTGCCTTTTACTCCTCTCAGCTACCAGGACTCCTTTTTCCATAGCCCATCTCTTCATGTATTTATCATTCAGTAGACAGTGACAATGAACTTGGTAGACAATGAACTTGAAGGCAGAGATGTTTTCTTTGGATTTGTCTGTGCATGCCTGGAAGAGCAATCAGTACATTACAGTGAACTCTCAATAAAGTTTTGAGGCATAAATGCCAAAGGTACCATGAATTATGAAGATTTACTCTTTTCACCTTGAAAGAAAGTAGAGAGTTTGTTTTCTTGTTTATTCTTATTATTACTGGTGTTTCTGGGAGCAAGATAAAATGGAAAAGTGAAGCAATTAAAAAATTTAAACAGCAAATCTATCAGTTTAATTTTGGGGGAGAGAATTTGTTCATTCATTCAGTTGGTCAGTATTTTGTTGTTGTTGTTGTTGCTGTTGCTGTTGAGACAGAGTCTTGCTCTGTTGCCCAGGCTAGAGTACAGTGGCTTGGTTTCAGCTCTTTACAACCTCCACCCCCCAGGTTCAAGCAGTTCTCCCACCTCAGCCTCCAGAGTAGCTGAGAACTACAGGTGCCTGCCACCACGCGCAACTACTTTTTGTACTTTTAGTAGAGATGGGGATTTCACCATGTTGGCCAGGCTGGTCTTGAACTCTTAACTTCAAGTGATCTGCCTGCCTTGGTCTCCCCAAGTGCTGGGATTACAGGTATGAACCACTGTGCCCAGCCCCAATTGGTCAGTATTCTTTGAGAGCCTCCCATATGCTGACAAAGACCCTCCCCTTGACCAGACTTTAGTTAGGCTCCTTTCAGCCCTCTTCTTGACCAGACTCAACCTTGGCACTGTCCTCTCTGTGACCTGCCCAGCCCAGTATTGCCAAAGAATCCTAAGTCATCCCTCAACCTTTGATATCTGACTATCGTGGCCTGCCTTCAACACAAATCCTGTTAGGTTAGCTTAGCAAGAATCCTCCTACCCTTGGTGTCTCCTCTCAGTAATTGCCCATCCACTGACCTTACCCTGGTCTTTGGTTATAAATCCCCACTTGTCCTTGCTGTATTTGGAGTGGGGTTCCATCTCTCTGCCTTATTGCAAACCCCTATTGCAGTAATATTGAAAAAAGTCTTCCTTACCATTTTTACAAATGTCAGAATAATGTTTTCTTTCATAGTTCCAAGCACAAAAGAGATCAGTTACTCGCTTTCCTGGAGCTTACATTCTAGCCAGTGTAGAGAGAAAACAAGCAAATTTAAAAAAGAAAAAAAATTATGAAATTTATGTAGATAAGGGGCTTCTTGAGATTGGGAGATGACAGGGGCCACTCCGGGAATCTGAAGGCTGAAAAATAGAAATGCCAAGCTGAGATGAGGAAAAGGGCTGTGCGGGCAGAGGGCAGGCTGGGTGCAACCTGGGAGCTGGACCAAGCGGAGGAAGTTCTAGGAACAAATTGGAACATAGTGGGTGAGGAGGAGGAAGGCACAAAGATGAGGAGAAAAGGGAACAAAAGCCAAGTCACATTGGGCTTTGTAAGCTGGGTGAAGAGTGTGGAATTTATTTCATGTAAAATTGGTAACTGAGGCTTAAAATGTTTGGACGTTGTCTGTTTTTTACATGGCACTGCTATTGTTGGTGGATCTGAGAAATTGTCAAACATCTTTGCATTCTCATTAAAGCTTGCCCCTCCTTGTGTTTATTATTCTGCATAAGATTACTGAAAAGTAGGAAATTCTTGTTGCCCAGGGATATTACTATTTTCTTTGTTTCCTTTAATGCTCAGAGGTAAAGTTAAATAACAAATCCTGGAAAATAACCAGTATGCAGTTTGTGCTTCGTTGCTTTTAATTACTTCTTACACCATCAGCTCCTCCCTGGGACCCCTTACCTCCTGGAGGACTTTTCATCATATAAAAGAATAGATAAGTCCGCTTAATTGTTTTCTTTTTGCTTGGATAGTCCTTCTAGATAACAGAAAACATTGAATGTTTTAAGTTATCCTAAGTTTCCCAACCTGGTCTTTAAAATATTTGGTTTATCAATCCATTTTCTCACATTCTTGATTCTTCCTAATTATTGTTCTAAAAGATTGCTGACTGGGTTCTTTTTAGAAGGATCTTGATATGTAAGTTCGTGACACTGTCATAATTTGATACTTCATATTACTTCAAGAAATTCAGAATCCTTGTGAACTTTTATTTGAAGGGCTGTACTGTAATTTACTTTTGTATTATATTTTTGTGAAACTCTAATAGCCATATTCTGTCTGAGTCACAGGATGGGTGTATGTTGAACTTTATAAGAAACTGCCAAACATCTTTCCAAAATGGGACCGTATTTCCATCAGCAATAGCTGAGCGTTCCAATGGTTCCACATCCTTTTTAAAGAACAAATTATAAAGCTCTCTGGACATCATGCTTTAGGTAATTAAAGCTATTTTTGCAACGTGCCAGTATGTTGATCCATAAAACTCTAGATGGTCCTAAATTATTTTTATAAATCATTTTTTCTACTCTTTTAAATAATACAGTCAGAGAAACCAAGACTGAACTTATGCCTAATCTTATATGAAGTGCTGAAAGAGGGGCAAAGAAAATGCTTTCTCTGTGGCTTAGCAATATTGTGATGACCCCTTGCAAATTAGAAGGGGAGAATAAAATTCCTGTTTGGTGTACTGCGATTCTCCACCCCTCCCTGGCATTTTGTCATGTATCAGAATGAGGTTGGAAGAAGGGTAGAAGTAATTATATTGAGAACTATGATAGATGCCAAGCTTTAGTCATCATTGTATTTAGGGCTAGAAGTACTCTGGGAATTTGATTTAAATTACTTTCTTTTAGAGATGAGGAAAATAAAACTCAAGAAAGTGAACTGATCAAGGTCATTCACATTCATCTGATTAGTTACCTAGGCCAGGGCTAGAACTCAAGCCCAGTCCCCTCTGTTTAAGGATAGTTTTGATTCTGCTTAAGAATATCCATTCTCAGTTCTCTGAATAAGCCTGGATATTTTCCTCATCATTCTTTGTGAAAAGTGTTTTGGTTCAGAGTTACAGGGGGTAAAGGATAAAGTAATTCAAATAAATCCTTCAAAATTATTGTAAAACAAAAAGATACTTGGAAATACAGCAATTTGATTCAGTCTGATTTTTAAAATAGTTTCATGAAGTAATTGGGCTTGAAAGGTTTTGAATGTTTTCCCTTCTTTAAACTGTATGATGTTGTAATATTACTCAGTTGTCACAGGGAGCGTATGTAAGCTACCAAAACCCTAACACAGATCTTTGGATGTTAAGCAGGTAAGATTAAGTCATAGAGTTCAATTCCTGAGGAATGAAATATAGCATCCATTTAAATCACCAACTATGTGCTGGAAAACTGCTATTTATGTTCTTTCCATGCACCTGGAAGATTTAAACTCTATTCTTGGTCTGTTCAGATGAATGAGGAGTTTTCCGACGTCCACATTTGTTGGAGAGTGCTAAAAGGAGTTCTTCAAAGAAGACTTAAAAAGCAATCCTTCAGGCTAGAAGTTTTCAAACAATGTTTACTTTCATATCAAGAAAGCCGTTTATGGTCTCTGAATAAACACATGACGTTTGATTTTATCACACTGTTGACTGTGTGGCTAAAACATACTTTAACCACAGAATCAGGAACTGGATTGCAACTGTTTTTTTTTTTTTTTTTTTTTCCTCAAGAGTTTGTGGGCTATGACATAAAACCAATAAATGTCTTAATGCTCCAAATAGTTTTAAAATCTAATTTAAAGTGGTTCTAGAAGTTAAACCATAGACCAATTATCCTACATAGAATGATACCTAGTAGAATCTTACCTTCCATTCAACCATCCAGATCTTTGGCCTTTTCAAAGATAAAGATCTAGCTAGGGAAACTAGTTCGTTCTGTGGGAATCTCCTATAGTTCCATCAAGGTAAAGTGCTTTTGCTCTAGAAAAGTGATGTGTTAACTTTCACTGTGGTATGTGCATTCCTATACCATGCAAAAGCATAGGCATTTTATATATGCCTCATAAAGTTAAATTGAATTTTAATTTTGAATGAATACTTGTAAATTAATACATTGATAAGTAACTCTATCGAGACAACCATAAGTCTAGATCATGTTTTCTTCCATTCAAACAGGGGTCAGTAAACCTTTTCTGCAAAGGGCCAAATAGTAATATTTTTGGCTTTGCTGGCCATATGGCCTCTGTCATAAGTACTCAACTCTTGTTGTAGAACAAAAGCAGCCATAGACAATATGTAGACAAATGGATGTGGCTGTGTTCCAATGAAACTTTACAAAAACAGGTGGTGAACCCATAGGCTGTAGTTTGTCAACTCCTGGTAGATACACAAAATTGTGCTGTGTATGAAAGCAGATTGTGGTTGGAGAACATAAACATCCAAAATCCTTTTTGCTTTTATTTTGGTATTTTTCGGCCACTGTCCATGGATTCAAACTGTTTGTACTTCATATTATCACTTAGAGGTAATGTTGTAAGAGTCTCTTCCATTTTTGTTGAGGAAAGCACAGAACTTTAGAGGCAATCTGCTTCTGTCTAAGCTATGTCCTTTAGAGTTTAGCATACCACCTAGGATTAATAAATGCTAAATAATAATCATTTTTTCATTTCACTACCATATCCTTTATGGCATCTCCTTTGGCACCCTCGGAGGTATTAACCTGTAGCTTTTACAATGTTCTGATACACACTGTCAGCAGCACCTTGCTGATTAAATCACACTCAGGAGAGAGTTAACTACAAGGTTGTAAGTATTCCTGACAGGTTGTTCTTGCACGGGCTTGGTTTTCTCTTGTATGAAGATTAAAAATCTTGTCACAGCTGGTAAAAAATGAAGTACACGTAAAACCACTGAGCATACATAACTCACAGAAGGCACTTCCCTAAAAGTCAGAATTCAGATGAGCTGAGTAGGTTATATAAAGGAAAGGATGACTATGAAGTGACAAACAGGTATTTCATCATCTTGGGTGTCGTGATGACATAGTCTCTTGTGGATGTTTGTGTCAGGAGAGTGTCTTCTAACACATGTAAAGCTTTCATGATTAATCCAAGGATTTCATGTTTATAACTTCATTTAGTAGGATCCAGGCTAGTAGTCCTATTTTTTTGTATTTGTCCTGAAGATGAGCTTTTTTTTTTTTTTTGCCATGAATCTAATTTTTCTTTTCTAGCATCCTAGTGCAATGGTTAGAAAACCGTCTTTTTGCTCTCCTTCCAGATTCTTTGCTAAACTGGACTTGTGCCCAAAGCAGCAGGAGATGCTGTCCCATAAAGCCAGAACATTTTACAAGTACTGGCAGTGAAGGTTTATTACTTCATTCCGAAAACAGCACAGAGAGCCCACTAAAGGAGGTCTGGGGAAGAGGGGGAGCCCGGAACAGCGCATCTGGGACGAGAGCTGACCTCCAGGCTGCCGGGCTGCGTTGCTTTTGTGGCTTCATGCCTCGGGTGGTGATGAGCATAAAGGCCAGTGGGAATTTGGGTGTTGCAAGTTGTGATAAGAAAGCAACTAGTTAGGAGATTCACCTGCCAATCAGGCAAGACTGGGGCTGTTCAGGCAGACTGCATGATTTGAATTTATTAATAGATAGATGATTTTGATAGTCTTAAGCAGTAATCAGTGTGGCTGGGAAAGTCCCTTAATTTTGAGAGAGTAAAACAAACAAACAACAAAAAATATATATATGTGTGTATATATAAATACACACACATATATATATGCCTGAACAAATCAGGTAGATCTTTGTTTCTGCCATCCAGAATCAGCCATTATTAAGAGTTTGTCATATTTGTTTCTAGTCCTTCCATAAATGAAAGTTCATTTTCCTCTCTCACCCAAAGTAACCACTATAATTAATTTTGTGGGTGTTTCAGTCAGGATCCTGGGGGGAGCAGATGTCACATTTGAGATGAATAATTTGGAGGGGTGTTCATTAAAAATGCCATTTACACAGGTGTGGGCAGAATGTAGGGAAATCGCAGTGGGTATCTGAGTGCTAATACCCCTAGGTCTAAAGGGGAGAAGGGAGAGAAGAGTTACTGGATTCTGGAGGAGACAATGGCACAGAGTGGGCAGCCTCCATAGGATCACTGTCCTTTGGTTGAGGGGTGCAACCTGCCTATGGCAGCCCTGCAGGGAGGGAGCTGGCAAATCAACACCCCAGTCTCATTCTCCTCAGTCCTTTAGTCTCCTGGCCCTGCCCCCACTGGCCACACCCAGTCGGGAGCCAGAAGGCCGCTAATGGAGTCCATACAGGCCAATCTCCTGGGCAAGGAGGAAGTTGGGAAATGGACCCAGAGGGGACAAGCGTAAGACATTCAGCACAGCCAGCATCCTGAAACTATAGTAAATAGTATGTAGCAGGGTCAACAAACTTGTTCTGTAAAAGGCACAATAATGCATATTTTAGTTTTTGTAAACCACATACAGTCTCTGTCCTATATTCTTCTTTTTCAATTTTTGCAAACTTTTTAAAATGTGAAAACTGATCTTAGCTTGTGAGCTGTAAAAAACAAGACAAAGGCTTGATACTCCCGGGAGGTGTACTTTGCTGATCCCCTAACATACATGATATCACTTTTGTGTGTTTTTAAAATGTTTACATGATATATACTATACTTTATTTCTTTTCTAATGCTATGTAGCAAATTATTTCAAACTTACTGGCTTATAAGAACACCCATTTATTATCACACAGTTCCATAGGTCAAAATTCCAGGTGGGCTCATACATGATTATTTAGGTAGGAGCAATTAATGTCTTTTTTAGTGTGTTATACTAACTTGGGTTTAGTGGTGAAAATCTAGTAGAGGTATTTTTATCCATGACTTCCCAATAGTCCTCAGACTATATCCAGTGATGTCAACCGACTGAGCCTGGCCACAGAGCTGAATCTAGCCATTGTCATGAATGAAGATGTTGCAGCAATATGAGGAAGGATAGTCACTAGTCATATGAGTACCACTCACTGACACGGAACCAGTATAATATGATTCTTGCCCTGGGTGACTTACAGCCAGTGATAGTAAAGACCTTTTTCTCTGAGCTGAAGATGACCAAAATAGATGATAACAGAGAAGCAGGAAGGGAAATGTTTTGCTCCTTGGTTAAGATAGCAGGGGACTTGTAAAGCACTGGATTAAACTGGATTAAACAGAAAGGATATTTTAATCTCATGAAGTTCCAAGGTAGGGTGGGCTTCAGGGTAGGTTGACTCAACAGCTTGACCATGTCATCAAAGACCCAAGTTCTTTCCATCTCTTCACTCTGCCATCCTCAGTATTCCTCAGCCTTCAACAAAATGTCTGGAGTAGTTCCA
This sequence comes from Colobus angolensis palliatus, assembly GCF_000951035.1. Taxonomy (NCBI): domain Eukaryota; kingdom Metazoa; phylum Chordata; class Mammalia; order Primates; family Cercopithecidae; genus Colobus; species Colobus angolensis. The sequence continues at coordinate 10,150,736 of NW_012114141.1, read as the reverse complement.
GTCATCATGTTCAGCCAGAAAAGACTTCAGACATAAGGGACTACCTCTCTTTTACGAGAAAACAAACTTTGTCCAGAACACGCCTTCCCCCAGCAGAATTCTTTTCATATCTTGTTGGTGAGAGTTGAGTTGTATGCCAATTTCAGAGCCAACTAATGGTAGAGAAAGTCCTTTCATTGTTACACCAATAAGGTTCATTTGTAGAATTGGGCACATGGCTGCTTAGGGGAAAGGGTGAGCATCTGAACAAAATTAGGGATGTGTTGGAGAAAAACTAGGGCTGGAGAAATAGAGTGGAAAGAGTGGCAGCTGGGGAGGCAAAGAACCGTTCCCATTGTATCCTGACAGTTCATATCCTTTCAAATATATTAAAAGATAGCCATAGACCACATTACATATAATTTTTGCATAACTTTAGAAGCCAAGGTGCAGTCATGTAGCTAATGTAACTTTATGCTTCAAAAGCATTTAATTAATCATTTTTTACTTTGATTTTACAGGTTTCTTTTCATATTTTGGAGTCAATAAATCTTTTATCAGATCTCAAACATTTAAAAGACCCTTGCAAAGCTGGTAGAACATGCACCCTATGCCTGTGGGAATCCACTTTCTAGCAGAAGGTAGAATAATGAGGCCAGGACTCCTGTCATTTGTAGGTGAAATATATCATCATCTATCAATTATATGATTTCAAGTTTACAAAGAAGGGCCATTTTCTCGCCCAGAGGACAAAACCTTTTTTTTTTTTTCTTTTTTTCTTTTTTTTTTTTTTTGAGGTGGAGTCTTGCTTTGTTGCCAGGCTGGAGTGCAGTGGGGCCATCTTGACTCACTGTAACCTCTGCCTCCTGAGTTCAAGTGATTCTCGTGCCTCAGCCTCCTGAGTAGCTGGGATTATAGGCACGTGCCACCACATCCAGCTAATTTTTTTATTTTTAGTAGAGACGGGGTTTCATCATGTTGGCCAGGATGGTCTCCATCTCCTGACCTCATGATCTGCCCGCCTCAGCCTCACAAAGTGCTGGGATTACAGGTGTGAGCCACCGCGCCTGGCCAAGACTAAACCTTTTTATCACAAAATTCATGATAAAGCTCAAAATGTAGTCAAAAGTTCTTTTGTCTAAGGAGGCTGCCATTTTGGAAGAGAAGTATGAAAGTGGGGGTATGTATGTATGTATGAATTTATAGTAATGGATTTAAAATATCAGGGTATTACTTAGATTACTTAATGTCCAAGTCAAATTCAAGTTTTTTTGTTTTTTTTTTAAATAGATACAGGGATCTTGCTATGTTGTTCAGACTGGTCTCAAACTCTTGGTCTCAAGGGAGCCTCTCACCTCACACCTCAGCCTCCCAAAGTGCTGGTATTACACGTGTGAGCTGCTGTGCCCAGCCTAAATCCAAGCTTTTTGATATACATTTCTGTTTAGTAAATAGGTCTTGCTTTCGGCTCTTAACACCTTCTACTTCGTACAATTGGTACTTTTAGACCTACCTATCTCTCCCACACTAAAACAGTAACTCTTGGAGGGCAAGGAATATGCTTTTCTTGTCTTGTCTTTTTAATTTGTTTGAGACGGGGTCTCATTCTGTCACCCAGGCTGGCATGCAGTGGTACAATCACAGCTCACTACAGCCTCAACTTCCTGGGCTCAGGTGATTCTCTCACCTCAGTCTCCCATGTAACTGGGACTACAAGCATGCACCACCACACCCACCATTTTTTTTGTATTTTCTGTAGAGATGTGGTTTTGTTATGTTGCCCAGGCTGATTTTGAACTCCTGGGCTCTAGCAATCCACCCACTTCAGCCTCCCAAAATGCTGGGATTACAAGGCGTGAGCCACCATGTCCGGCCAGGGCTATGCTTTTCATATTTTTGATCTCCATAGTGCCTAGAGTAGTACACTGCACAGATATATCATTAAGCCTATGTTAAGTGCACATAAACTAACATGATACCTGGCTCTGAAAACAAACCCAAACAAACAAAAAAAACTTAGCACTTTTTATTGCTCGCTCTGTACAGATTTCTTAGGAAACTGAATTGAGATTAAAGAGCACTTGGCTTTATTTTTAACTCTCTAGCTGTTATTGTTTGAACATGTTGGTCCTCTCCCAGAGCAGAGCTTTTGAGATCCATAAGGTGAAATTTGTTGTTGAGTATAAAGAACAACAACATGTCATAGAGCAAGAAGTTTAAGTGGAAGAATGTCTTCACCCCAAGCTGTGCATGCTCCAGGTTGTTCCTCCCTGTTCTTTTCTCTAGGCTTTGTATGTAAAACTTGTTACAGCAGTTTGCTACACTGAGCTAGAATCAATTTAAAGCAGATTTTACATATTTATTTAAAAATAGCCTGTAATGTATTTTAGAGTCAGTATTGATTCCACTTGTCTTTGTGATTGCATCTGTGATGGGTGTTTTTGTTATGTTGCAATTGCATGGTAAAGTAATAGGCTCTGAGATTCTATCAGTGCCTATTCTTTTTGTGTTGCAATTGCTTGATAATAATTCGATTGTATCTCTGCCTGATGTTTTAATACTCCTGTCTTCCAGATTGCTCTTGCTGGGGAGGTATTTACCCCAGTAGGTTGTTATACCCTAATAAGAATAAACAAAGCAGGAAAACATGTGGTTGCCCACACTTCTTTGTGTTTGTCTGGGCTAACACTGTGGCTTAGGCTGACTTTTACAGATACCAGATGCTCTAGTTATCTACTGCTGCGTAAGCTCTCCCAAAATTTAGTGGTATAAAACAATGGCCACTTTATGATATTCATGGATATTATGGGTCAGGGGTTTATACAGGGCAGAGAAAGGATTGCTTGTCTCTGCTTTACGGGATTGGGACCTCTGCTAGGAAGACTCAAACAATAGGGGTGTGGGGGGTGATGTTAATAGCTGAGAGCTACAATCATCTAGAGGCTTCGTCAATCATGTGTCTGGTTTTTGGGCTGGGATGACCTGAAAACTAGGCTCCACTGGAACTGTCCACTGGAGTGCCTGGCATGTGGCCTCCTTCTGTGGCTTGGGCTGCCTCACAGCGTGGTGGGTCAGGATAGTTGCACTCCTTATATTTGGGCTCCAAGAGTGAGTGTTCCAATGAACAAGGAGGCAGCTGCATGACTCTTTCTGACCTAGTCTCAGAAATCATGCAACATCACTTTTGTTGCATTATCTTGCTTACAAGTGAGTCACTAAGGTCGGCCCAAACTCAACAAGAGGGGAATTAGACCCCACCTCTTAATAGGAGTATCAAATAAATTTGGTGCCATCTTTAAAATCTTTACAATCAATGTTTTATTCTTTTGTCAAAAATGTTTTCTATTTTTTTTTTTGAGATGGAGTTTCACTCTTGTTGCCCAGGCTGGAGTGCAATGACACTATCTTGGCTCGCCGCAACTTCTTCCTCCCAAGTGCAAGCGATTCTCCTGCCTCAGCCTCCCGAATAGCTGGGGTTACAGGCATGTGCCACCACACCTGGCTAACTTTGTATTTTTAGTAGAGACAGGGTTTCTCCATGTTGGTCAGGCTGATCTCAAACCCCTACCTCAGGTGATCCGCCTGCCTCAGCCTCCCAAGGTGCTGGGATTACAGGCATGAACTACTGTGTTTGGCCTGTTTTCTGTTTTTTAATTAAAAGATTGATTGGTTAAGAGGCACATTTATTAAGCACCTATTAAAACATGCTAAGGCATGGTAAGAAATAAGGTAAAAGAAAGAAAAAAAACTTTTTCTTACAAAGCATCCTGCAATTTAATCAGAAATATGGTATGCAAATATATTAAAAAACTGAGTAACATATTTACAAAGTAAAGTATCAAACAGTGCAAATCTGTATGCTCTAGAACTTTGCTGTAATAGTTGTGGAATTTTTATAATATGCAAATATTTTGGATCTTGTCCAAGAGAATATATCTAATATAACTACTAACAGTAGCACATGTTACCCAAGCAATTTTTGCAAAGTTAGAATCTATGAAAGGAGGAATCAGATGAACATAGAATGTTAGGGGTGGAAGAAGGAACTTTAGAGATAATTTATTCCAACTCTTTCAGTATGTAGATGAGGAAATGAAGGCCCAAAATGTAACATCACAGACAGTCCAGGAAGGGGAAAGAATATCAGCTTATTTTTTTGGGTGCCCTTAAGCATGGAAAACATAACTTCTTTGAGTCTCAGTTAAGAATTAAATTCTATCAGTGTGATTCTAACCATCAGCTTAGGCTGTTATTCTTAAGTAACAAATTACCCCCAAATCTCAGTGATTTACAACCAGGGTTTATTTTATGCTTATGCTACAAGCGCATGGTGGGTCACCTGTGGCTGTCCTTGATGATCTCTTTAGGACCAGGCTGACCTAGCAGCTCCTATCTGGGACATTACTGGCTGATGCCTGGGTAAACAGATTATCCTGAAGCAAATACTGGCTCTTAAGGCTTCAGCTTGAAGTCACGTGCTAATCCTGACTGACATCAAAGGAGTGGAAAGTAGGATCTCCCCTGGAGGAATGGGTTCCCTGCAGGGAGGAGCAGCAAATATTTTGACCAAGAGTACAATCCATCATGGTAATGCATATAGAAGCACTTACTGAATACTGGCTGCGAGCAGTGGATCACACCTGTAATCCTAGCACTTTGGGAGGCCGAGGTGGGCGGATCACAAGGTCAGGAGATTGAGAACATCCTGGCTAACATGGTGAAACCCGATCCCTACTAAAAATACAAAACCAGAATTAGCCGGGCATGGTGCTATCTCCTGTAGTCCAAGCTACTCAGGAAGCTGAGGCGGGTGAATGGCGTGAACCTGGGAGGGGGAGCTTGCAGTGAGCTGAGATCGGGCCACTGCACCCCAGCCTGGGTGACACAGCGAGAATTCATTTCAAAAAAATACCCAAAAAACAAAACAAAACAAAACAAAAACAAAAAAGAAGCACTTACGGAACAGTAGAACTCCATGTGAATGCAGGTTGTTCTTCATCTGCCCAAAGTGCTTCATCTGCCAAAGCCAATCAATGTTGAACCTGAGACTACAACTCCATGTGGCTTTAAACCCAGCTCAGTCTCCTTCTCTGGAGTGATTCACTGACACTCCACGTTTTACTGCTCAACAAAACATTCATTTTAGAATTACCAATCAACATATTCCCTTTGCCAGATATAGGGACAATTTTTCTCAGAATAAACCTCTCTTGCCGTCTCCCTCCTCCCCTCCACTCTCTCTATATATTTGGTAAGAATTGTTTTAAAGAGTCATTGCAGCTTTCGGTTTGATTGATAATTTTATGCTACATGCTAGAAAGCCTTGTCACATGTGTCTTAAATCAGCCATTTCAACCTTATGTGTTTTTGTGGAGAGAAGATTTCTATCATGAACATTTTTTTTTTCTGACAAAATATGTCCTTAAAAATATGTAAATTCCATTACTAGCTTTATCGCTCTCCCATAATTTCCTTATTCACCTTTGAATTATGCTTAGAGGAGGCAAGATGGATGATATAAACTTTCCAATGTTTTATGAACGATTTAGATGCAGACTTTTTGTAAACCATTACTCCCAAAAACTTCTTTTTCCCCTAAGACAGGCATGAGAACCTGGGAAACTCACTTGCTGTAGAAGCTGATGTGCAGAATCCATTGCATTGCTTGCCAGACTAAGAGCTGTGATGTTTTCATCCCCACGGCTTTTTCTTTTTTTGGCAGCCTTTTATGTAGCGGCACCAGTTGCTTCCAGACTTACTGTACTTTTTCCAATGGGGTTTTGATGCAGACCCCCACTATGCCTTTGTTTTAGTTTTTGCAGAATTGGAGGAATAGAACTGACTTGTACTTTCAAGGGGATGGAAAACTGAGTTCTTTTTAGCTATGGATTGTTGAATAGGTTGCAATACAGTTGTTGTACCACTAACCCAATGATGACCTTCGTGCAGTAATTTTTTTGTAAATTTTACAGAGCAAACATAAATCCAACGAACCTTAGTCAAGGCCAAAAGCCAAACTGAAAAAAACCTTTAAGGTGTAGATTAAAAAACCATTGTAGCATTCATTTCATACAGGTCAATGAATTACAACAGTGAGGAGTATTAATTTCAAGTAGCCCAACCCCCAATTTGCTGCCTCCAAGGGCAAGTCCTGTGTAATTTGCCATTACTTTTACAAGGTGAAAAAGCAGTGGCTAAAGTAACAGGATATTTCCTGGCTGAATAATAGTAACAGGGTCCATATTGAGCCATTCTATCATTAGCTTCTACCTCAGTTCAAACTTCAAAATGTTTTCCCAAATCGTTATTTATTTGACATGCGGGAATAAGTTTGAAGTGATAGCCTAAGCTTTTACGGTAAGTAAAATCCTTTGCAGTTGACATACAATAACATTTATAAAAGCTATTAATTGGCTAACGATCTACACACTGTAGTTGTCCAGACCCAGATTTACATACATCCAGATGAATAGTTTGCAGGAGCCTAGGAAACCATTACTGTAACCATTTTACTACATCCTTGCAGGAAAATGCAGACCAAAATGTTTTACAGTTCTCTGATATGAGCAAGAGTACATATTTATTTTTGAAAATTCCAGGAGATATAAAGTCAATATTTGAATATTACAGCAAACATTAATCTTATGGAAAATTAGTGAGCATTTTTAGACTGTCACTAGCATGTGTTAGAATTAATTTTAGATTTGATCTAAGATGTCTATGGTTATTTAGTTTCCGTCTTATATTGTCTAGGAGGAAAGAAACAGAAATGATAACAATTTTAATTTTTCCTTTTATGCTTATAAAAAAACGGTCTCCTGGCATGATGTCTTATATTCTTCACTCAGCTTATAAAGATCAGCCTGAGTTTACAGTACTTAGATAATGGAAAATTAGGGGACCACCTCTAAATTCCGTGCTTCTGGATTGACTTTACATAGGTCTCCAATAGGAGATCACTTCTACCTGTATGTATAATCATATACTATATGTGTATAATTATATGTGTACATACAGGCAGAAGTAAAGTGCTCAAAGCATTAAAGGAGTTTCCCAAGATTTTCAAATCATGGAATGGGCTAGCAGCCATACACAGGCAGTTTTTCTAGTATGCTAATTCTCCAGAATATACCATAGTACATATAAGCAGGGAAGAATTTAAAATAAAAAAGAACAGAGGTGGGATACTGTGAACAGTTAGCTTTTGCTGTGTAACAACAACAGCAACAACAACAAAAAAAACGCCACACAATTTCAGGGACACAGTGATTGGCCAGGGCTGCTCTGCTGAGCTCAGCTGGGGCTGCCTGGGCTTGGGTGCTGGCTGCAGGCTCTATTCGGTTGTGATCCATGCTGCTCTCAATATTCTGGAGCCAGTGGGCTGCCTAGGACTTGTTCTTCTCATGGTGGTGGCAGAAGCCCAACTGCAGCAGCCTCTGGGTCCATCATGCTTGCTAATGTCCCAATGGCTAAATAAATCACATGACCAAGTGCAAAGTCTCCCACGGAGGTAGAGAAAAGGGAGTGAATATTTGCTGAACAATGATCTGAGCTACCACAAATGGTCTTTAATGTATTGCTCTTTTATTGTGTGATAGGAGCTGGCTTGACACTTTGTTGTTTAGAAGAGGCAGGGGAGATAGGGAGCAACTTGTAGGTTGTAACATTTATAAAGGTAGGATGTTAACAGCCATGCTAATAATAAATAACTGTAGAAGCAGCATACATGCTTAGTATGTACTAGACATTGTTCTAATCACTTTACAGAAATTTATGTGTCTAATCCTTACAGTAGCCCTATGAAGTAAATGCTATTATCTCAGTTTTTAGATGAGGAATCTGGGGCACATAACTATTTAGTGGCTTGCCCAGGGTCACACAACTCTAGTACGTTGTGGAGCAGAGATTTAAGTCCTGGCAGTCTGGCTCCAGAGTTCAGTCCAGAGTTTATGTGACTAACATCCCCCCTTCTTCAGTTATTTTATAGGCTGAGGGCTGAAATACTTTAATTTACATTTTAAAAGATCATTCCAGATGTTTTTGATAGGAAGAATAGGGGACAGAGTGGAAGTGATGATATCTACTAGAACAGCGTTATTCAGAGTGTGAGCCATAGATGGCTATTGACCAACAGACTATTTATTACTGGCCCATGGTGAAGTAAGTACAGAAACTGAGAAGAAGCCTTTAGAAACTTTTAGGGCAAGTTTGGCATTGTTGTACAACCAAGTGCATGATTAGTTTCCTAATAACATGTTTTCATTGTACGTTACAAAAGTGCTCATTCATAATGGATTGAAAATTAGACACAAAACAAAGGCAAAAATGAAAACCAACTGCCCATTATAGATAGCTTGAAAAAGTATGAGTAAAAGGTGGCTGAAATAAATCCAGGCAAGTGTTCATTGATCATGGCTTGAACTAGGGTGGTGCTTGTGGAGACAGAAAGTAGTAGATTAATTTGATAAAAAATTTTAAGGGCCACTCAGTCTTAATACCTATATCTCACAGAGATTAAGAAGGAGGGGAGAAAGATTATTAGGTAAATTTAAAATAAGTATTTGAAGATACTCCTTTCCCATCATTTAGTCAGGGACTATATGCTGTTTCCTATGGTGGTTTTAAGGCAAAATCACAGAGAAATACACTTCTGTGAGAAACTCAGGAAATATAAATTTAGAGAAAACTTTTAGTGATTTTCAAGGTAGATATTGCATTTGTTTACTATTTTATTATTATTATTATTTTTGAGACAGAATCTCACTCTGTTACTCAGGCTGGAGTGCAGTGGTGTGATCTTGGTTCACTGCCACCTCTGTCTCCCAGGTTCAAGTGATTCTCCTGCCTCAGCCTCCCGAGTAGCTGGGGTTACAGGCATGTGCCACCACACCTGGGTAATTTTTGTATTTTTAGTAGAGATGGGGTTTCGCCATGTTGGCCAGGCTAGTCTGGACTCCTGACCTCAGATGATCAACCCACCTTGGCTTCCCAAAATGCTAGGATTACAGGATGTTTACTATTTTAAAGTGACCAACTCATCTGAATTTGCACAGGTCTTTCCCACTTTTAGCACTGGAAGTCCTATGTCCTAAGAGTCCCTGCAAGTCCCAGGCAAACCAAGATGGTTGGTTGTTCTCTATATTATACTAGAGCTGCTCATAATTGTGAATGTCTTCTTGCATTTTGCCACCAACCATCTGGTGAGGTTCTGCATTCCTGGAATCATGACATGTAGGAGTATAATATAGATATGCCCAGAAGAAATAGAGAATTTGAATGAGGTCTTACTGGAAGAGATTTCCAAAGTGATAAATAAGAAATATGAGTAAAATGAGATGCCAATTATTCAGACATCTCCTAAACGTTTTTTTCTGTAACCTGTAACTTCCCACAATTTTTTTACTTAGCTTTGCTGACTATTTTTTCCATAGGGTAGAGGAAGCAATAAGGGAAACTGCCATATCCTGGCCAGTAGGAAGAACTGGTTGAAAGCATGAGAATGTCAAAAACTTTAAGAGCATGTCACTGATTCATCTTAGGGTAGATAAAAGTGAAGGGATAGAACATTATGTCAGAGACCCATTAGCCTCCCTACCCCTAATAATGTAGGTTTCAACCTTTTAGTGGACTGGTAGCAATAATTCCACGAACAGATGAGGCAAACAGAAATCCAGATCAAGGGAGACAATAGATTTTTTAAAAATGAAATTCATAGTTTGTAACAAAAAAAATGGGCAAAGCACCTGTTGATGCAAACATCAGTTTTTGATTAGGAAGGTGACTCTTGAGTCTTCCTATATAGAGTAGAAAGTGTATTTGGAGTTTCCATCCCACCAGTGGGTGGTGTCTAGTGTGGATGGTGCAGTTGGTGACTTGGTGGCTCATTAACGAGTAGGCTTCAGTTGACTCCTTGATGCCAGGTACTAGGGTATTATCTGAATCATTAATTTTATCATACTCATTTAACAGTTTTGTCTTTAACTTTGGAGACTTAGGAGGTAATAACATTATCATATTCAGAGAAATAGGTAATATGCAACACTGCAGAATCAGGAATTCAAGGGCATCTCAATGGAATCTACCAATGGACCAAAACAAACAAGATAAAGCCTAACAAGGATCAATTTAAAGTCCAGCATTTGGAGGTAAATAAAACCAATTGTTCAAGTGCAGGATGAGGTAAATCAGGCTTGAAAGCAAATTATGTGAAAAAGACTTGAGGATTTTAGTTGATTATAAGATCAATATGAGCCAACAGTGCAATGTTCCGTCTAAAAACCAAAAATAATCTCAAATTCTGTCTTTGATTATGTTTGTGGAAAACAGCCATGGATGTTTTGTACATACAGTAAGGATGGTAGGCACAGGGTGCTTTACACCATGAGGAGAATGTATGCAGTATTTTTTTTTTTTTTTTGTCTCAAGCATTTTAGTTGAGGTTGTCACATTTTAAGAGAAGCTTTGACAAATAAGCAAAATGTTGAGGGTATCAGAAAATATTTGATATGGTTTGGATCTGTGTCCTGCCCAAATCTCATGTCAAATTATAATCCCCAGTGTTGGACGTGGGGCCGGGTGGGATGTGATTGGATCATGGGATGGTCCTTCATGAATGGCTTAGCACCACCCCCTTGGTGCTGTTCTCATGATAGTCAGTGAATGTGTTATTGTGAGATCTGATTGTTTAAAAGCGTGTGGCACCTCTCCCCTCTCTCTCAGTCCTGCTCCCACCAAATAAGATGCCTGATCTCGCTTTGCCTTCCACCATGACTAAAAGCTCCCTGAGGCCTCCCCTGAAGCAGAATCCAGTATGCTTTCTATACAACCTGCAGAACTGTGAGCCAATTAAACCTCTTTTCTTTATAATTACACAGTCTCAGATATTTCTTTGTAGCAGCGTGAGCACGAACTAATACACTATTCATTCTTTCTTACTACATTTATTGAATGCTGAGAGCATTCCCAGCCCTCCTTCTAGAATTATTAAAAGAAAGTAGGAATAATTGTACTTTTAGAAAGTTAACATTTTTGCTTTTTTAAATATATTAACTCACTAGATCATAAAACAAAAATATTTTTTAATGTTTGCTTATTATAAAAATTTAGAGAAGTAGAGGAAGTTAAAAGGAAATGAAAAATATTAAAACGATTCTTAGTGTTTGCTTATTATAAAAATGTAAAGGAGCACAGGAAATTGAAAGAAAGTGAGCAAAGGGTTGCTCACAGTCCCCCCATTCATGGGTAACCATATTTTTTGTGCACTGCTTTTATTCTATGCATTGTTTTCAGAAACCAGGTTCCTTGTGCTCCAACTTTTCTGCAGGTCCTCAAAATCTTCTCCAACCATTAAGCTTGTGGAAGATGAAAGAAAAACTGGAGGTGTGCACGAATGGTTTGTGTGGGTCAGATTTGAAGTGAGGGTCATTTTCATCCACAGTTGATTGTTCAGAGCTCAGTCACTTGGCCCACAGTACCTCAAAGGGTGCTGGGAAATATAGTCAAGCTGCATCCCAGAAGAAAAGAAAATAGTGTTTTCAACTATTGTCATGACCGTTTATTGAGTCTGGGCAATCTTAGTTGTCTTTTTTTGGGTCAGGATTCAGTAAATCTGCTATTAGAAATATCATTGTTTATTTACAATTATTTTTTTTTATCAGAACTAGTTTAGTGTACATCTCTGTTTTTTATAGCTGCCGTTTTCTCTTTCTAGCTTTTACACTGTTGTTTGAGAGTTTTGTTTGGGCTATTTTTTGACTTCCGGGCTAGCTGAGTACTTACCTTCATACATTTCTTTCACATAATCCTGACTTTGATTTTTTTAGAAAACAGTTTCACTAGGTGCAGCCTAGTGGAATGTAGTACTACTGTCTAAGTGCTCGAGATTGCTTTGATATCAGAGCAGGAAGATAGAAATCTATCTCTGCCCAAATGCCTTCCTTTTCAATCTCACTCATCATGTTTTTCTGCTTCTCAGGTTGTGCTGTACAAATGTCTGTTTCTCTCACACCCATTCAAACTCAACATTTTAAAAGAACAACTTTATCTTCTTCTATATCTCTGCCTGTTTTCATCACAATTTTTCCATGCTCTAAACTTTGATCTTTTCTAGTCTCTCTAGACAAGCTTTTAAAAACTACATCCCTTCATGCTCCGTAAAGGGGATGACAGGCTCTCCCTGCTGGATTTGATTCCTTTAAAACTTCATGGCAGTTTGGGGATTTCCCAGAACTTGTAAAATGCCATTTAGTAGAGGGAAAATGCAGCACCCAAACTCAAAAATAAAGTTTTCTTTGAATTCTTTCCAATGATAAGTGTAAGAGTTTTTTTTTTTTTCTTCAAAGATAGTTTGTCATATTAAAAACCTAATAGATTGTTTTTATTAAAGTAGTGATAATTGAGTATCTGGTTTGTAATTCTTTTTTGTTTTTGAGATGGAGTTTTTGCTCTGTTGCCCAGGCTGGAGTGCAATGGCAGGATCTCGGCTCACTGCAACCTCCACCTCCCAGGTTCAAGTGATTCGCCTGCCTCAGCCTCCTGAGTAGCTGGGATTACAGGAGCCCGCCACCATGCCCAGCTAATTTTTGTATGGTTAGTAGAGATGAGGTTTCACCATATTGGCCAGGCTGGTCTCGAACTTTTAACCTCAGGTGATCCATCTGCCTCAGCCTCCCAAAGTGCTCGGATTACAGGTGTGAGCCACTGCATCCGGCTGGTTCATAATTCTTTAGAAAAACTTTCTGTATAGTTTGTGTGATATATATTTGCATTTGTGTTCATTTTAATCCATATGCAAAATATAGTTGCTGGACTATACCCTTCAGAAGTAACTAACCAGAATTTAATCAAGAGGCCACACTTCAGAAATGGTTACTATAAATGACTGTTTTACTTAAGTTGATTTCTGATCAATACTACAGGCTTTGTTAATGAGTACATGATAGGTTGGAAGTGGACTTTCATTGGTGAAATTTAGTGGTCAAGATATGGGGATGCCCTAGAAGATACTCCCACCCTTACATGAATAAGACAAGTTTGAAATTCAGCTAGGACATACTGTCATGACTATGTTATAGTCATGTGTTGCTTAATGACAGGGATACATTCTGAGAAATCTGTCATTAGGTAATTTTGTCTTTTGCAAACATTTGTCTTTTGTAAATCATTGTCTTTTTACAGACATTATTTAGTGTACTTATACAAACCTAGATGGGATAACCTACTGCACACCTAGGCTTTATAGTAGAACCTATTGCTCTTAGGTTACAAACCTATACAGCATGCTACTGTAACTGAATGCTTTAGGCAGTGAAAACACAGTGATAAGTATCCGTGCATCTAAACAAATGTAAACATAGAAAGGTACAGCAAAAAACTGGCATAAAAGATTAAAGGTGACACACCAGAATTGGGCACTTATCATAAATGGGGCTTGCAGGACTGAAAGTTGCTCTGGTGAGTCCGTGAATGAATGTGAATGGTAAGTGAACGCGAAGGTCTAGGGTATTACTGCATGCTACTGTGGACTATTTAAACACTCAGGCTATACTAAATTGATAAAAAATATTTTTCTTTTTGCAATAATAAATTTAGCTTATAACATTTTTACTTTATGCAACTTTAAAATTTTTTAAAGTTTTTGACTCTTCTGTAATAACACGTGGCTCAAAACACAAACACATTGTACAACTTTACAAAAGTATTTTCTTCATATCTTTATGCTATAAGCATTTTTCCATAAAAATTCTTTTTATATTTTAAACTTTTAAAGTTAAGAATGAAAACACAAACACACATTAGCCTAGGTCTACACAGGGTCGGGATCATCAATATCACTGTCTTCCATCTCCCATCTTGTCCCACTGGAAGGTCTTCAGGGACAATAACATCTATGGAGCTGTTATTTCCTATGATAACAATGCCTTCTTCTGGAATACCTCCTGAAGGATCTGCCTAAGGCTATTTTACAATTAACTTTTTAAAATACATATAGAAGGTAGCCAGCCGTGGTCGCTCATGCTTGTAATCACAACACTTTGGGAGGCCGAGGCAGTTGGATTACTTGAAGTCAGGAGTTTGAGACCAGCCTAGCCAACGTGGTGAAACCCCGTCTCTACAAAAAATACAAAAAAGTAGCCAGGCGTGGTGGCAGGCTCCTGTAATTCCAGCTATTCAGGAGGTTGAGACAGGAGAATCTCTTGAACACAGGAGGCAGAGGTTGCAGTGAGCCGAGATCGCACCATTGCACTCCAGCCTGGGCAACAGGAGTGAAACTCTGTCTCAAAAAATATATATATATATGTTATATATAATATGTAATATATAAAATATACTTTATTATATAAATGGGCAACAAGAGTGAAAATGTCTCAAAAATATATATATTCTATTACATAAATTATATGATATATATGTAACATACTTTATATGCCTAAACTTTTATATATCTATATATTTTACATTATATATAAAATATACTTTATACTCCCAGATATACGTTATATAATATATAAAATATTATATAATGTATCTAGGAGTGCAAAGTGTATTATGATGAATACATAAGCCAGTAACATAGTTGTTTATTATCAAATATTATGTGCTGTTTATAATTGTATGAGCTATACCTTTATATGACTGGCAGCACAGTAGGTTTGTTTATTCCAGCATCACCACAAACATGTGAGTAGTGTGTTGTGCTATGATAGTACAATGGCTATAACTTACAACAGCTGTGCTGTCACTAGGCGATAGGAACCTCTCAGCTCTATGATAATCTTACGGCACCACTGTCATATATGTGGTCCATTGTTGAGCAAAATGGCATTATGCAGTACATGACTGCACTTGTTTATAGTCAGCATCCATTCTGATTGGGTAGTCTGTGCTATTTGTGATGTTAAATATTTTGAGCATTGCCTCTTGGAACAAGGTAGAAGGATGAGAGCCCAGCTATACCCTGAGGATGTCTACACCCTTAGGAATGTCTGTACCCTCAGGAATGACAACAGGGGTGCTGCATTTGGTTACAGGGTTATGCAGTGCTCAACGAGCACAGCTGTGTGCAGCAGCCCTGAAGAGTGCCTGCGCATGATTCCTGAGATGTTCTGTCCTCAATCACTAATTTGAAGGATTCTTGGATGTCTGACTCTACTTGAGGATTAAATTGTGGTGTTAGAATTTGGCACATTTGGCTTGGGTAAGCCTTTCCTGCAAGGTGCTATCAGGCTTTAAAAAGAAAGAGGGCTCAGATTTCATCAGGTTTAAAGAACAGGATGCATATTGTTTTGGGCTTGCCTGTTACTTAAATGACAGGATTCTGTCAGACACGTACGTCCTTTGCTTCCTGGTAGTGAGGTTGTAGAGAGATTTAGAGCCATCTCCTGCCTCTAATCTGGTTTCTTAACCTGCAGTCTATGGACCCTTTGCATACGTAGAATCCAAAGAGTTCATATTCTTGGATGTGACAAAGAATTACATTTTTATTTTCACTAACTTGAGCTGAAATATAGAATTTCTTTCAATTATTAGTATAGGCAACACACCCTGGTATTATTAGCTTTCCCATGTAATTAACAGATATTACATTTATTTTCATGACACATATACATAACGTGTCATTTAATATCATCATTATTTGAAATTATAATTGTGGTAGACCCATTAGTAGGTCTATTTTTAATTTATTTGTAGAGAATTCTATGTATTTTTATATCACAAATATTTAAAACTTTTTCAACAATTATATTTCAAACTGTTTGGCTTCCTTTTTATTCCCTATGCATCTTATTTTTTTGCATTTAAAAATATTCTGAGAGGACACACAAATGAAGAACATCTGATTTTTAGAGGCAATTGATATCATCCAAAAAGCCTACTAGTTGATCATTACTAGATTGGCTTATAGCCACTTAGTTTGTAATAGTGGATGATTTGCAAGGTAAACAAGTGGTGTGAGAGTAAGACTGGTGGGAAAAATGTGGTCATGGTGCAGAACCATTATTCTTCACCCATTAGTGACTGTGGGCTGGGTTAGAGACATGCAAGGCTCTAAAATCAGAGGTAGTTTCCCTGGAGGGAGGGCATAGTGGTTATGTCTGCAGGGTTGGGCAAGACCTGTTGCATTGGTGGGGAGGAATGCTGCACCATTTGTCTACCCTGTCTTCCCGCTATGTAATCTTTTAAACATTCCCTCTGTCTTTCTTCATTTGTTTGTAGTAGTTCCAAACACCATTTTGTAAACATATTAATTTAGACATTATTGAGACGGTGTCTCTTTTTGAAAATGTGTTTAGAGAGAGACCAGTATACCCCTTTCCTGCTTCTCCGTCTATTCCACTTCTGGGCAGGTCATTCTGGGAAATATCATATATAGGACTCTAGGAAATGAACTTCTACACGTTTTCTATCTTAAAGAACATTTTTTCATTTTCTTATAAACCAAATTTATCTGTTTGCTTGTTTTTATAGTAATCATTGTAAATACTAGGTAAGAAGTTAGGTATTTGAGGATAATAGTGAACACAGAAAATTTCGAGTTTGAAAAAAAATTGGCCTAAATGAGGTTTGTGTTTTCAATTATTTTTTTTTTTGAGACGGAGTCTTGCTCTGTTGCCCAAGCTGGAGTGCAGTGGCCAGATCTCAGCTCACTGCAAGCTCCGCCTCCCGGGTTCATGCCATTCTCCTGCCTCAGCCTCCTGAGTAGCTGGGACTGCAGGCGCTCGCCACCTCGCCCGGCTAGTTTTTTGTATTTTTTTTTAGTAGAGACGGGGTTTCACCGTGTTAGCCAGGATGGTCTTGATCTCCTGACCTTGTGATCCGCCCGCCTCGGCCTCCCAAAGTGCTGGGATTACAGGCTTGAGCCACCGCGCCCGGCCTGTGTTTTCAATTTTTAAAGTCAGTTCAGAAGTGACTCACTACATTTTCTCCCTCTCTCCACAGCACTTATTACAGTGAAACAAAACTGAGTGTGGAGGATTAGCTGAAGGACCTAACGTTGAGTACCTAGTATGCACTAATAATGTTATGTTTGTTTTGTTCTCTTTTGTACTCCTCCAAACAATCTTGAGGAGCAGAAAAATCAAAGTTTCATAGTGGCTTGAATTTTTATTTTTATTTTTCACTTCTGTATCCCGATCACCTATAATAATGAATGGCATATATCAGGCATTCAATGACTACCTGTTAAGTGAGTCTTATCCCAAGTTTACAAATAAGAACACTGAAGCTCAGAGGGGTTTGTGACTTGCTTAATACCTCAGAGACTGTAGATGGAAAGTGTGTACTTAAAAATATTTGTGATGCCTGGGTGCAGTGGCTCATGCCTGTAATCCCAGCCTTTTGGGAGGCTGAGGTGGATGGATCACTTGAGGTCAGGAGTTTGAGACCGGCCTGACCAACATGGTGAAACCCCGTCTCTACTAAAAATACAAAATTAGCCGAGCGTGGTGGTGCACACATGTAATCCCAGCTGCTTGGGAGGCTGAGGCAGGAGAATCACTTGAATCTGGGAGGCAGAGGTAGCAGTGATCCGAGATTGTGCCATTGCACTCCAGCATGGGCAGCAAGAGCGAAACTCTGTCTTGGAAACAAAAAACATTTGTAACTCCCGAAGTCATTGTGTGTTAAGAAGAGGCATACAGTCAGTCAGCTGTTAATTTGGCTTTATGAAGATGGGATAGTTTTGCATGCTAGAAAGTTTGATGTGGTGGCTTAACACTGTTTTAAAACAAGATCTGGTCATGAGGGGTTGAACTACGTTTTTATAATCTTGATTACTCATTCATGCCAAAGTAGTCAAGACTGAGATCATGTGAATACTTTGGTCACAAATCATACATTTTGAATAGAAGCTTTTCTTTCTTACCATCCAAAACAAATACAGCTAGCCACTCAGCCGACAGAGTTCTGCTGGAGCTGCTGATGCCATTGGGTAAACACAATCTGAATCATCCAAGGGCTAAGTCTGTCCACTTGAAGACTGGACACGCCCTCACGGCTCTCTACAAGTCTTAACTTGATGGAATGCAGCCACCAGGATAAGGTCATTGTTATTATTGTCGTTATTATTAGTAGTAGTAGTACTAAGGCAGAGACCTTCTCTAAATCTGGAGGAAAGCTTTGCAAATAAAATCATTCTAAGAGAAACATTGAGCCAAATCAGCACCATCTTCCCCTTTCCCTCATCTTGCAAAAAACTTTGGCAGTAGGCTTTCTCAAATAAAGGTGGCACAGCTGTTGTCTGGGGTAGAGCTATTGCCCCACTGTCTAAACAATGGGTGGCTCACCACCTCAGCAACTGGGAACTAACAAGACTGAGATATTTAACAACTAATCATGGATCTCTAGAAGAGAGACAAAGCTGCTTAACAACTCCCCACACAGAATTGCCTCTAACCATGTGAAAAGAATTTGATTAATAGATTCAGAGAGTTTGGTGGGAACTACTGACATCCAAGCACAGAATGGATTTGTAGGAATGTGAGGCTGGCGAATTGTTTCAGGCTGAGCCTGGGGCTGAGCTTTGGAGGAGGACACTCAAATCATAGCAACCGGAGTCTTATGTCTTTAAATGTGGATTCTCAGTGACTTTTAATTCAACTGTGGCCAGACTCAGTAAGTGGGCAGTCAGCTAAAGTGCCAAGTTGTAATTTATTAATACAGTTCTTTATAGTTAGGCCATTAAAACCAGATTGTTTATGTTCACTGGGATAGCTCATTCTTAGTGATAAAGTCTTTGGGATAAATTAATAATCAAACTCCAATGAATACAAAATTCTTGTGAAGGAAACTGAGGCTTCTCTAAAGACATATTTTTATTGAATTGTGTTGAACTATTGAGTCATCCTTTTCTATTGCAGGATTATATATGTGATTGACATCAGAGGCTTTCAGTCTTTTCTACTTCAGTAAGGATTCATCTCCGGTTTTGTGTCTGGTTTAATTTAAAAAAAAAAAAAAGCCTCCAGAGATACTTAGCATTCACAGACTTAGCTTCTGCACCATTCCGTTTTGTCTGTTTGTTCCAAGCTCTGCTTCTGGACTCTCTAGACCTTATTGTTATTATTTTGAGGAATGCAACTTAGACTATTGGACCACTGTCCAGAAGCATTGATTGGCTCTCTCTTAGTGCCCAACCACTGCCTCTGTCTCGGTTATTCTTTTTTTCCATGAACAACCCCAAAGCACGTCATAGCAACCTTCCTGTTTGATTTCCCATAATTGGACTTTTCCCAAAAGGCCCTATTTGGGGATAATTTGGGCTTGGAGATGAGTGTCAGAAATCTTCGTCGACATTTTCTTCCTTTAACGGTACTGTAGACATACTGATAGAAGGGAACTAACATTTCTCAAACATCTACCACATGTCAGACTGTGCTGGAGACTCCAGAAGAATTCGCTGAAACAACAAATTGGCCGAAAATAAATATTTGCCATCAAGGAAGTTTGTCATAGATTGGTAATTTTATGCATCATAATGATAGTGTTGCTAATTTTTATGTGACCTTACATATTTGTGTGTATCAAAAATTTTCAGGGTTTTGGAACTATTTTTATAAAGCCTGGGATACTTACAAGAATGTACAGTGTTTCTATTCAGTTCTCAGATATTTGGAGTGTGTTTATTTGTTTTTGGTCAATTAGGCCTGCTTAGCTTGTTTGGCAGTCTTTCATGAATTTAAGTTTGGCTGCAGCTCTGAATTTTCCAGAAGGAAATTCATTAAAAATAGGTGTTTCCAGTCACCTTTTTGGTTGGAATTTATCAATAAACTATATTTATTGATAAATTTTGTGTGTACTAGTATAATTTTACAATTAAAAATCATAATTTTGGGTTGCTGTTCCTCCATTTTATTTATTTTGCTTTTTAAAATTTAAAGTTTATTTTTTGCCTAATAGTGCCAACTTATTTAGGTAAATTTAACCATTTTGATTGTGTATTTCTTTCACATATTAACAGCTTTAATAAAGAAAATTTTATAGAAAAAGCAGGCTTAAAGAAATGATACATTTTTGTTTGATGTGCCTGAAAGCAATATTAGGTTTTTAATGTTAGCGTTATTTTAACACTGGAATGTGAAAGAAAATGCCAAGAAGTATTTTTCTATATAATGTCTCATAGGTTAAGTAGTTTGATACTTGTAGGCATTGTTGAACTTTTTGTCCTAAGTATACTAAATACTGACTTTTAAGTGGTATTATTGTTTTTGTCTGAACAATCCTTCGTATATTCAAAGTTGCCATCATCAAATTATTGCAAGTTTAAAAAGTTCTTTTAAAAACTGATTATCTGTCTTTATCCTACCCGTTTTCCTCACTTTATCTCACAGCTACCAAGTGCAAGCAGGTATTATTGTGTCCATTTTACAGGTAAGGAACTAAGGCTGAGAGAAGTTAGTAACTTTTCACAGTCTCTGACTCAAATCAAGACGTAAAGCAAGAATGAGACGGAGCTCATTTGAGCTCAGACACTATTGTTCAGATCTCTTAAAAAGCAACCTTTTTTTATTTCAACAGATTTTTATAACACTAATTTTCAATAATTCCATTTCAGTAGATTGTAGGTAGCCAGTACCTAAATAACTATAGGCTGTTTTAAGGGCCTATATACAGCAAATAATCTCAGAATCTTACTCCTGTTCCCTTGGCACTTACTATGTCTAGGCATGCTGTCTAACTTCTAATTGCTAGTGTCTCTATGTTTTTATAGGCTATAGGTGCTGGGAATTAATGCCCTCCCTCAACCAATGACTGACAAAAGTTGGTGGATAAATACCCCAATTCCCTCACCCCTGCATAAGATAACTGAGATACTTGCTCTATCCTGTCTCCCAGAATTCCCTTTCCCCAGTGGCATTAAAGTTCAGTTGTCCACAGTGGTAATTTGCACAATAACACCTTCTTTGTTGGCTTTCTTCTCTTTCCTGCCTCACTTCGCTATTCTTTTAGTGGTATTTTCTGTGATCACCTCCAAATTAACTACTTTCACTTGAATCCTCATCTCAGCATCTCCTTCTGGGATAACCCAAACTCAGATACTATCTTCCCTACTGGTTATGCATATTTGAAAGTAAATCTTTCAGCCTGCAGCATGTAGGAGTCCAGTCCTAATCCAGGACCTCTAATTCTGGGATTAGCAAAGACAGCCTCCCATTTGCCTCCTGAGCTGGCTGTTCCCTGCGTTTGCCTCCTTATCTCTATGTCATTTAGTTTCACCCTGGAATTCTCCACTCCCTGCTCTTGCTCTATTATTATTATTATTATTTAATTGCAATGTACTTGGGGCTGACTCTTGTTAGCCACTTTACCTAGTCTCTTAACATTGCATATTCCTTGCATGTATTAGTTGTATATTGTTGTATAACAAATTACCAGCAAAACTTAGCGGCTTATTACAGCAAACATTTACTATTTCACAGTTTCTGTAGGTAAGGAATCTGGGTGTGGCTTAGCTGTGTGTCTCTGCCTCAAGGTCCCTCATGAGGACGTGGTGGTCAGTCTGTTAACCAGGACTATGGCCTCATCTGAAGGTTTTGTGCAGAGGGAGATCTGCTTCCAAACTTACTCATGGAGTTCTTGAAAAGCCTTAGTCCCCTGCCAAATGGGCCTCTCCACAGGTCTATCTCATGACATAGTATGTTAGTCTGTTTAGGCTGCCGTAAAAAAATACCACAGTCTGAGTGGCTTAAACAGCAGATATTGATTGATTGAGAGGGTTTCACTGTGTCACCCAGGTGGGAATGTGGTGGAATGATCATGGCTCACTGCAGCCTGTGACCTACTGGGTTCAATTGATCCTCTCATTTCAGCCTCCTAAGTAGTTGGGACTACAGGCACACACCACAATGCCTGACTAACTTTTTATTTTTTTAGAGATGGTGTTTCGTCATGTTGCCTAGGCTGGTCTCGAACTCCTAGCCTCAAGTGATCCGCCTGCCTCAGCCTCCAAAAGTGCTGGGATTATAGGTGTGAGCCACTGTGCCCAGTCTGGACGTTAATTTTCTCACAGTTCTGGAGGCAAGAAGTCTGTGATCAAGGTGATGGCAGACAAATTTTTTTTTTTTTTTGAGACGGAGTCTCGCTGTGTCGCCCAGGCTAGAGTGCAGTGGCACGATCTCGGCTCACTGCAAACTCTGCCTCCCGGGTTCACGCCATTCTCCTGCCTCAGCCTCCCGAGTAGCTGGGACTACAGGCACCCGCCACTACGTCTGGCTAGTTTTTTGTATTTTTAGTAGAGACAGGGTTTCACCGTGTTAGCCAGGATGGTCTCGATCTCCTGACCTCGTGATCCACCTGCCTCGGCCTCCCAAAGTGCTGGGATTACAGGCTTGAGCCACCGCACCAGGCCTTTTTTTTTTTTTTTTTTTTTTTTTGGGGGCTCTTTTTTTTTTTTTTTTTTTTTTTGGTGAGCGCTCTCTTTCTGGCTTGTGTCACTGTGTCCTCATGTGCCCTTTTCTCTGTGTGTGTGTGTGGCGGGGAGAGAGCAGGAGAGAGATCACTGGTGTCTCTTCTTTCTCTTGTAAAGACCCAGTCCTACTGGATTGGGTTCCCACTCTCATGATCTCATTTAACTTTAATTACCTCCCTAGAGGCCTTATCTCTAAATATCGTCACATTGGGAGTTAGCGCTTCAACTTATACATTTAGTCCTGGGGAGGGACACAATTCAGTCTATAATACATGGTAGGGTCCAGGAAAGAGTAAGCTAGCAAGCAAGCCAGAGAGCATCCAAGGTGGAAGCCATGGAAGCCATAGCCTTTTATAACACAAGTGTCCCTTCACTCCCACCACAGTCATTTGTTTAGTAGTGAGTCAGTAAGTTTAGCTCACACGTAAGGGGAGATGGTTAAACGACCGTGTGAACATTAGAAGGTGAGGATCGCTGGGGGCCAACGTAGACGCTGCCTTCCATACTCCACTTTTGTGTACAAGCAGTTCTTGGACTCCTTTCCTGTTCCGTTGAGCTTCCCCAGTTGAACCAGCTAGTTCCTGACCGTCCCACCAAAGATGGGTCATCCCACTGCAGACGGAGAGCCTATGGGACAATACTTGAGGCTGAGGGCTTCGGGGTCAGGGAGGCCTAGGTTTGATTATTTCGTTTGCTGCTTATAACCTGTGTGACCTTGGACAAGTTTTTAAAAACTTCTCTAAGACCGAGTCTCTTTTATAGGCAAATAAAAAATAATGACGGGCTGGGCACAGTGGCTCACACCTGTAATCCCAGCACTGTGGGAGGCCGAGGTGGCTGGATCACTTGAGGCCAGGAGTTTGAGACCAGTGTGGCCAACATGGTGAAACCCCATCTCTACTAAAAATACACACACACACACACACAAATTAGCCAGGCCTGGGGGCACATTCTTGTAATCCCAGCTATTTGGGAGGTAGAGGCAGGAGAATCACTTGAACCCGGGAGGCGGAGGTTGCAGTGAGCCGAGATCGTGCCACTGCACTCCAGCCTGGGCGACAGAACGAGACTCCATTTCAAACAAACAAACAAAAAATTACAGAACTCTATATTCCACCAGAAGCTGACTCAGAGGAGGACTGGAGTGCAAATTGTTTGGGAGGTGATCCTAGGAACCCCCAGAAGGGGAGTAGAGAAATGAGACAGGAAAGGGAAGAAAGTCAGTGAAGGTTGTGTTATTAAGCAAGTGACCACCATGGGCAGATAGAGAGCAGTCCCACCAGGGAGCCCTGGAAGTCAACGTGGAACATGCAACCTAGAGTTATTTCAACAAAGGGGCAAGGGATCTGGGGCTTTCGCTCACCAACTCCCTTGTTTTCATGGGTTGAAGGCTGTTTCTGGGTGCATTAACTCTTCAGCACTGACTTCTCTTTTGCATAGGCCAGTCATGCATCTGGTGCCAGGACAAGACCCTTGGCATGGAGTAACAGATGCTCATAGTAAGCAGCTTTCAGAGTATAGAAGTGAATAGCTAATGCAGCACCGTTCAATAGAAATATAACACCACCCACAAATTCATGCCACAAATGTAATTTTAGGGTTCTTTAGTAGCCGCATTTAACAAGTAAAAAGTAGCAGATAAAATAATCTTTTTTTCTTTTTTTTCTTTTTTTTTTTTCCGAGACTGTGTCTCAGTCTGCCTACTGGGCTGGAATGTGTGATCATGGCTTATTGCAGCCTCGACCTCCTGGGCTCAAGTGATCCTCCCACCTCAGCCTCCCAAGTAACTGAGACTATAGGTATATACTAGCATGCCTGGCTAATTTTTCACTTTTTGTAGAGACAGGGTCTCACTGTGTTGTTCAGGCTGGTCTCAAACTCCTGGGCTCAAGCTATCCTCCTGCCTCTCAGCCTCTCAAAGTGCTGGATTATAGGCATGAGCCACTGCACCTGGCAAAAATTAATTTTTATAACATATCATATTTAGTCCAATATATCAAAACTATGATTGCAAAAATATAAAAATTATTGAGATATTTTACATGTGTTTTTTCTAAGACTTTGAAGTCCAGTGTGTATTTTAGACTCATAGCTTATCTTGATTTGGACTAGCTATATGTCAAGTACTTGTAGCCATGTGTGGCTGGTAGTTACCACACGTGGCTACAAGCTGTGGTCAGCATGGGCCTAGTGGATATGTAGGGTACCTACATCGTCTGCCATAAGTACCCATTTCATTAGGGTTTTGTGAGAAATAAGGAAAAATGCATATAGCATTTCAAATTTTATAATGTTTCCTACAGTCAGCATTAAGGGAGATCCTACTAGTAATTAATAGATTGTGATTCCTGGAGGGAGGTATTCATGGAACAATGGTTGAGACATCAGTTAGGGAAGAGCTGTATCCTGAAGGGGCACACTGAGTAGATTTTAGGTACTGTGTTAGAAGCATGGCTATCACCTAAAATATATAGGTTCCTTTGCCCCATTTATCTCGGTTCTACTCCCCTAACTCCCCAAAGACATTTAGCAATCCTTGAATCAAGCTCAGGGATGAAGCAAACATTGGTAAGATTATGTAAGAAGGAGAATGAATCAGTTGTATTTATGTGCATATAATGAGGAAAGAGAGGAAGCTGTATTCTAACCAAGGGTGTTATAAACTGAGAACTTGGGTGAGAAAGGTACGCACAGATCAATTTATGGAATCCTGTCAGCAAAGCTGCTTTTAAAATAGCACTTACAGACTTTTTGGCAAAACAAAAGTGAAACAACTGGAACTGCTCCAGCCTTAGGCTTGTAAAACCACCAGTCAGTGAATCCAATAAACAGATGCACATTCCTACCTTGAGCCACGCCTCCTCCCCCACACTCTTCTACACTAGCACTCACAAAGATATTCAAACTGGTTTACAAAGTCAAGGCTTAACCTGCCCTCACCACAGTCACACTCTCTGGTCTCCTCTCCTTTGGCCATTTCCCAATACACGGATTCTCCTTTTCTGATTTGCATAGCAGAGCAGAGCTTGTCTTCAGCCAGATCATTCACAAATGATTTTGAATGGGATGGGAACTTGTGCCACAGTATTAGAGACCTTAATCCATATTTGGATCCATTCTGTAGCTTTCTACAGGAGTGGGATTCAACCAACTGAGAATCCCTAGAGTTCTAGGAAATATTTTGAGCTTCTGTTTTATGCCAAGCACTGTCCTAGGCACCAGGAATTTAGCAAGGCGCAAGTCCTGGTCCCTTCCCTTAAGGGAAGCCTGAAATGGAGGGAAACAGGCAAACAAGATGCAGTCACCTTGAGATCGCATAGGAGGGGGTGGCGCCCAGTCACGAAAGGCTCCTTGAGACTGAGCACTTGAACTGAGGTCTGAGAGTGAACAGAAATTAGCCAAGTGAAGGCAGAGAGAACAGAGGTGAAAGGAATTGAGAGAATAGCATATACAAAGTCCTGGAGGTAAAATTTCATACTCGCTTGCTAACAAGGTTATTATAAGCAAATTAAAGATAGCACCATGTCCCTTGGGTCATGAATTCATGGCCCACAAGCTGGCCATCATACTGTGTGAGTTGGAGGAAGAGGATGTAATATTGGTGAGAAGCAATATGCGGAGTCCAGGGTGAGTTCTACTGCGCCAGAAGAATGTATTTGAAATTTAAATTTTTTTTTTTTTTTTTGAGACAGAGTCTGGCTCTTCACCCAGACTGGAGTGCAGTAGTGTGACCTCGGCTCACTGTAATCTCCACCTCTCGGGTCCAAGTAATTCTCATATCTCAGCCTCCTAAGTAGCTGGGACTACAGGCACACACCACCAGGCCCGGAAAATTTTTTGTATTTTAGTAAAGATGAGGTTTCACCATGTTACCTTGGCTGGTCTTGAACTCCTGAGCTCAGGCAATCTGCCCACCTCAGCCCCACATAATGCTAGGATTACAGGTGTGAGCTACCCCACCGGGCCTGAAATTTAAATTTGAATGCCTTTGGGAAGTGTAGACTTTCTGCAGTTTGTCCCAAATCCTGACACTCTCTGAGGTCATCAGCCAGTGGCTTACATAACTTTGTTACTTGCCCAACTTCTTTGAGATCCTGATCTCTGGTCTGTGTCATTTCCTTGATTTTTAACCTAGGAGTTTGCTAGGTAAACAGATCATTCATCCATTTATTCAATCAATATTTATTTTGGGGGGCTGTATATACACTATAAGGGGGGGGCTGTAGATACACTGTTAAATTCAGCCTTAATAGAGCTTATAGTCTGGAGAGGAATACAGGTAAGTAAATAAGCCCATGGGTGTGTAATATACCAATTGTGACAAGTACTTTGAGGTGGTAATAAGGGCCTTCTTTGAAGGGGGTGAGAAAAGGCCTCTCTGAGGATAAACTTTTAAGCAGAGACTGGAAATCTTTGTGTTTTTTTTTTTTTTTCTTTTTCTTTTTTTTTTTTGGGCTGGAGTCTTGCTCTATTACCCAGGCTCCCAGGCTGGAGTACAGTGATTCTATCTCGGCTCACTGCAACCTCTGCCTCCTGGGTTCAAGCAATTCTCTTGCTTCAGCCTCCCGAGTAGCTGAAACTACAGGTGTGTGCCACCATGCCTGGCTAATTTTTATATTTTTAGTAGAGATAGGGTTTCGACATGTTTGCCTGGCTGGTCTCAAACTCCTGGCCTCAGGTGATCCGCCTGCCTTGGCCTCCCAGAGTGCTGTGATTACAGGTGTGAGCCCCTGCGCCTGGCTGAGACTGGAAGTCTTTGGAAGAGTACGGGTGAAATGTGCTCCAGGCAGCAGAAGTGAAGCCTAAAGTGAAGTTGGGCAGGTTGGAACTCACACAAGTGCTTCTGCTCTCCAAGCCACGAACCCTGGTACAAGGCTGTGTCTGTCCAGAGGAAGGAATGCGCAAATTGCAGGATGACTAGCAGAAGCCCACCGAGAAGACCTTAGCTAGGAAAGACCAAAGACAATAGATCCTTGCACCCTGGAGAACAGATGTTCTTTTAAGGTAAATTGAAAACTGGAGAAGTAGGTGGAGTTGGGAGCTGGATTAAGCTGTAGGAGTTGGTGGAAGTCCAGCACTGCTGGAGGAAGACAGTTTGTGGAGACCAGCGTGATAGGGGGATGCACTAGAGGGACAGCTTTTCTAGGAATGCCCAGTGAGGCAAGTCTGGTTTCCAGGTAGATCAATGCTCTGGGAAGCAAAGACTTAGTAATATAAAGCAATGAAGGAAGAGGGGCAGGTAGAACAACCCCAGCTTTAGGCCAATGGGCCCTGGCAGACACTAGCCTTCAGCCACATGGGAAAGAGGAAGGAACAGAGGAAAAATAAGAGCTAAGTAACACTGCAGGAGCCTAGTAACCAAAACTGAGTCCTAGAATCAGAGAATTAGGACAGAGCTCTCTGGATGTTGTGTTATTGATCTAGAGGGCTTTAAGTTCCTTGAATAGTATCCAACTTTGAGGAGTGTCTAGGGCAAAATTTGGTTTGTAGAAA
Source organism: Colobus angolensis palliatus (assembly GCF_000951035.1). NCBI lineage: Eukaryota > Metazoa > Chordata > Mammalia > Primates > Cercopithecidae > Colobus > Colobus angolensis. Next base: position 10,122,859 of record NW_012114141.1, on the reverse strand, counting down.
GGAATTAAGCTGAATCAGATTTGAAGATTAAGTGGCTGACAGATGGGTAGAGGTCCAGGCATGTTGTAACGTGATATACCTAACTGATGACTTAAACAAAGCGTGTGGGTGCACCAGTGGTGTCTCTCAGTCATTTCTGCATTCTTTTCTTGGTTGCATCAGACATTTCTTCTATACCATCTCAGATCTTCTCTAATATTCCTGTCTGTGGGGGCCTTGGCCATTTGTTTTCCCCAGCTGCTATGGCAACTGGCTTCACGTGGGCACAACCCAGCAATGCCCTGTCTTCTGCCCCTCTGCATTTTTTGCTTGCTGCTGTGGGCTCTCTCCATAGCCTCTAATGTGTGAGATGCTGCGGGATCTGAACTAGCATCATGTACAAGCAACCTGAAAGTGTGGGAGCATTAATGTTCTGTGAAGTGAACTGGCCAATGTGAGATGGAAGCTAGCTGATAAATTCTTCCTTCCTCCCACAGACACGTAGTACCTTATGTGTCTAAGAAAATGATTGTATGAGATAGCGCAAATAGTTGTACCTGCACTTGTTTCCAAACAGTGGCCAACTCAGAAACACATCCTCCTTCCTTTCCCACTACACTCTTCTTCACCTCGTTTCTATTTCCTGGGGATTGCACCTTTAATAAAGTCATAACACATAAGCTTTTGCCCCAGGCTTTGCCAGGATACAATGATCTGTTTTAGATTTGTGCTAAGGTCAGTAGCTTACAGCTCAGTAGCTGCACAGCCAAGCTGCACATGTGGCTATAGAGCACTTGAAATGTGGCTGGTCCTAATTAAGATGTGGTGTGAGCATAAAATACACATCAGATTTCAAAGATGCAGTACAACAAAATATGTAAAAGATCTCATTAATAATTTTTTTACATTTATTACCTGAAGAAATGATAATATTTGGATATGTTAAGTTAAATAAAATGTACTATTAAAATGAGTTTCATCTAGTTCTCTTAACATTTTAACATGGGTCTACAATATTTCCATCAGCCAGCATTTGTCTAGAGTTTGTGGAATCCACTTCTTAGCCCTTTTAAAAAATTTAGAAAAACACCTGACAATCTCCCATCTCCTTTTGTTCTTTTGGTACTTCTTTTGTTTTCTATGATTGCTTAAATGTTATTAATCAGTGATGCTGTGAATAAGTGATACTTTCAAACCAGAGGAGTGCTTTTATTGGGGTCAAAAGAAATAGCAGCACGTGTACATTGACTGCATGAATAAGTTAAAATGACCATCCATATTTGTTGATGTCTAATTTTGCAGGATGTTAGGTTTGTATCTTGAACTACAAATGAACTACGGCCTCTATTTCATGCCTTACTAAGCATATTAGGATAAGCACAGTAGGTGTTGAAAAGGCTAACAGTTTATGAGTGTTAATCTTCTGGTATATTTTATTGTATGTATTTTCCATGCTATAATTGAATCTCATGAGCACAGTGCTTAAGGATTAACTTTTGTGCTGGTTTTTTGTTGTTGTTGTTGTTCACTGCTATTATCAATTACATGTTGCGATTTGGTGGGCTAAATTAAATTTGTTGCAGAATTTGGCCCTGCTCCTTTCTCTGGAATTTTCTTGTGGCTTTCTTGCCCAGGGTATTTCATCATCAAATTGTCTTATTAAGCTCTCATGCACATGACATTGGCTATGCACTATATACAGTACAAGTCAAATAGCTGTGGATTCTATTCTGTTCTATAAAAAGATAAGCTTCTGGCTTGGAGTCACATTCCTTCTCTTGGAATTTTGTTCAGGCTGGATTGAAACATTGTTAAAGAATAGTTTGGTGAGAAGTTGCTTGGGGGGCAAGAGTTGAATGATTTCATACATAAAAGGAATGTGAATTGAGATGGAGGGAGTATAGGATGGATAAGAAGTCAACTTCAAGCCGAGTAGGGAGTGGATGGAACAGATTTTAAAGATTCAAAAGGAGCAATGGTTTTAAAACAACAAATCAAGATTACTTGCCATGGCTCCACTCTATCTAAATATAAGATTTTTGGTTTTAGTTGTAAGTCAATGTGATAGCAGAATATCTTACTTACATTTTTGGTTATCAGTTTATTGTTATAGCAAATCAAGAAAACATAGTCTCCAGAATTGAGAAAGAATAAAGCTGGATTGTTCATTCCCAAGCATACTTCTAATGATATTCTTTCACCAGACACAGTATTTGAGTTGATCCCAATAGTTATATTCAGGGGTGAGTTTCACATGCCACAGGTTTATTCACTTCCCTTCTTTTGTAGTCCTTAAATTCTGTTTTCTTTGAAACTGTGTTTCTTTTCTTCTCAAATAAAAGAAACCAAATATAGGGAAATAATTTTATCAAAAGATTCATTTTGATAAGAGAAGAATTAATTAAAAGTTAATTAAAGATGTGCTCATATCTGAATTGTTACATTATTATTAACTTTGCTGAAAAGCATAAATAAGCAGAGTGCTGGGACAATCACAGTAAATCCTTTATTTCAAGCTAAAGTCTCTCAACTGTTTTGTAGCCTTCGAGGGAGATAGAATTACATGTAGTATACTTAATAGGAAGTAAACGTCTTGTCCCGTTTATATCCCATAAGAATCTTTATGCCAGATAAATTCTGTAAAGTTGACATAAACTCATTCAGCATTTGGTGGCAATTGGGACAGCATCCCAAAGTTGTGTCAGTCTCCCATGGGATCAAGGCCCACTACCACACTCATGTCCAATTTGGTTTTATGTTAAACAACTTTAAAAAATCAGGATTAACAGCTTTCACTGCTCGTAAAATTAAGATGACTTTGTTAACATTTTATGGCCCAGAGAGGTAAGTTATCCTAGGCAGAAAATAAAGGAAATAAACTGTAGTTTAGATTTTTTTTGGCCAACCTACATCAAGTATAATCTCAACAGCAAACATCATCAGAGCAGCCAATTTTGAAAATTAGAAAGAATTGGGCCAGGCACGGTGGCTTATGCCTGTCCGCTTTGGGAGGCCGAGGCAAGTGGATGACTTGAGGCCAGGAGTTTGAGACCAGCCTGGCCAACACAGCAAAACCCTATCTCTACTAAAAATACAAAAATTAGCCAGGCATGGTAGCATGTACCTGTAATTCCAGCTACTCGGGAGGCTGAGTCGTGAGAATCGTTTGAACCTGGGAGGCAGAGGTTGCAGTGAGCTGAGATGGTGCCGTTGCACTCCAGCCTGGGCAACGAAGCGAGACGCTGTCTCAACAAAAACAACAACAACAACAACAACAAAAGTAGAATTCCAGGGATGATGTTCATGCTAAGCTTGGAATACAGGATTTGGCTAACCCGCAACTGCATAAGCAATGGGAAGGCTGGGGTTTGAGTGTGTGGTAATAACGTATTTTATTCATGGTTATGGATAAACTTCCAACTCCTAACATAGCCTTGATGCTTAGTAAGCCCTCCGTAAATGTTTGCATAATGTACAGAAAGTGGAATGCCGGGAGTTGTCTCAGTGGCCCTGCCAACTCATCAGGGGAAGTATGAGATGTGTAACCTGGATGTGGGGCCAGAAAGGGAACAGGCGAAAGCTGATGAGGTCATGAGAGATGGGAACACAGGGAGAAATTGCTGAGGTTTTCTGGAACATTTTGCCATTGACATTTGTTTGGCTTTGAGTTTTTCACTTATGCCTTTCTGGGAGGCCCATTAGAGGTGCCTCCCAGTGGAGAGGTTGATCCGGATAAAGACACATCAGAATCAAGTAGAGAAAGGAAAATCTTGAGGCTACAAAAGGAACATAAGAAGAATTCAGTAAGTGTAAGGATACTAAAAACACTGAAAAAAATGCTAAGTTCATCTCTGAAGAAAATTTTTAATATGGATTCTTAAAAAAGGAATGAAAATTAAGGGCATAATTGCATTTACAGTATTTCTTACATTTTTCCTTTTTTAAGCATAAAATGACATTTGAGCCATCACAGTTAGTGTAAGATACTAATGACAAAGGTATTAATGGGAGGACCAGGGAAAGGGAACTAAGCGAGCATCTTTTGTGCCAGGATTTATGATAAAGGCTTTGCACGTGTCATTCCCTCTGACTCTTACAATAAATTACTAATAATTGAGAAGCTCACAATGCTTGATAAAGAACAAGAAAAACCCTTTGTTTTTTACTTAGAATAATTCCATAAGCAATGCACAATTCATGCTTTTATAAGTTTCAAATGCCAAAGAAGACAGAATAAGATGGAAAAATGTACCTTCAATCCTTGCTGCTTTCCATAATCTCTTCCCTTCATATATGAAATTACTATTAACAGTTGATATGTGACCTTCCAATTCTTTTTACTTGCATATATTTAACTTTTAAAATATGAAGGTAATTATTGAGGAGAACAATTCATTGGAATATAAATATGAAATGATTTAATTTTTAAAAAATGACTTTCTCCCATATGTGATATTTTAAATTTCCCTCTTTTTTTTTGGGTGGTGAGTAGGTTCCTTAATGAAACTCAGCCCTTTTCTATAGCTTTCCTGTTACTTTCAGTTACTATTAAAGTGGTTTTATTTTTGGCATTTCACGTTATATTTATTTTAAAACTTCAGTCTTACGTGCAATTTGGAGAGGGTCTCCTCCCCAGCCTCAGTGAAGGGCAGAGCTATGTGTGGCTCTAGCTGCTTGGGTCTGTGTGGGAGCGGGGGAAGGGAGCTTGCTTACAGCTTTTTCTTGGTGACTGTATTTGCTATTCCAGCCTGTGTGAGCTCAGTGAGGATGGTGAAAGTATCAATATGCCCCATCTAAGAGAGGCTTGTTTCCATCAGCAGCAGTGGTCATAGGTATCCTTTTGTCATATATTAGATATCTCTTCCAGCCACGGATGGTATCCAGTCTCATTCTCTGATGAGGCCCATCTTTTTCCTCTGCCACACCCACGTATGGTAGTTCTAAGAAGGGTTCGTTCAGTCTCAACTGCTTGCTGAAACTACCCACCTCCAGAGCCGGCAGACATGCAGGATCCCATCTTCCATGTCTCTCAGAAATCAAGAACTCGAGGCAATTCTGACTTTCTTCCTACCTGGCACCTCCCCTATTCCTGCTTGTCATCTCTGTGTGCTGTTTGCTACGTAGGTAGCGTGGAGCAGACCATCAGATCATCTGGATAAACAGACATCAGATAGGGACATAATGCCAGTCTTTTATTCTTGCAGTCACCCCAAATCTTTACAATGAATTCTCTTGGAGCATCAGTGGAGATTGCCTACCTTGTTTTGGGGAAAGGGAAGCAATCCTTTCCCAATCCTCCATGGGAACTAGAGGGAATAGACTCTTGCCATGAATTGCTATTCTAAGGCCGGTGATCTCCTCCCCTCTTAGTTCTCTTTTTACATAGACCAAAAGAGGGTCATGGGGTGGTGGGTGGTAGGACTGCTTCTGCATTTTTGTTTCCTCTTGTAAGGGCTGTGGGAGGTGGGTGGCCTCAATGTTGGCTGCTTTGTGCACATAAAAACATAGAGTGTTTAGTAACTCTGTCTTCAGCCCTGCCCCTTAGTGGAAATTCTGTACCATGAGATGAATCCAAGCTGACATCTTGTTTCATATCCTCAGTCACTAGAATGTGCTCTGGTGCTGGTAGTTCTCTATTTGTCCCTCTGCCCCGGTTCTGTTCTCCATCTTTTCTGTCCTGTAATGTCCCCTAGAGAGCTGACTTCTGTGGAATATATTATCTTGGCTTCGTTCTCCTCTTGCTTCTGGTTTGTTTTGACTAATAGGAGGCACGGGTGTGAGGCTGGAGAGTAATAAGGAAGTTAGGGTATTTATAACCCTGACCCTTTCCCAACTCAGGTTCCTCTGTGGCTTCAGCTGCTGCCTGGTGGCCCCCTTTCCTTAGCTCCAGCTGTAACTATTCTCTCAGTTTAAGGCTGGTAAAACTTCCTGCTGGTGCTGATCCCTGGTGTATTACCATCCCGTGTGGGTTTCCTCAATCTCTTGCTGCTGCTTTGACTCTGTCCACACCTGAGAAAAGATTCTCTTCATTAGAACAGTTTCAGTTAAATCCTTTGAGTGAGCCATCTGTTTCCTGCTGTGACCATGACAAATATGCTCCCCCTTTCTATTAGCAAAATATCTCGAGGTCTTAAATGTCATTACGTATATATTTACTTACATGAGAAACGGCTGTATAATCTAATATGAGGAAACCTCAGACATATCCAAATTAGGAGGCATTCTACAAAAATAATTGGAGTGGACTATTTATTTAAGAGACAGGGTCTCTCTGTTGGCCAGGCTGGAGTGCAGTGGAGTCATTGTGGCTCACTGCAGCCTCAACCTCCCAGGCTTAAGTTATCCTTCTGCCTCAGCCTCTTGAGTTGCTGGGACCACAGATGTGTGCTACTACACCCGGCAAATTTTTAAATGTTTTTTGTAGAGACAGGGTCTCACTATGTTGCCCAGGCTTGAACTTTGGGCTCAAGCAATCCTCCCTCCTTGGCCTCCCAAAATGCTGGAATCATAGGCATGAGCCATTGTGCCTGGTTGCCTGTACTGTTTAAAAATGTCAAGGTCCCTGCGTGTGGTGGCACAGGCCTGTAGTCCTGGTTTCTTGGGAGGTGTGGTGGGAGGATCACTTGAGCCCAGGAGTTTGAGGCTGCAGTGAGATATGATCACACCACTGCACTCCAGCCTGGGTGATAGAGTAAGATCCTGGGTTAAAAAAAAGGTCAGTCATGAAAGACAATGGTGTCATGACCACTGCAAAGTTAGAGATAACCAGGTTTATGCATGTTTGTGTCTTTCCATAAGGTCAGGCTTTTATTAATCCTGTTTCAATCACAAGAGTCACAAACCACACAGAATTCCCAAGGAAGCAATTCTCCTTAGTACTTCCTGTTCACTCAGTAGGCAGAGCCACATGCACACAGGCTCAAGCTACTCCACAAGTCAGTCAGTATTGCAAACCATACATAATAGTATACTTAATCAATATATAAATGTTATGGATTAAACATTCCACAACAAACAAAGTAACATGTAACATCAAGAGGAAAAAAACAGATAGGAGAAAGGGGTGGTAAACCACCAGTCCAGGATGGTTAAAGAAAATAAAAGAGGTCCTGGGCTGGGCTGGGCTGGGCAGTCTGTTGGTCTCGCAAGGAAGAGTCTTTGATGTGGTGCAGCCTTCTGTGGCAGATGCTGAGTTCTTATCACGAGTGACTGTGAGACGATGTCAGTTAAGATGGCCTTTTCGAGCTGCTGAAGGTATAAGAATGTGTTTGTTTGTATCCTTATCTGGTTGGATGCAGTCTTTATTTTATTTATTTGTTTATTAAGCTAAGCATCTTATTTTTGTTGGCAAGGTACCCTATGACATATAAAATGGAGTCTTTTTGTAAAATGCAGTTGGTTGTGTCAAGGGTGCTCTACACAAAAGGAAAACCAAGGAACTATTCCAGATTAAGGGAGACTCGAGAGACATGATGAGTAAATGCAATGCCTGGTCCTGGACTAGGAGAAAAAAAGTTTATGAATTTTGTTGAAAATGACTAATGCATATATGTGTACCTGTGTATATACATATTATACGTACACATATATACATATATCTACATTATACATATGTATATATACACACATATATGTTTATGCATATACACACATATTTATATATGTATATTCCTATATATATGTAGAGAAAGAGAAAAGAATAAAGCAATTGTGATAAAATGTTAATTTTGACAATCTGTGTAAAGGATATATGGGAATTCTTTGTACTATTTTTGTAACTTTTCTCTAAACCTGAAATTATTTTAAAATAAAAAGTTCATACAGTGTTTCATAGCCCAGATATACATAGCCACTGTCTTGCTGTTAGCCATTTACATAGGTGGTCTCCCATTTTTTTCTATTACAAATCACCGGGCAATGAATGCATATCTTTCTGTGTATGAGCCAGTATTACTGCTGAATAGAATTGGAGAAGCAGAACTGTTGAATCAAAGGTCATACACACTTTACATTTTGGTAGATTTTGGCAAGTTGCCAAAGGCTGTTTAGCAAACACAAGGTTTTCTTCTCTTGCAAAATTATGAGAAAGATTTTATTAAAAAGTTACATTATAACCTATACAAATGTAATTTTTCAAACTGATCAAATTTAGGTCCTTGGAGTTTAGAAATTTAACCAGCCCTAAGTTATTTGCATATGTGTTACTGAGACACAGCAGGGACTCCTCTTAGGGGCCTGCTGGGCCCCCTCAAGCATAAAAATAAGAGAAAATCTTGAGTTTCTTCAAGGAAAATTCCAGGTACCCAGCTAGCTTTGAAAAATAAATGAGCAACCTGACAAGCAAGAAGGTAACAATAGCTTAAAACAATAGCCAAGGAAGTTAGAGCCATAAAATGTTTGGTTCCCTATAGAAACAAAGGATAACACATATCCTTGAGTTGTTTTTCAGAAACCTGGACCCCTACCAAATGGAAAATGCCATCCATTGGCACATAGACCTCAGATAAGGGGGAACCGAGGACTTAACTCTGACTTTTGTTCTTTGTTCTAAATTTCTTCCCGAGGGACCTGGAGAAATTATGCCCACAGGCCAGAGCTTAACATTCCTTTCTGCTGAACCCAAGTTTTTAGACAAAGCTTTCCTTCCCTAATCAATTGCAAATCAGGGACTCTTTGAATCTACCTATGACCTGTAAGCTCCCCTGCTTCAAGATATCCTGTCTTTTAAAGCCAAACCAATGTATAACTTCCATGTATTGATTTATGATTTTGTCAGTAACTTCTACTTTTCTGAAATTTACCCCTGCCTTTAAAAACCCTTGATTGTAAGCCATCTAGGAGGTTGGATCTTAAGTGTGAGCTGTCGGATTCTCCTTGCTTGGCATTCTGCAAATGAATGCCCTTGTTTCTCCAGCTGTAAAACCTCAGTGTGGATATTTGGTTTTACTGTGTTGAGTGGGCAGATCCCAGTTCAGTTCTATTACATTAACCGCTTTTCCCCCTTTATCTCGAACAATTTCAACACCCTGCCTGTCTGCATGCTTCCTTTGCCTTGGGGTTTGTAACTCAACTTCTGCCTCCCTGAATTTCAGTTAGCCAGAAATGCCAATGGATTTTAGCCAGGAGGGTAAAAAAGTTAAAATACTACTTACAGACATTAATTATATGTGGTTTTATTAAGCATGACATTGCTTCCTTTCATGAACATACATAACTGTATTGGTTCATTCTCATATTGCTATAAAGAACTATCTGAGATTGGATAATTTATAAAGAAAAGAGGTTTAATTGGCATATATTTCTGCAGGCAGTACAGGAAGCATGGCTGAGGAGGCCTCGGGAAACGTACAATTATGGTGGAAGGCAAAGAGGAAACAGTCATGTCTCACATGGCCAGAGCAAGAGGAAGAGAGAAGGGGGAGGTGCTATATACTTTTAATAACCAGACCTCATGGGAACTCACTCACTGTCATGAGAACAGCAAGGGGGAAGTCAGCCTCCATGATCCAATCACATTCTACCAGGCCCCTCCTCCAACACTGGAGATTACAATTTGACATGAGATTTGGATGGGGACACAAATCCAAACCATGTCAATAACCAATAACAGTTATAATCCTTTATAAAACCAAGCGATCTAATATCAAGGTTGAATTAAAAATGTTATAAGGTTTTGTTTTATAGTTTATAGAACATGCTTGTGTTTGGTCTGAATATAATCACAAAATTTTAAAGATGGAAAGAATGCCATAGAGCGTTTGGTCTACTCTCTTCTTTTGTAGATGTGAAAACTGATTCTCAGAGTTTGATATAATGACTGAAATCTCATAGCTGATAACTGGCACAACAAGGGTTAAGTACCAGTTTTCTGACTTTTTAAACTACTCCTTCCTGCTTCACATCTGTACTATCTCAAAGGTCTATAGGCTGTGTCATGGAACAAGTCACGTTATTAAACTACAAGTTTGGAGGTGGTGATTCAGGGTAGGATGGTTGAAATAAAAAATTATTTCTAGTATATAATGAAGAAAAGTTTGTGTAATGTGACTGTGCAAATTATTTATACCAAGCCCCTGACCAGGAAATATACCGGTAAATTACTACTTCTCTTTTGATTGATGGGAACTACGTGAAAAGGCCCAATAATACGGTGAGTATTAAAAATATCTTAACATCATGGGAGTCCCTAAAAGTTTCGTACAAGTTATAATTCCATCATGCATCATATGTATATCAAATTTTGCTGTATTCAGAAATGACTAGATTTTCCTAGATAATTTGTGAAGTGGAAACTTGGATAATTAAGTTCCTAATTCTCTTTGCAGTGGAGTAATTCAAACTAAGATTATATCATTCAGCTTTTATAATTGAAATAAACAATTCTTTGAGTGCTTATGCCATAATGAGGAATAATAACATATAATACATTATTAGTTCCAATTCCTCTCACCCCCACCAAATCATTCATATTTTGCTTAAAAAATGTATTTGTGTGTTAAGTTGGATGTGAGTGTATACAACATTCCAGAAGCTCAGGAAACTTCACATAGAATCCTCAAGTTTGAATGCGAATAGACTATATCTGTATCTTCTTCATAAATGGCAGGATCACTCGCAGAGCATATTAGGATTTGGAAAACGTACATGGGTATGGGAGAAAATTTTGTTGCATGGCAGGAATAACTTTGTTATGAGTCTGATCTTCAAGAGAAAGAGGATGGCTTGTCAGTGAAAAGATAGTTTCTATCGCACAGAGTCTTGGGATTGTCCTTGATTGGGATTGATGTGATTATTGAAGGGGATCCATCTGATTAGTGAGTGGTAGCAGGAGTTTCAATTATTGGTGATACCATAATTTGGGTGGCTCCAAGTCTTCAGCTAGTGGTGGGCTCAAGAAAGTAGGTAATCAATAACTGGGCAGATGGCCAGGTCCCAACTAGGTGATTCTCAACTCTCTCCCACCCAATTTCCTCCATTTCAAACGGATATTTTGTTACACTTAACATTTATTGATAATCTACCTATAAACATAATTTTAAAAAACACTATGCTCTAACCATAAAATAGAGAAGAAGTAAAAGTAAATAATACTATTTACTTTTAATATATAATGCTTATACAGAAATACACTGGAACAGTGCTTCTCAAACTTGACTGTGCATACAAATATTCAGGGATCCTATTAAAAAGCACATTCTGGTTCAGTAGGTGTGGGGTGGGCCTTGAGATTTCACATTTCTCACAAACTTGCAGGTGATACTGATGCTGTTGGCACATGGAATACACTTTGTGAGTAGCCTGGTCCTAGAAGACATAATGAAGAAGTCAGAGCATTACACTGAGAAAGAGAAAGTTTATGAATAGAGCTGGACACAGGTGTGTTGAATTGGCAATTGAATTACCAGAAGTGTTGTTGCCATTATTCATGTGATTTTTCATGTGATTTTTTTTTTTTAGGCAATTCATGAACAATTCGTGGTAAAACTCTGATCAAAACAAAGTCTATTTATCCCTTGATTTGCACAGTAGTTGCATTCCTACAAAAATACTTTGTGTTCATGTGTGAAATGAAGTTAACCTCTAGGCTCAGATTTATGCACACATGTTTCATCTAAGGGAATGTCCAGTGGAATACTTGACATTTTAATGGAATGTGTACATTCTTTGTGTGCAGGACTATCCTGTGGATGTCAGGACATTTAGCATCCGTGACTCCTGTCCACTAAATATCACATCCAATTCATTGTGACAACAAAAAATGCCCCTGTCAGTTTCCCAGCTTCTTTGGAGTGGAGCATGGGATTCGCAGAGTATGAATCAAGGCAGAGTGTAAGTCTCAGTCTGCTAATTAGCAACTGTATTGGTCAGGGTTCTCTAGAGACAGAACTAATAGGATAGATGTGTGTATGAAGGGGAATTTATGAAGGAGTATCGACTCACACAATCACAAGGTGAGGTCCCACAATAGGCCGTCTGCAAGCTGAGGAGGAAGGAAGCCAGTCCAAGTCTCAAAACTTCAAAAGTAGGGAAGTCAACAGTGCAGCCCTCAGTCTGTGGCCAAAGGCCTGAGAGCCCTGGCAAATCACTGGTGTAAGTCCAAGAGTCCAGAAGTTGAAGAACTTGGAGTCTGATGTTCGAGGGCAGGAAGCATCCAGCATGGGAGAAAGATAAAGGCCAGAAGTCTCAGCAAGTTGGCTTTTCCACCTCCTTCTGCCAGCATTTTTCTAGCTGTGCTGGCAGTTGATTAGATGGTGCCCACCCACATTGAAGGTGGGTCTACCTCTCCCAGTCCACTGATTCAAATGTTCATCTCTTTTGGCAACACTCTCACAGACACACCCAGGAACAATACTTTGCATCCTTCAATCTAATGAAGTTGACACTTAACCATCACGGCAACCATGGCAGAAACCCATTGTAAGACTTGGGCAAACACATCAAGGATTAGGATAGAGACCCTACAACTGCTTGGAGACCGGCTAGCCTTGGCTGGTCCCTTTGCTTATAACAGAAATGCTACTTCAGACCCTGTTGGAGAAAGGATGGGCTGAAACAGAGCATACCTTCCAAATGTTAGTGTGTCTCCAGATCACCAGTGGATCTTGTTAAACTACAGATACTGATGCGCCAGGTCTGGGGTGAGACCTGAGATTCTGTATTTCCTGCAAGCTCTCAGGTAAGGTTCATGCTCCTGCACCAAGTTTGTTCCACAAACTCTGACTAGCAAGAGCTGCAACATCTAACTTGGTGGGACTGGGGCTATAGTTTGAAAACATCAGCACCTAAAACTGAGGTAAGCTGAAGACAGCCAAGGCTGGACATATCATCCAGATCTTTCTTTCTCCCTCTGTAAGAATTTTCTTTCCACTCCTTTCACTCTTTGGATTGATGAAGACCAGCATACTAAAGTAGAACTAGCTTTTCTGCATAAGGTTGCTGGTGCTTGTCTTCTCTAGAATGAGGAAGTAATGGTAACATTTTGTTTAAAGGTCATTTTAGATTTTAATGATACAGAATAAATAGTACAGAGATTCTTTTTATGTCATCCAAGGATTTAATTAGGCATACTTTGACATATTGTTAATGGATGTTTGAAAGCCTGATTTACTGAAGATAATATCGAATTTAAATAATTATACTCTGATGATTGAGAACTTTCTCTAAAAAAAATCTATTAAGGGAGAAAATTGTTATTTGGTTTGAGTCAAGAAGACAGAGATACAAACAGATGCTATAAATTCCCACACTTGTGTCCAAGGCCTGAGCTAGGCTGAGAAAAGTGAGAGGCCCAGGGCACAACATTTAAGAAGGCACCTGCTCTCAGGGTTGTGCAAGTGCATAGTTGGCACCTGAAAGTGAGTGCCTGACTCTGCCAGTGCCCAGGACAGACCTTGCTGGGCAAATAGTGCTTGTGTAGGAGTTGATGCCTGTGCCAGGAACTGCATGGTGGATGTACCATCTACCTGGATCAAAATATCTTTGACTTGATTCCACCTCTGGGGGCAGGACATATCTGAACAAAAGGCAGCAGACAGCTTCTACAGACTTAAACATCCCTGCCTGATAGCTCTGAAGACAGCAGTGGTTCTCCCAGTACAGCATTCAAGATCCGATAATGGACAGACTGCCTCCTCAAGTGGGTCCCTGACCCCCGTGTAGCCTGACTGGGAGACACCTCCTAGTAGGGGCCGACAGACACCTCATACAGGCGGGTACCCCTCTGGGATGAAGCTTCTAGAGGAAGGATCAGCCACCAATATTTGCTATTCTTCAGCCTCTGCTGGTGATACCCAGGCAAACAAGGTCTGGAGTGGACCTCCAGCAAACTCCAACAGACCTGCAGTTGAGGGGCCTGTCTGTGAGAAGGAAAACTAACAAACAGAAAGGAATAGTACCAACATCAACAAAACGGACATCTACACCAAAACCCCATCTGTAGGTCACCAATATCAAAGAACAAAGGTAGATAAAACCCCACAAAGATGGGGAGAAACCAGAGCGGAAAGACTGAAAATTCCAAAAAACAGAATGCCTTTTTTCCAAATAACACAACTCCACTCCAGCAAGGGAAAAAAACTAGATGAAGAATGAGTTTGATGAGTTGACAGAAATAGGCTTCAGAAGGTCAGTAATAACAAACTTCTCCAAGCTGAAGGAGCATGTTCTAACCCATCACAAGAAAGCTAAAAATCTTGAAAAAAAGTTAAAACGAATGGCTAAATAGAATAAACAGAGTAGAGAAGAGCTTAAATGACCTGATGCAGCAGAAAACCACAGTATGAGAACTTGGTGACGCATGCACAAGCTTCAATAGCTGATTCAATCAAGCTGAAGAAAGAGTATCGGTGATTGATGATGAAATTAATGAAATAAAGTGAGAGGACAAGGTTAGAGAAAAAAGAGTGAAAAGAAACAAACAAAGTCTCCAAGAAATATGGGACTATGTGAAAAGACCAAATCTACCTTTGATTGGTGTACCTGGAAGTGAGAGGGAGAATGGAACCAAGTTAGAAAACACTCTTCAGGATATTATCCAGGAGAACTTCTCCAACCTAGCAAGGCCGGCCAACATTCAAATTCAGGAAATACAGACAACACCACAAAGATACTCCTTAAGAAGAGCAACCCCAAGACACATGATTGTCAGAATCACGAAGGTTGAAATGAAGGAAAAAATGTTAAAGGCAGCCAGAGAGAAAGTTCAGGTTATCCACAAAGGGAGGCCCATCAGACTCTAACAGTGGATCTCTGGGCAGAAACCCTACAAGCTAGAAGAGAGTGGGGGCCAATATTCAACATTCTTAAAGAATTTTCAACCCAGAATTTCATATCAAGCCAAACTAAGATTCATAAGTGAAGGAGAAATAAAATCCTTTACAGACAAGCAAATGCTGAGAGATTTTGTCATCATCAGGCCTGCCTTACAAGAGTTCCTGAAGGAAGCACTAAACATGGAAAGAAACATCTGGTACCAGTTACTCCAAAAACATGCCAAATTGTAAAGACCATTGATGCTAGGAAGAAACTGCATCAACTGATGGGCAAAATAACCAGTGAACATCATAACGACAGGATCAAATTCACACATAACAATATTAACCTTAAATGTAAGTAGGGTAAATGCCCCCATTGAAAGACACAGACTGGCAAATTGGATAAAGAGTCAAGACCCATCAATGTGCTGTATTCAGGAGACCCATCTCATGTGCAAAGACACACATGGTTCAAAATAAAGAATGGAGGAAGACCCACAAAGCAAATGCAATCCTGGTCTCTGATAAAACAGACTTTAAACCAACAAAGATCAAAAGAGACAAAGAAGGACATTACATAATGGTAAAGGGATCAATTCAACAAGAAGAGCTAACTATCCTAAATATATATGCACCCAATACAGGAGCACTCAGATTGATAAAGCAAGTTCTTAGAGACCTACAAAGAGACTTAAACTCCCACATAATAATCATGGGAGACTTTAACATCCCACTGTTAATATTAGATCGATGAGACAGAAGGTTAACAAGGATATCCAGGACTTGAACTCAGCTCTGGACCAAGCAGACCAAGTAGATATCTACAGAACTCTCCATCCCAAATCAACAGAATATACATTCTTCTCAGCACCACATCACACTTATTCTAAAATTGACCACATAATTGGAAGTAAAACACTCCTCAGCAAGTGTAAAAAAACCCAGAAATCACAACAAACTGTCTCTCAGACCACAGTGCAATCAAATGAGAACTCAGGGTTAAGAAACTCACTCAAGACTGCATGGAAACTGAACAACCTGCTCCTGAATGATTACTGGGTAAATAACAAAATGAAGGCAGAAATAAAGATGTTCTTTGAAACCAATGAGAACAAAGACACAATGTACCAGAATCTCTGGGACACATTTAAAGCAGTGTGTAGAGGGAAATTTATAGCACTAAATGCCCACAAGAGAAAGCAGGAGAGATTTAAAATCAACACCCTAACATCACAATTAAAAGAACTAGAGAAGCAAGAGCAAACAGATTCAAAAACTAGCAGAAGGTAAGAAATAACTAAGATCAGAGAAGAACTGAAGGAGATAGAGACACAAAAAACCCTTCAAAAAATCAATGAATCCAGGAGCTGGTTTTTTGAAATGATCGACAAAATAGACCATTAGCAAGACTAATAAGAAAAGGGAGAAGAATCAAAGAGATGCAATAAAAGATGATAAAGGGGATATCACCACTGATCCCACAGAAATACAAACTACCATCAGAGAATACTATAAATACCTCTATGCAAATAAACTAGAAAATCTAGAAATGGATAAGTTCCTGGACACATACACCCTCCCAAGACTAAACCAGGAAGAAGTTGAATCTCTGAACAGACCAATAACAGGCTCTGAAATTGAGGCAATAATTAATATCCTACCAACAAAGAAAGTCCGGGACCAGACGGATTCACAGCTGAATTCTAGCAGAGGTACAAAGGGGAGCTGGTACCATTCGTTCTGAACTATTCCAATCAATGGAAAAAGAGGGAATCATCCCTAACTCATTTATGAGGCCAGCATTATCCTGATACCAAAGCCTGGTTGAGATACAACAAAAGAGAATTTTAGATCAATATCCCTGATGAACATCGATGCAAAAATTCTCAATAAAATCCTGGCAAACCGAATCTAGCAGCACATCAAAAAGCTCATCTACCACCTACCACGATCAGCATGGCTTCATCCCTGGCATGCAAGTCTGGTTCAACATACACAAATCAATAAATGAAATTCATCACATAAACAGAACCAGTGACAAAAACCACATGATTATCTCAATAGATGCAGAAAAGGCCTTTGACAAAATTCAACAACATTTCATGCTAAAAACTCTCAATAAACTAGGTAATGATGGAACGTGTCTCAAAATAATAAGAGGTATTCATGACAGACCCACAGCCAATATCATACTGAATGGGCAAATACTGGAGGCATTCTCTTTGAAAACTGGTACAAACAAGGATGCCCTCTCTCACCACTCCTATTCAACATAGTATTGGAAGTTCTGGCCAGGGCAAACAGGCAAGATAAAGAAATAAAGGGTATTCCATTATGAAAAGAGGCAGTCAAATTGTCTCTGTTTGCAGATGACATGATTGTTTATTTAGGAAACACCATTGGCTCAGCCCCAAATCTCCTTAAGCTGATAAGCAACTTCAGCAAAGTCTCAGGATACAAAAATCTGTGTGCAAAAATCATAAGCATTCCTATACACCAAGAACAGACAAACAGCCAAATAATGAGTGAACTCCCATTCACAATTGCTACAAAGAGAATAAAATACTTAGGAATCCAACTTATAGGGATGTAAAGGACCTCTTCAAGGAGAACTATAAACCACTGCTCAACGAAATAAAAGAGGACACAAACAAATGGAAGAACATTTCATGTTCATGGATAGGAAGAATCAATATCATGAAAATGGCCATACTGCCCAAGGTAATTTATAGAATCAATGATATCCCCATCAAGCTACCAATGACTTTCTTCACAGAATTGGAAAAAACTACTTTAAAGTTCATATGGAACCAAAAAAGAGCCTGCAGAGCCAAGGCAATCCTAAGCAAAAAGAACAAAGCTGGAGGCATCACACTACCTGACTTCAAACTACACTACAAGGCTACAGTAACCAAAACAGCATGATAATGATACCAAAACAGATATATAGAGCAGTGGAACAGAACAGAGACCTCAGCAATAACACCATACGTCTACAACCATCTGATCTTTGGCAAACCTGACAAAAACAAGCAATGGGGAAGGGATTCCCTATTTAATAAATGGTGCTGGGAAAACTGGCTAGCCATATGTAGAAAGCTGAAACTGGATCCCCTCCTTACACCTTACACAAAGATTAATTCAAGATGGATTAAAGACTTAGATGTAAGACCTAAAACCACAAAAACCCTAGAAGAAAACCTAGGCAATACCATTTGGGACATAGGCATGGGCAAAGATTTCATGACTAAAACACCAAAAGCAATGGCAACAGCAGCCAAAATAGACAAGTGGGATCTAATTAAAGAGCTTCTGCACAGCAAAAGAAATTATGATCAGAGTGAACAGGCAACCTACAGAATGGGAAAAAAATCTTTGCAATCTACCCATCTGTCAAAGGGCTGATAGCCAGAATCTACAAAGAACTGAAACAAATTTACAAGAAAAAAACAACCCCATCAAAAAGTGGGCAAAGGATATGAACAGACACTTCTGAAAAGAAAACATTTATGCAGCCAACAGATATAGGAAAAAATGCTCATCATCATTGGTCATCAGAGAAATGCAAATCAAAACCACAATGAGATACCATCTCAAGCCAGTTAAAATGGCAATCATTAAAAAGTCAGGAAACAACAGATGCTGGAGAGGATGTGGAGAAATAGGAACGCTTTTACACTGTTGGTGGGAGTGTAAATTAGTTCAACCATTGTGGAAGACAGTGTGGCAATTCCTCAAATATCTAGAACTAGAAATACCATTTGACCCAGCATTCCCATCACTGGGTATATACCCAAAGGATTATAAATCATGCTACTATAAAGACAAATGCACATGTATGTTTATTGCAGCACTATTCACAATATCAAAGACTTGGAACCAACCCAAATGTTGATCAATAATAGACTGAATTAAGAATATGTAGCCCATATACACCACAGAATACTATGCAGCCATAACAAAGGATGAGTTCATGTCCTTTGCAGGGACATGGATGAAGCTGAAAACCCTCATCCTAAGCAAACTATCACAAAGACAGAAAACCAAACACTGCATGTTCTCACTCATAAGTGGGAGTTGAACAATGAGAACACATGGACACAGGGAGGGGAATATCACATACCGGGGCCTGTTGTGGGGTGGGGAGCTGGGAGAGGGATAGCATTAGGAGAAACACCTAATGTAAATGATGAGCTGATGGGTGCAGCAAACCAACATGGCACATGTATACATATGTAACAAACCTGCACGTTGTGCACGTACCCTAGAACTTAAAGTGTAACAATAATTAAATAAATTACATTTCTTCCAACCTATTTATCAGCTACAAAAGGGGAGTCTTTTGATCTCCCTCTCACCATCTACTACCTCTATGTCTCAATTTGTCATGAAATCAAGTAAGGAATGTTTATTCTTAGGGCCATCCTTAAAAAAAAGAAAAAAAAAAAGAAAATATCTTGCACTTATCTTTGGTTGATGAGCTAATATCTGAAACACTGTTTCTTATTAATAAGTTTGTGGTAGGCTATAATAAGCTCCATATAAAACCATGCCTGTTCTTACCTTGAAGCCATACGAAGGGAAAAATCTCAACAATTCTCTTAACAGATTTCTCATTCTCTGTATCTAAAATTTCTTCTTGGTTTTCTTGCAGATATGATATTATTTCACCATAGAATTACATAGCTTGTATATTTACTATTTTGAAAGCTTACCTCACGATGAGTAACATCAAGTTTAGGGTTAAAAACAGACAAAACAACACAACATGAAAGTCAAAACCACAAACCAGAGACTCCTCCTCCTACATGACTTGTAGTCATGATTAAGTCATGAAAATTTTGTTATTTTTGAGAGATAATAAGATCCTGAGGGCCAAATGCAATACTTGAAATCCTTCTGTTGAAAGAGGCAGTTTAGGATGCTACCTAGCTAGGTTTCAATTGCTTTGTTTCAGACCAGTGGGTCAAAATCTCTAAGGGTGAGGGTGGACATTTGGAATGTATAAAGCTGCCTGGGAGATACTGGTGCGCAGGCGGTGTGGAGACCTGGAGCCCTAGGATGTGTCTGTTTTCAGAGTGTCAGAAAATGTTCACATTGTTAAAAGTTGATTTTACTATATGTTAATCTAAAGCTGTTACCAATTAAAATTTAATTTATGAAAAAGTATTATAACAATAATGAAGATGAAACAAATAAAACCTATGACCCTTCCAAATAACTGATTTGTTTTAATGTTCTCTCTTTTCAAGTAGTTCTTCTCCAGGCTTCATGGTCCTGTGACCTTTCCAATGTGCTATGTTGATTCAAATAATGAATGGATTCCCTCCAAAATTAATCTGTTGAAACCTAATCTCCACTGCAGTAGTATTAGGAGGTGGGACCCTTGGGAGGTGGTTAGCTCATGAAGGTGGAGCCCTCATGGGTGGGATTCGTGCCCTTATAAAAGAGGTTTGAGGGAGCCAGTTTGCCCCCTGGGAATGCAAGGACATAGCAAGAAGGTGCCACCTATGAAACAATGAGCACCTACCAGACACCAAATCTATGGGCACCTTGATCTTGGACTTCCCAGCCTCTAGAACTGTGAGAAATGAATTTCTGTCGTTTGTGAATTACCTAGTTTAAGGTATTTTGTTACAGCAGCACAAGTGGACGAAGAGACAGTGGCACAGGGTCCCAGACTGAGATGGGCGCCATATAGAACATTGGTTTAATGTTCTACTGTCACCGCCTGGAGATTCTTAGTAACTTTTTAACAAGAGGCCCCTCATTTTCATTTTGTACTGGGCCTCACAAATTATGTAGCTGGTCATGTCTTTATATATATCTGAATATAATTTTACATAGCTGTAATACCAGTGCTCATATGAATTTGTCTTTTTTTCACTCAAAATTGTATTTTAAATATTTTTTCATGCCATTTTATACTGTTATGCTATTTTTGTATTTGATTTTAGTGATTTATATAATATTCAATTAATTGTATGTATAATCAAGTTAATATTCCCATACCTTAATATCTCCTATATTAGGCTGCTTCTTATTTTTTACTGATGTATATTCTATAGCAATGAGAATCTTTGTGCATTTAGCTTTATCTTTTGAAAGTGTTTACATAGAATATATTATCAGGAGGAGGACTACTGTGTTGGGCTGATCTTGCTTTTCAATATGCCTAGGACACAGCCAGTTTGTGCCTGGTGTCTTTATTAATAGTCCCCATCATTGCTGTTAGAAGTGCCATAGTTTGGGTTATATATTTTATGTTGTTCTTGGCTATGACCAGTATTATGGGCATTGAGTGCTTTTAGAAGGAAGGACTGATGAAAGCGAATGATCAACAATAAGCTATTACAACTCAATAACATTGAGAATAGCCACTTTGGAAAATAAATATAGCAAAAATATGCCTTCTTTTGAAAAGCCTATCAAAATAGGTTTAAATTCTCCACAATCACACAATTAAGAAAAGTAGAATTAATGAAATAAACAATAACATAGTTTGACTTCTTTATTTTTAGCAAATGTATACTTATTAATGCCTCATGTTAGGGAATACCACTTATAAACGAGGGTGTTACCTTTATTTTTTTAAATCCACAGTTAATTCAGGCTTATGTTAAAATTTCACTGATCCTAGGAATATCAGTTTAAAATTTGTGATAATTCAGAAAGGACTTTATTTTTAATAATTTCAACTTTTATTTTAGATTCTAGGGGCACATGTGCAAGTCTGTGGCCTGGGTATAATGAATGATGGTGAGGTTTAGGGTACAATTGCTTCCGCAGAAAGGATTTTAAATAAGGTTTCTCTTTGCTGTATCAAGAAAAAAAGAATGTTTTTAAGTGAAGCAGAAGTGTAAATAAGAGTCAAGGAAGAGGTATTTATATACTTTATAGAATAAATAAAAGGCTTCAGTAACTGCGCTTATGTAGACAAAGAGAAATGTCTCTGAAAGCAGGGCCTTGTAATGGCTTAGATTGATGCTCTGATTTGCTAACTCAAATAATTCTTACCTGTTCGTTAAATTACGTCTTCATCTAAGTATGATTGCCATGTGCAGTTCTAGTTAGTGCATGGACATGACCATGGCAAAGCCTCATTTCCTTGAAAATAGTGCACCATCATTATTGTATTATTTTTCTCTGTTTTAGGCAGGCTTGACCCTTGAATTTGTTCCAAATTCATGGTATTTTGCTTTTGTCCTTGAAGTTAGAGGCCTTATTTCTAGGATCAATGCAAAAACTCAGGTGCTTTTAAGATGTGTGCTTGGGGCCAGGCGTGGTGGCTCACGCCTGTAATCCCAGCACTTTGGGAGCACGAGGCAGGTGGATCATGAGGTCAGGAGACCAAGACCATCCTGGCTAACACAGTGAAACCCCGTCTCTACTAAAAATGCAAAAAAAAAAAAAAAAAAAAAATTAGCTGGGCATGGTGGTGGGTGCCTATACTCCCAGCTACTCCAGAGGCTGAGGCAGGAGAATGGCATGAACCTGGGAAGTGGAGCTTGCGGTGAGCCGTGAGCCACTGCACTCCAGCCTGGGCAACAGAGCAAGACTCCATCTCAAAAAAGATGTGTGCTTGGAAATGACCTTTTTGAAACAAAAGTGTATTCAGGGATTTATAGGCCATGGAGATTGCTAGCGTTTCCTCCCTCTGGAAGGAAAGTGTATGTGGAGGTCAGTGGAGTCAGCCCAGGGCAGTTCGTGCTTATTTGGAGACTGAAGGTGGTCTGTTGGGCCAGTCAGGGAGCCTGCTACTGGAAGAGTCTTGAAGGTTTCATGGGGTGCACAATCCCCATCTTATCTTTGACACCTAGCAGTTCTGTGATCGGGGACAAGTTTCCCATCTTCTCTGAGACTCAGTTTCCTTGGCTGTATATCACTGAGCAAGTTTCTTTGGGAAGTTACTGCAGTGAGTTTGAACTGCATTTGCAAAAGTGAAAGAAAAGAAAAGGGATGCCTGAGAGTGGAGACAGCCGGGGACAAATCAAGGAAGTTGGAGTTTTGTGTGACTCTCCTCCAGTAGAGCAGAGTCCCATGCCTGAGAAAAAGAGACAGGAGAGCTTTGGACAGGATTAGCCACCTTGACTAGCTGGGCCAGAGGGGATGGCTAGCCATTTATGCCCTTGCCAGGGTGCAGGCATCGTTTCAGGCAGTTCAGGCTCCAGAGGGTGTGATCTGGAGGTGACCAGCAGGAGGCAGTGGCCGGAGGGCGTGTACTCACTGTGAGGGCAGAAACTAGAGTAGCAGGGGGCATCTTGCCTCTACGGAGCAGCCGCAGTTGGGCAATAAACTAATTCTAAGCCCGAATCTGGATCTCCATCGTAAGCCTTTGGTCTTTAATTCAGTAGTCTCTAATGTTAAAAGATAAACTGAGGCATGATAAAAAATTTAAGTGTGTGTTTGAGCAACTTGTGAATCAGGAAGTACCAAACCAAAAGTGGTTTAGGGACTCTTCCAGAAGTGGTTCAGAGTAGAAGGGGAAGGCTTTTACAGGGCAGACAAAGAAGTAGTCCCCCAGATTTGATTGCTTAGTTCTACAGTTGCCACATGTGGTCTATCCTGCTGGAAAATCCCTTGTTATATAGGTTAGTTGCTGGCTTCTTATTGGCTAGCCTTAAGTTTCATTTTTCTTTTAATATGGGCATTTACAAGAAGTAGCCCAAGTTAAAGTTCACTTATGTTTCTAAATCAAGCAAGGTTGAGGTCACTTACGAAGCCTAACTATCTTCGTCTGCTCAAGGATTCTTCAGGCCTCCATTTTAATTATTTCAACACAAAAAAGTCACCTTTCATTTATACATTCTTTCCTTTATTTATCAAGTGCTGGCCAGGTGCCAAACGCTGGGGATGAAGATGGACCAACACGCAATCTCTGTCCCTGGAGCTCTCATAGTTTGGGATAGAGACATTCATTACGGTTTAATGAACATAATAGGGTTTATTCTTAACCACTGTTGCTTGTTTAAATTGACCTTGTCTTGGAAATGATAATCCTGCCCTTCTTTCTAGGAAGCAAGCTGTAAACATAGTCTTTGGTGGCCCAATGTCTGAGTCTGGTGATGCATTAGCTTCGTAATCTAACTCCCACTGCGTGGAGCCAGTTTGCCAGACTGGTCCTATCCCACCCATGTTGTGTGTTTTCTCCTCCAGCTCTCTCTTGGGAGAGAAGCCTGGAAATCCCTTTCAATTTCCTGATCCCTCTTAGCCCCTGCTTCCCAGAACTGACTTTGGTTTCCTTTGCTTCTTACTTCAGATGGTAGATTGAAGATGTAGTCCTTTATCCTGGTTGCTGTCAGCACTGGGCTAGGCCTTACTCCTGTTAGCCATCCTGTCTAACCTGACCAAGAAGTCCTGATGCTTTTTTTCTGTTTTGTTCATCATGGATCTAACTGCCTCTGGCCATTGACACATACTTGGAGGCAGGGGAAAGTAGTTAAAATTAGGTCAGGCAGCTAGTAAGTGGAAATACCAGGAATTTAAACTCAGGCAGTCGACTCTAGAGTTCATGCTTATAAGTACCACACCATCTTTCTTTCAACATTGTGTAGGCATTCCTCAATTGTGTCCAGTATCCAGGATTACTTGCTCTTAGGAAAATGTGGTTCAGTTTATATTACTATTGCTTTGTATACAATCTGATTTTCTCCCTTTTCTTCCCTTCCCTCTCTCCTTGCCTTCCCCTTCCCATGTTCCTTCCCTCTCCACTCCTTGGGAAGCTTTCAGTATCCTCACAGCATGGCAGCTGGCTTCTCCAGAGTGAGCCATCCGAGAGAACAGGTGAAAGCTGCAAAGTCTTTTAAGACCTGGCCTCAGAAATCACTCATTGTCACTTCTATATCCCATTGGCCACATAGGGCCATTCCTTATTTAATAAAGGAGAGAGCCAAACAGGTGAATACCAGGGAGTAAGGATTATTGAAAACCATGTTGGAAAATGGTTATCACACTGACTTCTAATTCATTTTCCTAATTTTACCTTCATGTACTTTCTGCTGTAACTTTATTTCAAGCCCTTCTGGGGTTCTGTCAAGAAGTCAGGCAGCTTTGTGTCCTTGTCTCCATGGCTGCCTCTATGTCCAAATTATGCTGTGCCACCTTCCCTAAGCACTCTTCTTTCCATCTTTCAGGATTTTCTTGAACTCTCCTGTCTGCCAGTGGACTCCCTCCTGTTCTCTTTCTCGCTTTTTTGTGATTGGCTAGCCAATCAATCAATCATCTATCTATGTGTCTCTATTTCTATACACATATACTATATATACATATATATCGTAGTCTGACTCTAGAGTTCATACATATTATATGTATATTACATATATATATATTACATTATATATATATATATTTTGCCATGGTGATCTTCTTTTATTTTTCTTTTTTAAGTTCAGGGTACATGTGCACGTTTGCTACACAGGTAAATGTGTATCTTGGGGGTTTATTATACAGATTATTTCATCACCCAGGTATTAAGCCTAGTGTCCATTAGTTATTTTTCCTGGCCCTCTCCCTCCTCCATCCTTCCAACTTCTGATAGGCCCAGTGTGTTTTGCTCTCCTTTGTACACATAAAGAACACATGTGTTCTCATCATTTAGCCCCCACTTGTAAGTGAGAATATGCCATATTTGGTTTTTTGTTCCCGAGTTAGTTTGCTAAGGATAATGATCTCCAGCACCATCCATGTCCCTGCAAAGGACATGATCTTATTCTTTTTCATGGCTACATAGTATTCCATGGTATATATGTGCCACATTTTCTTTATCCATTTTATCATTAATGGGCATTTAGGTTGATGCTGTGTCTTTGGTATTGTGAATAGTGCTATGATAAACATACACACGCATGTGTCTTTATAATAGAACAATTTATATTTCTTTGGGGATATACCCAGTAATGGGATTGCTGGTTCAAATGGTAGTTCTGATTTTAGATCTTTGAGGAATCACCACACTGTCTTCCACAATGGTTGAACAAATTTACACTCCCCCCACCAACACTGTGTAAGAGTTCCTTTTTCTCTACAGCCTCACCAGCCTCTATTATTTTTTTTTTAATAATAGCCATTCTGACTTCTGTGAGATGATATCTCATTGTGGTTTTGATTTTCATTTTTCTAATGATCAGTGATGTTGAGTTTTCTTTCATATGACTGTTGGCCGCATGTATATCTTCTTTTAAAAAGTGTCCATTAATGTCCTTTTATCACTTTTTAATGGGGTTTTTTTTTCTTGTAAATTTGTTTAAGTTCCTTGTAGATGTGGAATATTAGACTTTTGTCAGATGCATAGTTTGCAAAATTTTTCTCCCATTCTGTAGGCTGTCTGTTTACTCTGTTGATAGATTTCTTTTGTTGTGCAGAAGCTGTTTAGTTTAATTAGAACCCATTTGTCAATTTTTGCTTTCGTTGGAATTGCTTTTGATGTCTTCATCATGAAATCTTTGTCTTTGCCTATGTCCTGAATGGTATTGCTTCAGTTATCTTCCAGGGTTTTTATAATTTTGGGTTTAAAATATTTAATTCATCTTGAGTTAATTTTTGTATATGCTGTAAGGAAGGGGTCCAGTTTCAGTTTTCTGCTTATGGCTAGCCTGTTATCCCAGTACCATTTATTGAATAGGCAATCCATCCCCCATTGCTTGTTTTTGTCAGGTTTGTTTGAAGATCAGATAGTTGTAGGTCTGCGGTCTCATTTCTGGGCTCTCTATTCTGCTCCGTTGGTCTATGTGTCTGTTTTTGTACCAGTACTATGCTGTTTTGATTACTGTAGCCCTGTAGCATAGTTTAATGTTGGGTAGCATGATGCTTCCAGTTTTGTTCTTTTTGCTTAGAACTGCCTTGGCTATTTGGACTATTTTTTGATTCCATATGCATCTTACAATAGCTTTCTCTAGTTCTGTGAAGAATGTCAATGATAGTTTAATGAGAATAGCATTGAATCTATAAATTGCTTTGGACAGTCTGGCCATTTAAACAATATTGATTCTTCCTATCCATGAGCATGGAATGTTTTTCCACTCGTTTGTGTCATCTCTCATTTCTTTGAGAGGTGGTTTGTTGTTCTCCTTGTAGAGATCTTTCACCTCCCTAGTTAGCTGTATTTCTAGTATTTAATTCTTTTTGTGGCAATTGTGAATGGGAGTTTGTTCATGACTTAGCTCTCACCTTGCCTGTTTTTGGTGTATAGGAATGCTAGTGATTTTTCACATTGATTTTGTATCCTGAGACTTTGCTGAAGTTTTTTACCAGCTTAAGAAGCTTTTGGGCTGAGACAATGGGGTTTTGTAGATACAGGATCATGTCATCCACAAACAGGGATAGTTTTACTTCCTTTCTTCCTATTTTAGTTGAATGCCCTTCATTTATTTTTCTTACTTGATTCTTTGGTCAGGACTTCCAATATTTGTTGAATAGGAGTGGTGAGATGGGGCATCCTTGTCTTGTACCAGTATTCAAGGGGAATGCTTCCAGCTTTTGCTTACTCAGTATGATGTTGGCTGTGGGTTTGTCATGTATGGCTCTTATTATTTTGAGGTATGTTCCTTCAATACCTAGTTTGTTGAGAGTTTTTAACATGAAGGGATACTGAATTTTATCAAAAGCCTTTTCTTCAACTATTGAGATAACTATGTGGTTTTTGTCTTTCATTCTGTTTATGTGATGAATCACACTTATTGATTTGCATATTTTGAATCAAACTTGCATCCTGAGGATAAAGCCAACTTGATCGTGGTAGATAAGATTTTTGATGCGCTGCTGGATTCAGTTTGCCAGTGTTTTGTTGAGGATTTTTGCATTGCTGTTAATCAAAGATATGGCTTGAAGTTTTCCTTTTTTGTTGTATCTCTGACAGATTTTGGTATCAGGATGATGCTGGTCTCATAGAATGAGTTAGGGGAGGCCCTTCTTCTCAGTTTTTTTGAAATAGTTTAAGTAGGAATAGTACCAGTTCATCTTTGTACCTCTGGTAGAATTCAGCTGTGAATCTATCTGGTCCTTGGCTTTTTTTGGTTTGTAGGCTATTTATTATTGTCTCAATTTCAGAATTTGTTATTGGTCTGTTCAGGGATTTAATTTCTTCCTGGTTCAGTAATGGGAGGATGTATGTGTCCAGGAATTTATCCATTTCTTCTAGATTTTCTAGTTTATGTGCATAGAGGTGTTTATAATATTCTCTGATAGTTGCTTGTATTTCGGTGGGATCAGTTATAATATCCCCCTGATCTGTTTATTTATATCTTCTTTCTTTTCTTCTTTATTAGCCTAGCTAGTGGTCTATTTTATTAATTTTTTTTCAAAAAACCAGTTCCTGGATTCATTGATCTTTTGGAAGATTTTTTTTGTGTCTCTATCTCCTTCAGTTCAGCTCTGATTTTTGGTTTTTTCTTGTCTTCTGCTAGCTTTGGGATTTGTTTGCTCTTGGTTCTCTAGTTCTTTTAGTTGTGATGTTAGGTTGTTAATATGAGATCTTCCTAGCTTTTTTTTATGAACATTAAGTGCTGTACATTTTCCTCTTAACACTGCCTTAGCTGTGTCTCAGAGATTCTGGTATGTTGTATCTCTGTTCTCATTAGTTTCAAATAACTTGATTTCTGCCTCATTTTCATTATTTACCTAAAAGTCATTCAGGAGGAGGTTATTCAGTTTTCATGTAATTGTATGGTTTTGAGATAATTTCTCGGTCTTGAATTCTAATTTGATTGTACTCTCATCTGAGAGACTATTATGATTTCAGTTATTTTGCATTTGCTGAGGAATATTTCACTTATGATTATTTTAGAGTAAGTGCTACATGGTGGTGAGAAGAATGTATATGTTGTTGTTTTTGGG
Organism: Colobus angolensis palliatus; assembly: GCF_000951035.1. NCBI lineage: Eukaryota > Metazoa > Chordata > Mammalia > Primates > Cercopithecidae > Colobus > Colobus angolensis. The sequence continues at coordinate 10,094,297 of NW_012114141.1, read as the reverse complement.
TAGAGAGTCCTGTAGATACCTATAAGGTCCATTTGATCCAGAGCTGAGTTCAGGTCCTGAATATGTTCATTAATTTTCTGTCTCAGTGATCTGTCTAATATTGTCAGTGGGATGTGAAGTTCTCCCACTATTATTGTATGGGAATCTAAGGTCTCTAAGAACTTGCTTTATGAATCTTGGTGCCCCTGTCTTGGATGCATATATATTTAGGACAGTTAGCTCTTCTTATTGAATTGAACCCTTTAACATTATGTAACACCCTTCTTTGCCTCTTTTCATCTTTGCTGGTTTAAAGTCTGTGTAGTAGTGCATTCTCAAATTGCTATAAGGAAATAATCTGAGACTGGGTAATTTGTAAAGCAAAGAGGTTTAATTGACTCACAGTTCCACATGGCTGGGAAGGTCTCAGGAAACTTACAATCATGGTGGAAGGTGAAGGGGAAGAAAGGCACCTTCTTCACAGGGTGGCAGAAAGGAGAAGCGCAAGCAGAAAAAATACCAGAAGCTTATTAGGGCCATTGGATCTTGTAAGACTCACTCATTATCATGAGAACAGCATGGGGAAAACTGTCCCCATGATCTAGTTACCTCTACTCAGTCCTGCCCTTGACATGTGAAGATTATGGGGATTACAATTCGAGGTGAGATTTGGGTAGGGACACAGAGCCAAACCATATCAGTCTGTTTTGTCAGAAACTAGCATTGTGACCCCTACTTTTTTTCTGTTCTCCATTTGCTTGGTAAGTTTTCCTCCATTCCTTTATTTTGAGCCTATGTGTGTCATTGCATGTGAGATGAGTTTCTTGAAGACAGCATGCCAAAGAGTCTTGGTTCTTTTTTTTTTTATTTTTTCTGATGCAGAGTCTTGCCAGGATGGAGTGCATTGGCACCATCTCAGCTCACTGCAGCCTCTGCCTCCCAGGTTCAAGCCATTCTCCTGCCTTAGCCTCCCAAGTAGCTGGGACTACAGGGGCATGCCACCATGCCCAGCTAGTTTCTGTATTTTTAGCAGAGATGAGGTTTTGCCATGTTGACCAGGCTGGTCTTGAACTCCTGACTTCAAGTGATCCACCTGCCTTGGCCTCCCAAAGTGCTGGGGTTACGGGCATGAGCTACCATGCCCGACTGAGTCTTGGTTCTTTATCCAGCTTGCTACTCTGTGTCTTTTAATTGGGCCATAGTATGCCCCAATACTATGCCCTTTTAATTGGGATATAGTGTTGCTATGTATGAATTTGACTCTGTTATCATGATGCTAGCCGATTACATTGCAGAGTTGTTTATGTAGATGCTTTATAGTGTCACTGGTCTGTGTACTTCAGTATGCTTTGTACTGGCCAGTAACAGTTTTTCCTTTCTGTATTTAGTGCTTTCTTCAGGAGCGCTTGTGAGGCAGGCCTGGTGGTAACGAATTCCCTCAGCATTTGCTTATCTGAAAAGGATCTTATTTTTCCTTCGTTTATGAAGCTTAGTTTGGCTGGATATGAAATTCTGAGCTGGAATTCTTTCCTTTAAGAATGTTGAATATTGGCCGCCAATCTCTTCTGGTTTGTAGGGTTTCTGCTGAAAGGTCTGCTGTTAGTCTGATGGATGTCCCTTTGTAGGTGACCTAGCATTTCTCTCTGGCTGTCCTTAACATTTTTTTCTTCTATTTCAGCTTTGGAGAATCTGATAATTATGTGTCTTGAGGATGATCTCATGGAGTATCTTACTGGGGTTCTCTGCATTTCCTGAATTTGAATTTTGGCCTGTCTAGCCAGGTTGGGGAAGTTCTTATGGACGACATCTTGAAATATGTTTTCCAAATTGGTTCTATTCTCCCCTTCTCTTTTAGCTATGCCAATCAGTTGTAGATTTGGTCTTTTAATCCCATATTTTTCAGAGGTTTTGTTCCTTCATTTTTAAAATTTTCCTCTGTTTTTGTCTGCCTGTCTTATTTCAGAAAGATAGTCCTCAAGCTCTGAGATTCTTTCCTCCACTTGGTTTATTCTGCTATTAATACTTGTGATTGCACTATGAAATTCTTGTAGTGTGTTTTTCATTTCTATCAGGTTGGTGATGTTCTTCTCTGTACTGGCTATTTTGTCTGTCAGCCCCTGCAATGTTTTATCATGGTTTTTATCTTCCTTGCATTGGGTTACAATGTGCCCCTTTAGCTCACTGAAGTTTTTTTATCCACATTCTGAATTCTACTTCTGTTTTTTAAGCCATCTCAGCCTCAGCCCAGTTCCAAACCCTTGCTGGAGAGGTGATGTGGTCATTTGGAGGAAAGTGGGCACTCTGGCTTTTTGAGTTTTTAGTGTTCCTGTGCTGATTCTTTTTTATCTTTGTGGGCTTATCTACCTTCAATCTTTGAGGTTGTTGGATGGGTTTTTTTTTTTTTTTTTTTGTTTTTTGAGACTTCGTTGTAGATTCTGGATATTAGCCCTTTGTCAGATGAGTAGATTGCAAAAAAAATCAGCGCGATCATCTTATACGTGCTAAAAGAGTGTTTGACAAAATTTAGTATTGATGTTTTTTGGTTTTTGGTTGGGTTTTTTTTTT
>NW_012114141.1:10079260-10091703 GCF_000951035.1 Colobus angolensis palliatus | reverse complement strand
GGGACTGCTGTGGTTTGCTGGGGATCTGCTCTAGTCACCTCAGTTTTTCCAGAACCTGGAGGTATCACCAGGGATGGCTGTGAAACAGCAAAGATGGCAGCCTACTCCTTCCTCTGGGGGCTCTGTCCCAGCGAGGTACAGACCTGTTGCTGGCCTGAACACACCTGTAGGAGATAGCTGGAGACCCTAATTGTGAGGTCTCACCCAGTCAGGAGGAATGGGATTGGGGACTCACTTATATAAGCAGTCTAGCCATTCTTTTGTAGAGCAACTGTGCTGTGCTGGGGTACCACTTCCACCCCTGGATAGCTTGCCATCTTCCAAGGACGAATACTGGAACATCTAAGTTGTGAAAACAGCAAACATGGTGGCCCACCTCTCCCTCTTGGAACTCTCTGCCAGGGATAAATCAAATCTCTGGCCAGAAAACATGGGTAAGGGTGGCTGGAGGCCCTGGTTGGGAGGTCCTATCCAGTGAGGAGAAATGGACCTGCTTAAAGAAGCAGTCTGGCTATGTTTTGGAAGTGCAGCTGTGCTGCGCTGGGGGATCCCTTTTGACTCATCATTTTAGTTCATATATATATAAGTGTTTGGTTGCCCAATGCCTGAGTCTGTGTGTGTGTATGTGTGTATGTATGTATATATACATATATATTTGTATACCTTCATGATGATTAGTAGAGGGGTCCTAGGAGGAAGAAAAGAAAAATATATTTGGTCACTTGTCATTTTTAACTTGAAGGCAGAAATTGTGTTTTTAAATGCAGCTCACGGAATGGGACATACTTTTATTTCATAGACTAGTTTTCTGATTATCTCTATGAAAAAATTGTCTTCTCCTTCTCCTAATAGCTAAGAACAACCAGTTAATCTAATTGATATTGAGGGATTTTAAAAAACCCATTTCTCTATAGAACCTAAATAATACTATGTGCAGTATGGTGCTTGATACTTAAATTTTGTTAGTCTTATTTTGATATTAATGTAAAACTAAGACCGCAATTTATAATGGGCTTCATGCTGAGAGGTGGACACTATATTTTAGAAGCTGAAAAAAAAGATGAGTTTGATGAGTGGTGAGCCTGTCATTTTTGTGGCTGAAGCAACTCTATAATGTACTTTAAAAAAATCATTAGAAACATCTTTCCTCACCAAATACAATTCTCTTATAAATATTTATAGCTCTCCATTACCCAGGCTTTTTATTTCAGAGGCCCTCATTTGCCCGATGCAGAGCTCTATCTAGTTTTCTTGGTTAATAACGGGCACACATTTTTCTTTTGAAACAAGAAAGAAACCAAATGGAAAAAAGCCCAAAATATCTGCTGTTAGAGTTACTTTCACATTAAAAAATTTCCTCTTTTTTTCTAGAACATACCATCAACCACTAAGCAGTAATTCATGTTTGTTGTTTGAAAAAATTGAAAAACACACACATAACCAGAAATAAAAGTAAAAAACAGAAACAACCCACAATTTTGCCACTTCCACTAGGTACATATCCCTTTAGATTTCTTTTCTGCACATATGCCCCATGTATTAATTTTGTCATTTAATGATTTACTATGGTAATCTTTCCTTATTAAGATATATAAGCCTAAATAATCAATTTTAATGTCAGCATAGTCATCCAGTTTGTAAATACAATAATATATTTAACCAACTTCCTACTAATGGACATTTAGGTTATTACAAAATTTTCATTGTAATAAACAATGCTGTGATGAATATTCATGTGTATATATACACACATACACATATACACAGGTATGTATATACATATACTAGTTCATTGACTATTTCTGAATGATAGATCCTTTGAAGTAGAATTTGTAGGTTGCAGGATATTGACATTTCGTGTTGTCAACTTAACCTCCAGAAGGGTGGAAATATTTCCGCAACCACAAACATGTACTCCCATGAATCCCCAGTTCGCCACACCCTCTCCAGCACTGATAAATCATTCTTTTAATATTTTCCAATGACGAGTTTTCCATTTCCACTTCCAAATGTACTCCCCACCCTTCCCCACCCTGCCCTTTGGAGCATTTGTGGGCTCTGTGACCTCTGGCTTCCTTACAGGTCAGCCAGTGGAGCCATTGGTGGGACAAGCACAGATGGAAGCAGAGTGAGGTCGAGGCAATTATTCCTTTGCCTCCTTTCTGCCAGGTTGATGGTGGGTGGGCTGTATCCTTCTACCAAAGGCTACAGCTTCTATCTGGTGGTCTTTACTAATTCTAGATTCCAGCAACTTCTCCCACCCTTTTCCATTCTGACCTAGGGTGGGAAATGGATCTCTCCTAGGCCCTGGGGTGCTTCATCACCCTTGGCTGATTTCCCTTAGCCTTGTCCACACTTTTGTAAAATGTCCTCTTATTAAACTCCTCCAGTTACCCTGCTTGAGTGTGCCATCTGTTTTTTGCCAGGACCTTGACTAATAGATGTGAAAAACATCTCATTTTTATGGTAACACTTTGCCTCATATATTACAATTTCTCTGGCCCCATTTTGAAATTTAATCTTGTTTTCAGCATTGTTGCAGTTCAGTGTTAAATAGTTTTCTGCAGTCAGATGTATTGGCCTTTTTCAGGTTATATCATATTTGGGCAGTTTTTCCATGCCTTGATTATGGGTAGTTTTCCTTCTGTATGCTTATAATTACATTTTAATATTTATATTTGTAGTTCATTTGAATTTTATTCTGAAAGAAGGTATGAATTAGGGATAAAATTTTCTTTTTCTGTTTGACCACAGATTTTTCTTCAGTTTCCTGGCAATATTTACTGAATGCCTACCGTTTGCCCACTGACTCAAAGTCCCTCCCTATGACCATTAACCACTTATTTATTCTGTTGTTTCATTGATTTTCTGGCTCCCTTGTCAAGCCCTTTTCATTTTTATAACTTATTTATTTACTTACTTACTGAGACAGGGTCTTGCTCTGTCATCCAGGCTGGAGTGCAGTGGTGCCATCTCAGCTCACTGCAGCCTCAGTGAGTGATGGCGCAAGTGATCCTCCCATCTCAGCCTCCCAAGTAGCTGGCACCACAGCTAATTATTTTTTGCATGTTTTGCAGAGATGAGGTCTCTCCATGTTGCCCAGGATGGTCTCAAACTCCTGGGCTCAAGTGATCCACCCACCCTGGACTCCCAAAGTGCTGGGTTTGTAAGCATGAGCCACCACACTTTTAAAGCCTGTAACTTTAAAATATATTTAAAAATCTGGTATAATAAGTTTCTCTTATCATTCTTTTTCAGAAAATTCCTGGATATTCAATTTTCATGTTTTTTATTCCTCTAATAAAACAGGGAATTTTTGTTTTGTCTCTCCTCTCAAATTTTCTTATAATTTTATTTGGTATTCTATTATATTCACATATTATTTTGCAGAGAATTAATATATTTTCAATTTTGAGTCTTCCAATCCAGAAATATGGTCAATGTACATTTACTTAAGTCTTTTAATGTCTCAGTAAAATTTCTTTACACATATCTTGTACAATTCTTCTTTATGATTAAAAATAAATGGTCATTACTGTTGTAGAATTTTTATTCTTGTTATAAGCAGATGAATTGAGAGAAAGAGTTATTCCTATTCACAATTTGAAAAATCACTAGCAAGTTTAAACTCATAAGCCACTTTGTAAAGCATTTCAGTATTTTTTCTAACATTTATACTCACAGTAACTGAACCAGCAATTTCATAGTAATCTATAGTTATATAGACTAATTGTTAATTCACAAATGTATAATAGATTTCCACTTCTAAGACCATGTAGTATCTTAACATGTAGTACCTTAAAGATTTAACATTTCAAATCTTACCAAATATTTGTGGCATACCACAGTAACCGAAGAGGGTAGAAATTCATATACACAAATTAATTATATATAAAAATAAAAACTCCAAATACATACATTTTCACATGAGCAATTCCAATTCTAAAAAAAATGCATGCAGTTCGAATAGCCCTAGATTTTCCAAAGCTCTTGCTAAAATGTGAACAACGTTTACTGCAATAAGATGAACACTAAACATTAGCTTGAGAGAATTTAAGCACAGTTAATATGTAACTTTTTTTTTTTTTTTGAGACAGAGTTTTGCTCTGTTACCCAGACTGGAGTGCAGTGGTGCGATCTCAGCTTACCACAACCTCCACCTCCCGGGTTCAAGCAATTGTCCTGCCTCAGTCTCCTGAGTAGCTAGGATTATAGGCATGTGCCACCATGCCCAGCTAATTTTTGTATTTTTAGTAGAGACAGCATTTCACCATGTTGGCCAGGTTGGTCTCAAACTCCTGACCTCAGGATTTCAGGTGTGAGCCACTGTGGCCGGCCAATATGTAACTTTTTAAAAGTTACCTCTAATTTACTTTCAAAATGAGTTCAGCATTGTTTTAGAAAATTATGAATGTTAAAAGCTCTTTACAGATATACCAAACTAAATTTCTAAGTAGTGTTAAGTTTTTTTATGGCGCATCTAAATTTTATATGCATTGTTTTAAATTTTTGAATTTAGTTAATAAACTTTTCTTCTCATTGCTAATGTTTCAGTTATTTGTAGGATGTAACATATATATTGTCCGTATTTAGCAAATTGATAAACTGAGATATGGGAAGATTAAGTGGCTTATAACATTATGTTTGGTCATTGCCTTATTTTAGGTTTTCTACACCTTTGACTTTTACAATCGCAGGAGTCTTTTTGCCAGTCTATCATCTCTCCAGATTATTGATCTTGGCCCTTTGTGCAGTGACTTCTTTAAGGATAATTTAGAGCATATAATTCTTGCTCATAGGACTCAAAGGAAAATGAGAACTTCCCAAGGTTCTTCTATTCCTGGAGTGATCTTATAATGTCTACATTTCTATTCAGATTCCTTATGTATGTCTGTCCCTTTTGTAATTTGAGACCTTAGTCAAACATGTCTCTTCCTCTCCTATTTTCCTATTCTGCCCACACTGTTCTATCCTCTTCCTCACCTACCCAAACTGAAAGTGGAGGCGCTTACACTAACTCTTTCATTATGTTTTTGTTGGTTTTTTTCTCACCTGAAACAAACACTTCAGTTTTTCATACCATTTTCTTTGTGTCTCTCATATATATTTAACAATTTTTTGTTAATTTTTTAGTGCACAGATTTTAAGAATCCTTCATAATAGACACCTGAATGGCAGGTACAGTCTCATGTTTATCTGTCGGTGCCTCATGATGCCTAACATAGTTCAGTTCTTACAAATAGCAGTTTGTAGAACTGAGTGGTATTTTCCAATGCTAAGATTCACTGTATAATGTTGACATTAGGCACAGCACTCTTCCAATGATGGAATGATTTAGTTATTGTAATTAGAGAGGAATATTTTACCACTCTAAATTTAGTGAAGATATTCATCATTAATATTTCTGTGGATGGTTGTAATGGGAAATCATCAATTGTTTAGTTTGAGTAATTTTTACTTTTGCATTATTTCCTAAAAGCAAACATCATGTAGTCATTTTTGCAGTGGATTATTGTGGCTATCATTTCAGAGGACTGGCATTGGCTTCAGCTCTTGTTATTACTAGGTAGAATAATTTTACGAGATACTTTCCAGTAGGTGGAAAATAATTTGGCTGGTTAATAAAATGTTTTTCTATTGTTAAAAGAAGGCAATTCTACAAGATAAGATGTGGCTTAGCACTTTTCACATTAAACTAGCTCTAAATGAGGAAGTATTTTTAGAAGGATTTTCAACATGAATCTCATCAACTTTTAACTGGGTACACTTGAACACAAGCATACTGGACAGTGCTTAACTGCTGGACACAGCCTCATTTGTTTTGATTTAGTGGGAGAGAATATGATTAAAAAACAGCAATGGATGAATGGGAAGGGAAAATTTCAGCTTCTTTAGGGGTTAGTGAATATAGATGAAATTTTTGCCTGTTTTTCAATAAAATTTGGTTTGAATTTCTACCTGATCTTCAAATGATTCAGGCAGAAAAATGGCAAAATTTAAAACTCAGATAGCAATGGATCGTTATCAATATCCTATGCATTCCAAGGGCATAAAACATTCATTTTATAAATGTATGTTTTCCTTACAAATTTAAATTGTGTGTAATTGTTTGGAATTGGTTCAATGACAACAAAATGAATTAAGTCTGCTTTTTCATGTCTTTGAAGGAAGGAATTCCTAGTTTGTGTGCTGTCAAAATATCTTCTTTTCTTTTCTTTTCTTTTTCTCCCCTTCCCTCCCGTCCCCTCTCCTCCCCTCCCCACTCCTCTCCTCTTTTTGAGACAGAATTTTGCTCTTGTTGCCCAAGGTGGAGTGCAATGGCGTGATCTTGGCTCACTGCAACCTCTACCTCCCGGGTTCAAGCAATTATCCTGCCTCAGCCTCCCAAGTAGCTGGGATTACAGGTGCACGCCACCATGCCCGGCTAATTTTTTGTATTTTCAGTAGAGACAGGGTTTCACCGTGTTGGCCAGGCTGGCCTCAAACTCCTGACCTCAGGTGATCTGCTCACCTCAGCCTCCCAAAGTGCTGGGATTACATGCATGGGCCACCATGCCCAGCCAAAAATATCACTTTTTTAGACAAGACAGAAGAATGTGGAAAAAATATATATGTTGAAAATCAGACCTGAGTTTCAAGTCATCCTCTGCCCCTTAATAACTGGCAGACCTTGACAAAGTTACTTCACCTAAGGCTCAATTTCTTCTCTTGGAAAAATCAGGATAATTCCTGCTTCATTCCTGCTTCATATAGTTGTTCTGTGAATAAAAAGTGCTATATATAGAAAATGCTTACTATTGGCTGGTACATAGTAGGAATTCAAAAATTGATAGCTATTTTAGTAGCTAAAGTGCTCATGTAATTATTAGAACTTTAAAAATCAATAACATGTTTAGTAGGAAACTTAACGAGTGAGGAATAGCTGAAAAAAGCAAGAATGTATATATTTTATATTTTGGCCTAATGGAGATATTACAGAAAACAAAGTTTCCTTTGAGAGAAAAAACGAAAAGCAAGACATTTCTTAGCGGATGGAGGATTTCTGTGCAAGGGGCAGTCCTTGCGTCCACCTTTTGGGTGGTGCTGGATTTACCATCTTCATGGTTCCACAGCAAGTGACTTTACCCATCAACCTTGGGTATGTGATGTCATTTACTGCTTCCTAGTTTAAACAAATAGTTTTCCAGCAGACCAGTATGCACATTGCTCTATTGTACCAAATTTGTTTCACATGCCAAAATTGGCAGGAATTCTCCATGTGCTTGGGTATAATAGCATCTCTTGATATGATAATTATCATCTAGTTGTCTATATTTATGTATCTACCTAACTACAAGAGAAACTTTGCAGCAGAATATCTGTCTTTTTATTTTTGCTTTTTACTGTTATCATACTGTAGAACACATTCATAATAGTTTAAATAATTTCCTGGAGGAGTTAATTTGGCTAAGTCATCGTTCTTTTTTTGGTGCTTCAGTTTCTCTTTGACTCTCATGGAATGTTTGCTTTTGCCCTTTGGGTGTTTAAAGACCACATTTTGTAGCCCCAGTGTTCTTTCTAATTATAGAAGTGACATAAGAAAAACAAAGTATGTAAGAAGTGGAGAACAGAGTCATTAAGGGGGAGTCTAGAGCAGAGAGATGTCAAAGAGTTTAGTTGGAAATTTAAGGAAATTAATGAATAACTCATCTGGGGCTTAGAGATATTGACTTAAATAGTAACTAATACATTGATATAGCATAAAATTAAAAAAATTACTGTTCTTGGAAAAAAATAGTATGGTAAAAATAATGGGGCAAAATTATTATAGTCTTCACCTTAGTATTCTTGAGAGAAGTCAGGCAAGGGGAAGAGTACTTTATGAAAATTTAAAAAAAAATTCTATGGAAATGTTAAAATGTGGAGAAGAAAATTTAATGATTAATACAGGAGGAAGCAATCTGTTCCAAGATGGCCAAATAGGAACAGCTCCAGTCTGCAGCTCCCTGCGTGATAGACACAGAAGATGGGTGATTACTGCATTTCCAACTGAGGTACCTAGTTCATCTCACTGGGACTGGTTGGACACTGGGTGCAGCCCACGGAGGGCAAGCCAAAGGAGGGTGGGGTGCCACCTCACCCAGGAAGCGCAAGGGGTTGGAGGATTTCCCTTTCCTAGCCAAGGGAAGCCAGGACAGGCTGTACCTGGAAAAACAGGACACTCCCGCCTGATTAATGTGCTTTTCTCAAGGTCTTACCAACTGGCGGACAAGAAGATTCTCTCTTGTGTCTGACTCGGCAGGTCCTATGCCCACGGAGCCTTGCTCACTGCTATTGTAGTGGTCTGAGATCAAACTGTGAGGTGGCAGTCTGAATGGGGGAGGGGTGTCCACCGTTGCTGAGGCTTGAATAGGTAAACAAAGAGGCTGGGAAGCTCGAACTGGGCGGAGCCCACCACAGATCAGCACAGCCTACTGTGTCTATAGACTCCACCACTGTGGGCAGGTCATATTTGAACAAAGGCAACAGACAGCTTCTGCAGATGTAAACGTCCCTGTCTGACAGCTTGAAGAGAGCAGTGGTTCTCCAAGCATGGCGGTTGAGCTCTGAGAATGGACAGACTGCCTCCTCAAGTGGGTCCCTGACCCGCATGTAGCCTAATGGGGAGACCCTCCCAGTAGGGGCTGACAGACACCTCATATAGGCGGGTGTCCCTCTGGGATGAAGCTTCCAGAGGAAGGATCAGGCAGCAATATTTGCTGCTCTGCAATATTGGCTGTTCTGCAGCTTCTGCTGGTGACACCCAGGCAAACAGGGTCTGGAGTGCACCTCCAGCAAACTCCAATAGATCTGCAGCGGAGGGACCTGACTGTTAGAAGGAAAACTAACAAACAGAAAGGAATAGCACCAACATCAACAAAAAGGACATCTACACTAAAACCTCATCTGTAGGTCAGCAACGTCAAAGACCAAAAGTAGATAAAACCACAAAGATGGGAAGAAACCAGAGCAGAACAGCTGAAAATTCTAAAAACCAGAGCACCTCTTCTCCTCCAAAGGATTGCAGTTATTCGCCAGCAATGGAACAAAACTGGACAGAGAATGACTTTGATGAGTTGACAGAAGTAGGCTTCAGAAGGTCGGTAATAACAAACTTCTCCGAGCTAAAGGAGGATGTTCAAACCCACTGCAAGGAAGCTAAAAACCTTGAAAAAAGGTTAGATGAATGACTAACTAGAATAAACAGTGTAGAGAAGACCTTCAATGACCTGAAGGAGCTGAAAACCATGGCACGAGAACTTCATGAGGCATGCACAAGCTTCAATAGCTGATTTGATCAAGTGGAAGAAAGGGTATCAGCGATTGAAGATCAAATGAATGAAATGAAGTGAGAAAACAAGGTTAGAGAATAAAGAGCAAAAAGAAATGAACAAAGCCTTCAAGAAACATGGGACTATGTGAAAAGACCAAATCTACATCTGATTGGTGTACCTGAAAGTGATGGGGAGAATGGAACCAAGTTAGAAAACACTCTTCAGGATATTATACAGGAGAACTTTCCCAACCTAGCAAGGCAGGCCAAATTCAAATTCAGGAAATACAGAGAACACCACAAAGATACTCCTCAAGAAGAGCAACCCCAAGACACATAATTGTCAGATTCACCAAGGTTGAAATGAAGGAAAAAATGTTAAAGGCATCCAGAGAGAAAGATCGGGTTACCCACAAAGGGAAGTCCATCAGACTAACAGCGGATCTCTGGGCAGAAACCCTATAAGCCAGAATAGAGTGGGAACCAATATTCAACATTCTTAAAGGAAAGAATTTTCAACCCAGAATTTCATATCAAGCCAAACTAAGCTTCATTAGTAAAGGAGAAATAAAATCCTTCACAGACAAGCAAATGCTGAGAGATTTTGTCACCACCAGGCCTGCCATACAAGAGCTCCTGAAGGAAGCACTAAACATGGAAAGAAACAACCAGTAGCAGTCACTGCAAAAACATGCCAAATTGTAAAGACCATCAATGCTAGGAAGAAACTGCACCAATTAATGGGTGAAATAACCAGGTAGCATCATAATGACAGGATCAAATTAACACATAACAATATTAACCTTAAATATAAATGGGCTAAATGCCCCAATTAAAAGACACAGACTGGCAAATTGGGTAAGTAATTAAGACCCGTCTGTGTGCTGTATTAAGGAGACCCATCTCATGTGGAGAGGCACACATAGGATCAAAATAAAGGGATGGAGGAAGATCTACCAAGCAAATGCAAAGCAAAAAAATAAAAAAAAAGAAGTGTGGGTTGCAATCCTAGTTCCTGATAAAATAGACTTTAAACCAACAAAGATCAAAAGAGACAAAGACGGCCATTACATAATGGTAAAGGGATCAATTCAACAAGAAGAGTTAACTATCCTAAATGTATATACACCCAAGACAGGGGCACCCAGATACATACATAAAGCAAGTCTTTAGAGACCTAAAAAGAGACTTAGACTCCCACACAATAATCATGGGAGACTTTAACACCTCACTGTCAGTATTAGACAGATCAACGAGACACAAAGTTAACAAGGATATCCAGGACTTGAACGGAGCTCTGCACCAAGCAGACCTAAAAGACATCTGCAGAACTCTCCACCTCAAATCAACAGAATATACATTCTTCCTAGCACCACATCACACTTATTCCAAAACTGACCACATAGTTGGAAGTAAGGTACTCTTCAGCAAATGTAAAAGAACAGAAATCACAACAAACTGTCTCTCAGACCACAGTGCAATCAAATTAGAACTCAGGGTTAAGAAACTCACTCAGAACCATGCAACTACATGGAAACTGAACAACCTGCTCTTGAATGACTACGGGGTACATAACAAAATGAAAGCAGAAATAAAGATGTTCTTTGAAACCAATGGGAACAAAGACACAATGTACCAGAATCTCTGGGACACACTTAAAACAGTGTGTAGAGGGAAATTTATATAACTAAATGCCCACAAGAGAAAGCAGGAATCGACACCCTAACATCACAATTAAAAGAACTAGAGAAGCAAGAGCAAACAAATTCAAAAGCTAGCAGAAGGCAAGAAATAACTAAGATCAGAGCAGAGCCGAAAGAGATAGAGCCAAAACCCCTTCAAAAATTCAATAAATCCAGAAGTTATCTTCTTGAAAAGATCAATAAAATTGATAGATTGCTAGCAAGAGTAATAAAGAAGAAAAGAGAGAAGAACCAGAGAGATGCAATAAAAAATGATAAAGGGGATATCACCACTGATCCCACAGAAATACAAACTACCATCAGAGAATACTACAAATACCTCTATGCAAATAAACTAGAAAATCTAGAAGAAATGGATAAATTCCTGGACACATACACCCTCCCAAGACTAAACCAGGAAGAAGTTGAATCTCTGAATAGACCATTAACAAGCTCTGAAGCAGTTGGTAGGTAATAATTAATAGTCTACCAACCAAAAAAAGCCCAGGAACAGACAGATTCACAGCCAAATTCTACCAGAGGTACAAAGAAGAGCTGGTACCATTCCTTCTGAAACTATTCCAAACAATAGAAAAAGAGGGACTCCTCACTAACTCATTTTATGAGGCCAGCATCATCCTGAAACCAAAGCCTGGCAGAGATACAACGAAAAAAGAGAATTTTAGACCAATATCCCTGATGAGTATCATTGCAAAAATCCTCAATAAAATACTGTCACACCAAATCCAGCAGCACATCAAAAAGCTTATCCACCACAATCAAGTTGGCTTCATCCCTGGGAGGCAAGGCTGGTTCAACATACGCAAATCAACAAACATAATCCATCACATAAACAGAACCAATGACAGAAACCACATGATTATCTCAATAGATGCAGAAAAGGCCTTTGACAAAATTCAACAGTGCTTCGTGCTAAACACTCTAAATGAACTAGGTATTGATGCAGCATATCTCAAAATAATAAGAGCTATTTATGACAGACCCACAGCCAATGTCATACTGGATGTGCAAAAACTGGAAGCATTCCCTTTTCAAACAAGCACAAGACAGGGATGGCCTGTCTTACCACTCCTAATCAACATAGTGTTGGAAGTTCTGGCCAGGGCAATCAGGCAAGAGAAAGAAATAAAGCATATTCAATTAGGAAAAGAGGAAGTCAAATTGTCTCTGTTTGCAGATGACATGATTGTGTATTTAGAAAACCCCATAGTTTCAGCCCAATATCTCCTTAAGCTGATAAGCAACTTGAGCAAAGTCTCAGGATGCAAAATCAATGTGCTAAAATTACAAGCATTCCTATACACCAATAACAAACAGAGAGCCAAATCATTAGTGAACTCCCATTCACAATTTCTACAAAGAGAGTAAAATGCCTAGGAATCCAGCTTACAAGGGATGTGAAGGACCTCTTCAAGGAGAACTATAAACCACTCCTCAACGAAATAAAA
>NW_012114141.1:10078117-10078614 GCF_000951035.1 Colobus angolensis palliatus | reverse complement strand
AATGGGGAAAGGATTCCGTATTTAATAAATGGTGCTGGGAAAACTGGCTAGCCATATGTAGAAAACTGAAACTGGATCCCTTCTTTATAGCTTATATAAAAATTTATTCAAAATGGATTAAAGACTTAAATGTTAGACCTAAAACCATAAAAACCCTAGAAGAAAACCTAGGCAATACCATTCAGACCATAAGCATGGGCAAGGACTTCATGACTAAAACATCAAAAGCAATGGTAACAAAATCCAAAATAGACAAATGGGATCTAATTAAACTAAAGAGCTTCTACACAGCAAACGCAACTACCATTAGAGTGAACAGGCAACCTACAGAATGGGAGAAAATTTTTGCAATATGCCCATCTGACAAAGGGCTGATATCCAGAATCTACAAAGAACTGAAACAAATTTACAAGAAAAAAACAACCCCATCAAAAAGTGGGCAAAGGATATGAACAGATACTTCTCAAAACAAGACATTTATGCAGCCAACAGACACA